>NW_028262369.1:13105131-13408947 GCF_047370975.1 Nipponia nippon | reverse complement strand
TCTCTACATTTAGCTAGTCAAGATTGAGGATGGAGCAGATCTAAGAAGAAACACCCAGAAAGAGATGAGGACGGAGTTAAAGAAGGGGCAAATTACATATGTGCGTCAGCACTTCAGGCCAAGCATCTCAGTCCAACAGCAGAAGATAATGGAGAGACGCTGCCAAGCCTACTGCTTGGCGCGCTTCTGGGTTCGCGTTTTGCCTGAATCTGTTCTTGCTTTCAAGCCGGTTAGCTGTTCAGGGCAGGGACTGCTTCCTATTCTGGATGAATAGGGTGCCCACTGCGCACATAATTCCTAGCACACTGGGTTTCCAACGCTGCTTGAGACCTTTAGGCTGGCTGGAATGCAGCAAGCCCGGAAAGCTGCATGGAGCATCCCTTTCTGCCATCCCTATACCCAGCAGCTTCCACAGCTTCGGGCAGCGCAGCAGCCTGTTAGCATTTCTGAAAAGCTGTCCCACCCCGGCGTGGACAGATCACCCTCTCGGCAGCAGCGACAGAAGCAAATGAGACGCTGTGTGTGGCACACGCATTCCTCGGGCAAACGGAAGGAGGGCTCTTCGTCAAAGCCACCACCATAATGTAGCTTTACCGAGCGCACCCCAAGGGCTCAAGCCTGCTTTCCAGGACAGAGCACGAAGGCCTGTCAGAGCAGTTGGCTTTTCCAAGACACACAGCAGCGAAGAGCACAGAATCAAAATGACTCCACTTCTGTTAACTCTATCAGTGCCAGAGAGGAACCCTGGAGAATAGCAATAACACAGCTTAATTCCCCCTCATGAGAAAAACGCTACAGAAAACAGAGTTACTCTATTGACTATAATACATCCTCTTCCTGAGCACTTCATAAAAGATGCCAGACTGAAAGCACAAATTAGAGGTCTCTGTGCACATCAGAGGGAACGTGCCTCCACCCTCCCCTTGCCAGAATCAAAAGGAAAAACCTCCAGAAGGAGCCAAGAATCTACATTCAAGTTTAACCCAAAGTCACCAGCCAACAAGAACATGCACCAGGATCCACACAAAGCTGCTTCTGTGACATGACGCTGGCAAACCGGGAAATGGACCAAGTGCTATAATCATCCTACAGAGTCCCCTGAGCAGCCATGCTGTGATCACCTCCAACCTGAACCTGGCCTGGGTGTGAACCAAGGACTCTTCTCCCCATCCCAGGCCCGAGAAAGACACCGAGGTCTGAGGTCACTGGTCCCATCCTCTCCTAACACAAGCTGCCATGTCAAATAACCACCTCTCACTCTCATTTAAAACCAGAAAGGGGGGTATGTGTCCCCAGCACTCTTATTGCAAAAGCTATTGCAGATGCAGCTCCTCAGGGATTTGGAAGCCTGATTTGCACTTCACAGCCCAATTGTAACTGTTTGTTCTGAGGGCAAACAGCAGCTTAAGTAATTCCTGTCTCTTTCTTCCTCTCCTCTCAGCTTTGTGCAATGACTACATTCTCTCACAGCCTCTCTTTGCTGTCACTCCAGCTCACTTACAGGAGCAGTAAGGCCTGCTCCATACACACAGGTATGTACCGGAGGCAGGGGATAATAACCCCTCTCTATGAGCAGCGATGGTTTCAAAGGTACTGTGCCTCCAAAAGCTTAGGTGCAGTTTCCATCTCTTCTTGCTTTGTCCTTCCCCAGGCTTGTCCCTCTCCCATTGCTCCTAACTCCCCGTGGAGAAGCACGAGGCACAGGTCAGGCACTAAGCACCAGCTCACCTCCTTCAGCGCCCACTCGTTCTCACGTGAGAAGATATGGGATTTCAGGTAGCTTGCTTGGGCTTTGCCTGCTTCTGAAGACAGAAAGAGGTGGAATGAGAATTTTTAAAAACATACAAAAAACCCAAATTCAAACAGATACTTTCCCTTGGGGCACCTGCATTCACCAGCAATTGCTTGACCCATACAGCCTTCTTTACCCACATATCATGGTACACACCTGCTACCAGTTACACTTCGGGAATAAGAAGGCTTTAGAGAAGTGGAACCAATTTAACCTCCTGCAGGTGCAGGAGAACAAGCTCCCATCAGCCAAAGCAGATGGAAGCTGTACCAATAGCCAGAAACAAATTTCACATGCTTGGCCAGCCCTCAATAAATTGCTTCTCCCCAGCTTTCCAAAAATCTAGCACCCTTTGCAGAGGAGGAAAGTTTTAACCCATGTAATAACACCACTGGTTACATTAGTATAAATGCAGCATAAACAAAAAACAGGGCTCGCGTTGCATGTTTTACCCCAACTTTGCACGCGTGTGCTAGAGACCAGCAGAAGAACGTCCTAATGCATGTAGCTATCCCAGCGCCTTCCCTCCAGTCGCTACCACAAAGCCTGGTTTGTACAGGCTTGGCAGCACCAGTCACCTCTTTTTTAATATCCATACTTGGAAGTTGTCTCAATAACCATAGTTCTAAGACTTCCAGAAGGAAATTCCCCAAACGCAGCATGTCCTGTTCGTGCATTACCTTTGTCATGAACTTCAAGCACACCCATCATTCCTGGCCTTACAAACGCAGGAAGACTCTTGGCAAGCCTCAGTGCCTATAGCCTGCGCCACCAAAACCCCAGAATGATTGTTGTATGTCAAACACAGGGGCCAGAAATAAGACCCTGCCGCTCACATTGCCTGCCTTTGCCTTGCAAGCACCTGATTTAAGCATAGTTTTCTACTGTTTATAGTTCAGCTCTGCTCTGAAGTTCTGTGCATGAATTGCAAGCGGGATTAATCATCTTAACGGCCATCTCCGTGAAGCAACGTTGAAAGCCACGCTCTACCGTCAATAGAAACGCTCCCCCGAGAAGGCTGTGTCCTCGGTTTGCTTTTGTCGCCGCTCGGACCGCAGACGCTCCCGAGTCCAGGAGCAACACAGACTGCAGAACACCACACGAAAACTGCACAAGCGGGCTGTTATCAAGCCTGCAGGCCCAGCGCGGGCAGCAGAGGGGGGAAAGCCAGCGTTTCATGCTTTGGAGAAGAGGAACAGCCTCGCAGAGCCGCCCGCCACCCCGCAGACCTCCGAGCGCCCGCAGACGCGGCCGCCTCCCTGCGCCCGCCGAGGCGTGAGGACGGGCAGCGCTGCCCAGCCCAGCGCACGACGCCCGCGCTGCCGACGGCGCCGTGCACGGCGGAGCCGGCCAGCGCTGCGCCCTACCTGGCACCCTGCGGCCGCCGGGGGAGAGCGGAGGGGACGCCGTGCCCCGCTGCAGCTCACGACTGGAGCCCGCCCGGCCCCGGCCCCGGGGCGGCAACCCCCGCCGGGACCGCCTCACCCGCGCCCCGGGCAGCGCCGCCGCCCAGCCCGCCCGCTCCGGCGCCGGCGCCGGGCCCTGCCCTGCCCGCAGGCAGAGGCCGTCCCCGCCCCGCCCTGGGCGGCCCCGCGCTCACCTCCCGGGCAGCGGAGCCTTCCTCTCCTCCTCCTCCCGCTGCCCGTCCCCGTCCCGCCGCTACCCGGGCGCCGCCGCCGCTGCCTCTCGCGAGACGCCGGGCACGGGGGTCCCCGCGGCGCAGGCGCCGCTCCGCCCGCCGGCGGCAGGCCCCGGCCCGCCCTGCCCGCCCTTCGCCCGCGGCCTGGCGGCTGATCCCCGCCCCGGGGCGACGGGGGGGACCCCGGGCCCTGGAGGCAGCGGGGGCTCGGGTGCCGTCGGCCTGCGGGAAGGGCCCGTAGGCCAGGCCGGGAGCGGAGGGGCCGCCCCTGGCACCGGGGGACAGCAGCCACCGGCGCCTTCCCACAGCCGGAGCGAGGCCGAGACCGCTGTAGAAAACCAGGGGTAGCACACGCCGACGAGACGCCTCGTCTTCTCAGAGCGCTCCGAAATGGGGCTGCGCTGCCAACCCCCCCTTCGAGCAATTCCACGGGGAAAGTTTAACCTAAAACTCCTTTTCAGATTGGTTACAGGTTGCAGGGAGGACTCGTGCCACACCGTCACCCTTTGTGGGTATTTAATGTCCCTGCGGACCGGGGGCTCAGGGGCTGCAGAGTTACGAAACCCTCGTCCAGCACCTGCCCTGCCCCAGGGACAGGATGGGGAATAGGAAAAGCCAGCAACGGATGCGGTGGCAGCAGTCCTCGTCCAGAGATGAACATAGCATCCCAAGGCGCGACATCGCTGCTTGCCAGAGCTCACATTTAGATATAACCAGTTTCGCACTGTTCTGTGGAAGGAAGCGCAGCCTTTTGGGTTCTAGCCCAGCAGTCTTTATTAGGAGCAAAGTATAGATACCTGGATAGAGCAAGGCTAGAAAGTGCTGCTTGAAAAGCCCAGAAGAGTTTAAGCTCCCTTTGCTACTCTTACCATGCGCGATCAAGACTCAAATCAAAAAGCCATTAACCCAGCACTGCAACCAAGCATCATCCTGCTTTGCACAGGAGAGGGGCTGCAGCTCAGTTGCAGCAATTCTTAAAGCTGCAAGTGTTATTACAGATTCTACCTCCGAGATCTCAATCCCCAATTTTTAACAGACTTAAAATGTAGGTTTTAAAAACAGGGAACTCAGCACATCATCTTCACAACAGTCACGGCAAATCATCAAACTCTTTGTTACGCAACATCCCTTCAGAGATACAACTTCAAACTGATGCATTTGGCTTAAATGTCCCACTTTTTGTTTGAAATAGCTCGGAATACTGCAACTCTTCATGGTGATTCAGCCCAGAGGTATTTAGTGGAGATGCACATGCTTGGAAAACTCCACTTTCCCTCACTTTTGGTCCTTCAAGGGCCACGTGAGGTCTTGTAAACAGAGACTTGGCTCAAGACCTGCTGGCACAGGTTTGTTTTACACGCAGTCTGCGCTTATTTTATCTGTGTGTCCTTTTTTTGTGTTTTTGTTTATGTGAAGAGTCAGGCCCAGGGAACAAGTTTTCCTAACCTTCCTACTTCACAGTCGCACCTCTTCCTGCATCATTCTGTTTCATAAGGAAAATCAGCCACTTGCTTATGCCAGATTACATGCTTGTATTGCATCCCCACTTCAGGGGTTTAAAACACATTTTATAAATGCAAGTAGTTCAAGCTTTCTCATCCCTGGAGTGAGCTATTCCTCATCTTCTTGACAGGTGACAAAGCAAGAGGCACAGAGGGACAGGCAGCGTGCTTGGTGTCACACAGCAAGTCAGAAGGAGCACATAGGAGAATTCTTTGCGAGTGCTGCAGCTGTAAAAAAGGTTCTTCATCCATTGAAAAATGCATGAACCCACCTGAGACTGTCATCTTAGGTACTTCAGCAGACCTAGGAGGGAAGCCACTCCTGTCTGGGGCATAGAGTCACTATTTATTCAGTGGTATGAACCAATTTATTTGCAGTATATTTAAAAAGCAGGGAAAATACTTTTAAAAAGCCCCTTATGGAAAAAGCTGCTGGCTGAAGACATTTGTTCCAAGAAGAAAACCCCATTCCCGCAGTTTACCTCCGGGCTAGCTCTTATCAGGGTCTTCACCTATTCACCATGCTGCTTCTCCCAGCTGCAGTCAGTTCTGAAATGCTGTGTAGATGGGAAAGAGCTTAGAGCAATCACTAGCTGCTCTCACAGCCAAACATCTGCTCACCCAAACAGCATTCCAGGCGTGCGTTACACCTCCCAGCTTCACAGCAACACGCAGGGACAGCAGGGAAGAAAGGGGAAACTATTTCTCAGGCATTTACATTTGGTTTTAATAGTTAGGGAGCCTTTTGGATACATGGGTGGCATCCACACTTTTGCCCCAGGAAAAAAGGCGGCTCAGGCTCCATGCTGACATTTTCTGGGAGGAGAAGACTGCTGGGAAAATTAGGTTTTCCTCTTCTCTTGGACTCTATTAACACCCTATTTGTCTTAAACTGAAGCTAACAGCTTCAGTACAGTACAGAGGAGAAAGACTTGTAGTAGGGATATGGAAAAAAAGTAATCTACAAGGTATAAGGTCCCTCTCCCCCTGCTAGCCTTCCCTCTGCTTTTCTGCATCACAACACAGAAACTAAAATGTATTTTAAGGCACACTCCCCCTGCACCCACTTCCCTGACTTCCAGTGGTCTCAAAATGGCAATCCCTTGGGGCCATAGCGAGTCCTGCTCTCCCGGTGACTTCTATTTAGTCTTCCGCTGGTTCCCCAAGCAGGCAACTGGCTGCTGCTTTTGCCGACTGCTGGCACCATCTGCAGGCCCTGCAAGTGAGGGAAGATGAAGTACTCAGTCAAGTTTCTCACACTTCGATTTGAGTCTCATTGCCAGTCAAAATGGGGAAGAGACAGATTGCCACGGGCTGTGGATGGGAGCGTTTGGCAAAGGCACTAGGATCTGCACATCGTTGCCTTAAGAAAATCCCGAGGTGACACCCTCAGTGATAGCAGTATGTTGTCACATGGCTAACTCAGATTAAACTTCATACTTCACATATGGATTAGACTAGGATTATGAACACCTCTGAAAATGTTATTTTCTCTTTCTAAGAGATTATTTTTGGCTAAGAGGGAGACGGAGTGTAACTCATTCTGGAACATTGCCCATGTCATCTGTTGCAAAAAAAACCAAACCAAACCAAACCAACTTAAAAACTTGGCTGTAAAACCCCTACCCATGTGACCGCTTTCCCAACTGGACCGTTTGTGTTGCATTTACAGCTCTTTAGGTTCAGATTGCAACAGAGCAAGTACTGAAGAATATAGTAGTGCTTCCTGAGCCCGCCAACCTGGTATTTCATGTACTCACCCTTGTCTTTCTTCTGTAGGGCCTGTCCTTTGACGCGATCAGCGTTGCTCTGCCGGATGGTGCTTGCAGGAGCATTGCCTTTTGGCAGCACCTCTAGTGGAGTCCCCTCTACCAAAGGCAGGGAGAGCTTCATTATAATCAGTGGGAATAGAGCACAGTTTACAAACATTTTGCAATGCATGAGTCACTAACAGCTAGCCAAAATAAATTATAGTGTTGTAAATCAAAAGTTAACCATTTTTAAGTTAGAAAAAAGAGTAAGAAAAACTAATTAGCATCAGTAAGTACCCCTTGACAGACTGAGGAAGGATTCTGGTTACATTTCAATAGGATTTGGGTATCCAGTTCTCCTAAACTAATCCTGGCCTTGTGTGTCTGCACAAAGCAAAACAACTGAAGCTGACAGATGGTCAGTGCAGCCTGTCATGTCTTGGTCTCCTTGCTGAGGCTTGGTTTGGATGTGAAACTCTGAATGGCTACACTGTGATCAGCAACTTGTTGCACGCGAACCCAGCTGAACACTAATTCTTCCCCCTAGGTTACAGAGGCATAGTTGAGGCAGTGGTCTACAAAGGATATGCTTTCTTACCCATCAAAAGCTACTTAGACCATATAAAAAAAAATTAAGATCAGATTACTAATAGTTCTGATCATTAGCCTTTACTCTGGCTTATTTCTCACATGACAATCCATCTTTTCCAACAGAGCTGATGCAGGATGTCACCAGCGGCTCTTTGTTCCCTACCTGAATGGTGGCCGATAGGAACCTTGACCTTCGTGGCAATGGATATGCTACTCGCAGCTTTTGACTGATGCAAGAGTCTATCTCGGCGCAGGTGGTTCTCACAAGCTTTGTCTGTATTGGGGCTTGAGGGAGTCCAATGCTTAGCTTTTGAGATCTGAAAGACACCGAGTTGAGTAAACCTCTGGTGATGTCTCTCACCTCTGATTGTTGCCACATTGTACAAAAGATTCCCCTTCCCACCTGACTGGCTTAGGTTGCTGTTTAGGCAGGAGGTCAAGGGCATTACAAAAGAATAAAGATATTTAACTTATTTCTTCATGCAGTTTGTACTGTTTCTCTTACTGTATTTAAAAACCACTCTAGCTCCACCCACCCCCATTAGAAAGAAACACAAAGGACCTACCCTGTGGAAGTTTGGTTCAAGAGAGTAAGATCTTTTCTTTCTGGCTGTCCTCTCAGCAGACATCACCACATCCCTCCTGTTCTTCAGCACTCCCCTGGCTGGGGAGCACAGCTGGCTCCCAGCTGCAGGCTCTGACAGCAAACTCCCAATACTTGCACTGTCTCTCGTCTGACAGTCTGGGGTGGAATTGGCCTCTAGATAGCTCAGCTCAAGCATATCCTCCTCAGAGAAGCGGGCTGAGGAGACTTCGCTCCCAAGGTCTCTGTGTTGGGCTCTGAAACGGCAACTGGCTGCAATGAGGGAGATGCTTTTGGTGTTGGCAGCAATTTCCTTCAAGGTCTCCAGACTCAGTGGAACAGCAGCAATGTCTGCAGGTGACTTTTTCCCATGCAAGTCTAGAGAGGTGGGAGAACGCAGCCTGGGAGGCATCTTTCCCACAGCAACACCTGTTGGTTTCTGCTAAAAATCAAAGCACTTGCAGCATAATCTGCTTTTCATTCAAAGCTTTTACACTTTTCCCCTTCAAAGCACTTTCAAACATTTGGAAGACATTAGATTTCACCTGAAATATCGTTATAGCAACTTTTATGTATAGAGAAACAAAGGCAAAGCTTTTTGACTGTGTATCTCCCATATAGAGCCACAGCTACAAAATAGGTCAGCCAGCAAGCAAGCAACTGATGAGCTCCTAACTCTCCCTTCTGGTTCCAGGGTACTGAGTGAAACCAGTCTCACCAGATAGCCATCAAATCAGGACCCAGCAGATCAGTTAACGGCATAAAAGGAGGTGATCATCCTGGGTAACACAGGTCCCGTCACATCAGGCCATGCATTGTATGGTGCATCCCTATTTACAATGCCTGTCACTCTACTGGACACACTAGAGGCTGTGTGGTTCACGCAGAAGGAGAGCCCAAATTGGAGGTAGCAGCTAAACCTTGGACTTTTAAGTGAATCCCAGGCCTTAAACCCAAGGCCAGTGCTCTAGGAGTGATTTTATTGCCTGCCAAGGTTTACCTTCCTCACGTACCATAGATTTAGTTGCTGTTTACATTCTGCCATCACAAGAGGAAGGTGCTGACCACAACAAATGTGCCTTGAGTCCAGTTCCTGCTATACTGACCTGCTGAACTGGGCCTTTTGGCAAAGCAGAGAAAGTTGGGCTGAGATGGGTATCCAGAGAGCCCTCCTTCCTACAGGGTGTGGTTTTAGATGAACTGCAACTGCCACTGTGAAATGAATATGCCAAGAGTTTAACAGATGAAAGCACAGGCTCTTTATCAACAGGGAGAGATGAAGCACATCTAGATAAGAGCTCTCAAGCTGTGGGGAAAGCCAGAAGCCTGGTAAATGTGGTAATGAACGCAGCAAGGAAGGAATTCAGGATTCATGAATGAGAGAGATTTTTGTCCCATGATGCTCACAAACTTTGCTGCTTTTATTTGGTTTAAATGCTTGCCAGTCAACAGAAGCAAATCCAAACATCTCCTATAGCCCTCTCTGCAGAGAAGGTTCCTGCTAAAACACAGAGCTACTTTGCAAGAGTAATATACCAGGAAACTTTTCTTACAGATTCCAGTTTCTGGAGGTTCTTCCAGTTTGATATCATCCAGCTTTGGGGACTTATCTGGGAGCTACCAGGTCCCCATGCCCTAGAGAATAAGTCTAATAAGGAGAAAGGTTCACATTACCTGTCTGACTGGAGGGTGATGGAGGAAATGTCAAACCTCATCCCCCAGGGAAGATCCTTCATGTTCCCAGGTAGACCCTTTCTGACCTCATCTTTATTTAGATCCAGATGCTGACTTACATCCAGAGAAGAGCTGTTGTGGGGCTGCAGGAAGAGGGAAGAATGAGATCCTCAGCAGATTTTTCTCACTGTAAAGCCCCTCCTCTAGCCCTGGTTCCCAGCCTGTGGTCACAAAAACACTCTTGATACCTCACGTGCTTTTCCACAGTTCCAGCCACCTGCTATTTGCTCCCCTCCTGTGGAAGGGCACTCGAAGTAGTTTAATCTCTCATATAACAACATGACTAGCATTAAGTTTATTATTCAAAGTGAAACCCAACTCCTTGCCCTATTCATTCTAGGCAATCATAATAAACAAGAGACACTGCTGCTTGGACTCCCTGCTGAAGACTGGCAATTTCCTGGCAGCCCCTTACTGTCTCAAAACACACGCAAGTTTTCCAAAGACGAAGGGGCCAGCAGCATCTTTCCCTTCTTGCAGGAAAGGCCTGAAGACCTCAATAACAACTGTGCCATGAGCAAGCAGAGGCCTCCAGAGGGGATCGTCTCCTTCAGCAGTCACTTGGAGAGTTGCACGTTTGGCCATCTAACCTTTGCTTTTCTGTTTGCCACCAAGCCAGTTATCTCTCTCAAATCTAACACAACAGCAACTGGGAGGACGAACAAGCTGGCTCATGCACAGCCCTGCCTGGGTCCTTTTCTGTCTCAAAAAGCCTTATTAATTCTCTGAGTCAAAGGGAAGGAGGGAAGAAAAGCGGAGCTGTAGGGAGACAGCATGTTCATAAAACAAAGCTCTGTACAGCTCCTGACTGGCACCAGGACCCAGCCAGGCTTTCGGTATGTATGAATCTATGGCCATGACACAAGATCATGGGACAGCATGGATTCTCCAGCACAAAGGTCTGCTCTGCCCTACCCTTACCCTGAGCATGCTGGGCATCACTGAATGTAGCAGTAGCAGGCAGTTCAGCATCCCCTCCTCCAACTCAGAGAGGTGCAGGTGGTGTAACCTTGCCAGTGTCTCTGGGACAGGAATGTTCTGGGCTGGAGCAGAGATGGGGAGGAAGAGTTAAAGATCACTCCTGGAGAAACAGCTGAGAACTGTGGAGTCATGACATCCAAGACAAGTTTTTCTGGGTGGATTGTTCTCCACTTTGGCATCAGAAAACAAAGGTCAGAGATAATGACAGAGCAGGAGCAGAGGTGCTGCTTTACCTTTTATCAGCATCTGCTGCTGCTGAATAATTTCTTCACAGAGTAGCATGTGCTGCTGCAGTTGCTGGATCACAAAATCCTTCTGGCACAATAGATTCTTGTACAGTGTATTTGCCTGCAGCTCTGTGTTGCCAAGCTCAAGCTCATGGGCTCTGCAGAGGAGCCTCAGCACCTCCTGCTGATCCTCACTGGTGATTTGTCTGGGGAAAAACTCCTTCACCCGGGAAGCTTTTTCCTTGGCATTGGCTAAGTGCTGCTCCAGCTCTGTCTGAAAAAGATAGACAGGGGGTTGTCAAGGCAGTTTGGCTTCTTGAAATAACAAAGGCATCTGAGCAAATCTGTGCTGTGTCCTTCAAGCTGATTAAAGTAACATCTACAAAAAGTATTTTGCTTATTCTACTATCAGCCACCATGTTTCAGTCATGGCAGATATATCCAGATGCACAGTCCTTGCCTAGAGGAACTCACAAATGTTAAAATTAGCTACCAAAAAAAATAATCATCAAAATGATTACCAAAACACTGAACAACCAGTGAGTGACAAACCTTCAAAACGTCCCTGAAAGGGGAAATGGGAAGAATTAGCTCACTTATGGGTGGGAAAGCCATAACACAGGGACAGAGAATGCAAACATCAGTGTTCCCATGCTGTTTCCTTCAGCAGCCCAAAGCATTTAGGAGTCCAGCTGCAATACAGGTGCCACACTGCTTTTGCAGTGCTAGTCCAAAACCACAAGAACCTCCCTGAGTTACACTGCTGCTGCCATCCTGCCCCGAGGACCTGCTGGGCACAGGTCAGACTTGCGATGGTAAGGAAGGGCACCTTCACCTCCTCACCTTCAGGGCCGCCATCTTGCACTGTTCTGCCAGCAGCAGGTTGATCTCTTCTCTTGCTACAGTAACTTCATGAGGTTCAGGTGAATCTATGATATCCAATTCCCTGTCTTCCTCCTCTGTGTTTTCATCTTTCTCCTCCTTAGCTGGCTTGTCATACATGCATGCACCCTGAGCCTTCTCTCGTTCCCAGCTGCCTGCAAAAAAAGAAAGGAACTTCTAGGACATGGTGACGTAACTCTAACGATGCATGCATAGCCCTTCGTTGTATCTGTCCAACTTCTTCTTGCGTGACAGCAGCAGAATTAATTAGTCCAGGCTGCTCTGGAGCTGGACAAACCACGTAGAAGACCACAATTAGCTTCCTCCCATTTAGAAGTCTATACGACAGGCCTCCTATGTGATCTTTCCATGGCAAGGAGAACAGTGCTTTTCCCCATCTCATCACAAATTTTTGCCAATTCACAAGTACTTGTTGAATATCTTTAATGTCCTGAAGACTTTTAACTACAAATGACCCAAATCCTAAGGGACTATAAAATTTACAGAGGCATTAAGTGGGTGACTAGTGATAACGAGAGGGATCTGACACCTAATTATAGTTTATCCAGAACAAAGGAATGATACTGCTTTCTCTGACATGAAATCACGCCCAGATGCAGTGTATCTGGATGGAAACCACTTCGCAAACACAGAGTGACTGGACGATGAAAGGACCAACAACCCCAGTTTGCACTGCCATCCAGTTTTTCCATTAAAACACAAGTCCAGAATAAGGTCCAAACAGAGGTGAGGTATCTGACGTTTATACTTTTAGGCTTGAGCTTAAACTTGATGCTAGAGGTAGCTGGTTGCCTTACAGAGCTACATCAGGCAATTGCGCTGCAGTGCAGCGCCATGTGCAGGCTGCAGTCTCCTTAAAAGCACCAGGACTGATTAGGGATATGTTTCTCATTAGCAGAAATCACCTGTTGCAAATATAGCACCTTAATCTAAGGCTCAGAGTTGCATGCACTTAATCTACCTTAAATCCCTGGGTACCTTTTGCAGACCACCACCCTACCGAGTTTTTCCTCATCACATAGGTAAATCCCAAACCTACGCTTGATCTCATCGTTTTGTCATTTTTTTGGGGGCAACCATGGGATATTGGCATTTCTCATGGTGAGTTTGGAGGTCCATGTATAAATCGTGCTGAAAGCTAAGGAGGTACTCACTCCGTGATTAAGAGGTGCCTGCAGGTATCAACGTGCAGCTCAATGTTGGTGTTTTCCAGCTCCATCAGGCTGCGATGCATCTCCATTTGCTCCCTGAAAGCCCCCATCAGCTGTGCCCGCAAGGTGTTCAGTACTTGGCCAGTGTGTGCCTCAGAGCCTTGGTGCCTCTCTGCTGCAGGAGAAGACATTTTTGATCTGACATTAGGCCAGGTAAACTTCTGCCAAGTCCCCACGAAACCACTCTGGGACCAAGCCACTCAGTCCACGTGTTACAAGGTGTTCGTTTATAGGACTCTGTTTCATTCTGCAGACTCTTGAAGTTAATAATGTGCTTAAGAAATCAGATATATCTTTATGACTGTATTATTAGCAATAAATAGGTCTCATTGCTACTGCTTTTGTGAGTATTAAGAGGATACTGCATTGCAGGGACATTTCTTCCACCCTTCCACCTGCCAAAAAGAAAAAGGTATCAGCTTTCTGTGCTAGTTATCTAGAAATGACCTTGGGTATTGGTAGCAGAGGCCTGTTATACCTCGTGTCTTGTCTGTCAGAGAACTTGACTATTTTTATTTCATTCCTTGCCAGATTCACTGAGAAAATGAACAATCCCCAGGGCAGAACAATCAGTGTTTTAAAAGCTTCGCCCTGTCCCCCTCCCTTTTTTTTTTTTTTTTAATTAAGTGCAATGAACCATATAACAGAGCTCCGTGTCCTGACACGGCCTCAGAGCCTCTGATGACGCAGGCTACAAACTCAGTCACCTCCCTGTGAGAGTCAGGACTTCCCACAGCAAGTGCTACCACTTGATGTCAAAGCTCTTTTCAAGGCCAGGTTTAGTGAAATTTAACACATTTTAATATTGGGGAAGATGCCAAGAAGGTTGAATATGTTGTCCAGAGTCACACAGTACATCAGAGACAGGCTCACATGGAAAACCAACTTCATAGAATCACAGAATGCTTTGCGATGGAAGGGACCTTTAAAGGCCATCTAGTCTAACCCCCTTGCAATGGGCAGGGACATCTTCAACTAGATCAGGTTGCTCAGAGCCCCATCCAGCCTGTCCTTGAATGTTTCCAATGATGGGGCATCTACCACCTCTCTGGGCTACCCAACTTCAGCTCCCCTGCCTGCCTCTGCTGCCCATCAGACTGTGTTCTCTGCTGTGCTTCTCTACAGGCATTGCTGAACCAGCTTCCCCCCACTACGTCTGCCACCACGAAGGCCCACCAAGCGCTACCACAGCCTGTCCACACACCTCGCCTCCCCGCTCTCTTCCCTCCAGATACCGCAGAACAGTTCTTGCTCCTGGCTCTACCTTGTAGATCCCCAAGGTCGGAGCTGACTGCACTTTTCTCCTTCTCCTGGTTTTTGACGCTCGCCTTCAGAAGCTCGATCTCTCTGCGGAGGTCTGCGATGATGCTGGTGTATTGGTCAATGTGGTAGGAGACGTTTCGCAGGTTACATTTTACCTGGTGAGCCAGAATATGTGAGCATTTGTCCTGCGGTCCGTTATTGGTACAATGGCTGCAAACAAAGCTATGCTTTCAGTTGGAGGGGCACTGAATCCTGTGACGGGGAAGAATTTTCCCTCATGAGTGGGGAAATTGTACATTAGTGGTTTTCCCTAGTTCTGGGAAATTCCCAAAAGGTAACAGAGAAAAGCCAGGGACCCTGTGTCCACAGGGAAAACAGAGATCCACAAAGAGTGACGATCCTATTGTCGATCATTATTCATCTTCCTTCACCCCACAAGCCTCTCCATTTTATTCCTCCTTTCTGAAGTCCCTCAGTTCCTCTTCAGGCCCAACATCCCCACTGGGACATTCCCCATATATTGTCCTCCCAATAGTCATCTTCCGACTATCATTCCTTATGTTCTGCACCCAAGTCCACACCAGGCACATCATCCTCTGCCTTTCCATTATTCTACTCCCTTGTTTTGACTCTCATATTCCTCTTCTCATCCATGACCCACACAATTTGCTTTCCGCTGTTCCCTTCATCTGTTTTTCTTCTGTCACTCACACTGAGCCCCTGCACCATCCTGCATGGCCCCTCCTGAAGTTTGTTCTCCCTTCATCCACTACATCTTCTGTTTCCACTTTGCAAGCTTTTAATCTCTAACCCCCACCTCCTTGTTTGCTCAGTTACCTGTGTCTTGATGTTTTTTTGCTCGGTAGGCATAGATCAAGGTCATTCGAGATTCTTCAAAGGAGGTACTGGCTGGGCTGATATGTGCAATCATAACAGTCCTGCTGTTGCCCCCTAATGAATCCTAGAGGGATGAAACATTGATGTGGTTAGTATGGACACGACAGGGGCTTGCTGCTTGGTGGTAGCCACCGTGGCTGTGTACTCCTGCGGTTCACTGAGATTCTGGTGGAGAATCCCAATTAGAAGTGAAGGAAGTGCTGGTAAAAGACTATTCATTAGGCCCTCTCTCCATCAACAGCAAAATCAATACCTAATTAACTTTCCACAAAAGAAGAATTTTTGCAAGAAAATTGCAATTTCCACAAATACGCTGGCAGCTTCTCAGTGCTGCTCACAACAGAAGCCTGCCTTTCTCTCCATCCCTTCTCCTCCCCACCATCTTCTAGAAAACACATCTGTCAGGCAGCAGCAGTGGTAGCTCGGCACCAAAGCTTGAGGTGAGGTTCATAAATGGAGTTGTAAAGGATCCATAAAATAACCAGTGTAGCAAAGAGCCTGTCTGCAACCTTTCTAATTTCCTAAGGGAGAGACGACTTATGACAGCACATAGTCACTCTCAGTCTCCTTCCTCCTGCCCCAACAACATCCAAATTTATTGGCCAATTTCAGCTAAATCTTATAGAAGGGGTGAAACATTCAAAGGCACTAAGTTCATTAAAAAAGAAAAATCACTTATCACCTGCAATCTTAGAGACATACAACCCAAACCTATAGGATTTCTTTGACCCTGTAGGAGGTCCTTCCTTAGCAGCACAGATGACAAGACAACATGTTTATTATAGAGACAGCACTGTCCGAGTCAAGCCCTGATTGCGTTGCAAAGCTCATGCAGGATCCTGGAGGAGCGTTCCAAGCTAGATAAAGGCAATGCACAGAGATACTCAAGGACCAGCTCTCAAGCCCTGTCTGATTTGAGCAGCGATACCAGCAAGAGACACGCCAAGCTCCTTGCTGGCCCACAGCGTACAGTACCTTCAGCAGGCGTGTGAGTTTGCTGTCTCGAAAATTGACAAACTGGGCCCGGCTCCCCCCGCTTCTCACTCAAAGCGTTGATGCAGTTGCGCAAAGCAAGCAGTGAGTGGTTGATGTGGGCTCCTTCCTTCATCCTCTTGCCCTGGTTCTGAGTCTGTTGGGAGGGCAGCGAGGGAGGGGGGACAGACAGACAAAGCACACGCTTCAGAATGGTGGGTCTGCACCTGGGGAGGATGTGCAGCATCACCAGGGTCAAGGTCTGGATGTCAAAGCAACAAATCATCCTGAACACGCTGGGTTAAACCCCATTCTGAGGCACAGGGGTGCTGGTAGGAGTACATTTCTTGGAAAAAATGACCCAGCTCTGACCTCTTGGTTCTTAACAGATAGCTATTAATTATCTTCTAAAGATTATTTTAGAAATTAAGATGCACAACTGCATCACTCCAGAGTTCCTGGTCTCAGTAGAAATACTGGGTATGTAAAATCTCTCTCCTTCAAATCACCTCCCTGACTTCCAGTGTTTCTTCCTTCCCAGAGGAGCCAGCTGCCTTATTTTCCACCCACCAGTATCCCTCTATTCCACTGGTACCAGCTTTCTCTCTGGCAGCCCAGCTGATCCCTGCCTAACAGACCTCAGCTTCTCTTTAGATGTGAAATTCTCTGCTGCTTTTTCAGACCTGAGAAAAGGCTGCACCCAAAAGCTGGTTTACATTTTTCCAATTATACTAGTTGGTCTGGTAAAAGATATTACCAATATCATCAAACTGTCTTTATTTTCAGGCTGTCTCAGGTACAAACTACTGCTGTAAAGCAACAGAGAAACACACAGTGCTGGTTTCCCCAGGGATGAGGACAGGCATGCAGACCCTGCACGGCAGGCCAGGGAATCCAGCCTGGTCTCACCAAAAGCTGCCGAGCTCCAGCCGTACCTGGGCTGCTCTCTCCGATCCCGCCAAGTCAACCATGAAAAGCTTTCCAATTCGCACTTCCTCACCGATCACCTTCCTTCGGCTTTTCTGCGTCACTGTCACCTGCAGCACTGCGTGCGAGCGGGAGGACGTCTTGTTGGCAGCAGTGGGTTCCTGGGTGCGTTGCTTGTTTCCTTTCGTTAACAGCTGCATGACCTAAATGATGCAGAAAAGCACGCAGAGATGTACAGCTCTGCCTGAGCCATAGCATGGCATTTGCTGCAGACTGAACCCCTCACCCAGGGCACAGGCAAACCCTGGTCCCACTCATGCTAGCAGGGGTTTTGCTGTTGATTTTCCCCAGATCTCCCCCTTTGGCTTGTGACCTTGGAAGTGCAGGTGTGTTGGGTTTGGGGCTGTTTTCCTGGGAGGCCTGTTTATCTCATGTCCAAGGCACGTGTAGAAGTGCACGTCAGTGTAGCTCAGGGGGGTTTCATTATTTCTTCTCCCTCTCCAAATGTTTTTTTGACACATGCGTAAACAAATCAAAGCACTCTTGTCCTTCCAGGAAAGCAGCATTCACCCTGGGGAAGCAGAGCTAGCAGAAGATTAGCTGAGGATTTTAGCCTGGTTTCTACCACTCACATGGCTCCATGATCAGCCCTTTCCATACAATTCATCATATCAATCCGGTTCCACCAAGGTTGTGCTAACAGAAGTTCCTTGCTACTGAATAAGGCACAGGCAATAAGAAAGCGTCAAGAAATTTTAAAGCACTGGTGCATGAAAGCACAAACCCTCTCCCTTTCCCCTCACCATGGACCATAGCCCAAGGTACCTCCCGTGCATTTGTAGTGGAGACTTCTGTAATTCCTGCTATCTGGATGCTGCCTCTGGGGTCCTCTCTCAGGTCTAAGAACCCCTAAGATGGGTTCAGGAGGTCACGGATCACTTCATTATAGATCTGAGGGTGAGAAACAAGGGATTGGTGTGAGGCTAGTATTGGGTCCTTAGGTCTGCAAAGAGGGTTGAGTTGATCCTGTATTTCTTTGGGGTGGAAGGGAAGAATCATAGAATGCTTTGGGATGGAAGGGACCTTTAAAGGTCATTTAGTCCATCCCCCCTGCAATTGGCAGGGACATCTTCAACTAGATCAGGTTGCTCAGAGCCCCATCTAGCCTGTCCTTGAATGTTTCCAAGGAAGAAGGGAAGATTCGAGCAGTACAACCCAAGGGGAGTGCCGCACGATGGACAGACTTGGACACCCCACTTCCCATTACGCCTGCTCCCAGGGGCTTGCTGAATTCCCACGGAGCCTGGATCCAGGGCAACACAGACGCTTCACCTCCAGGTAGGACATGGAGACTCTGTAATCCTTGGTGGTAGCTTCAAGGGCCTTAAAGAGGTCATCAAGAGCACGGACGTAGATCCCTGGTTCACAGTCCGTCCCCAGCATCGTATAGGTTTTTCCTGCTCCTGTTAAAGATACAAAGAAGAGCAGCAAAGACCAACTTCCACGTGAGCAAGTTTCCACAGCAAATAAAGCCTGGTTTCCTTCCGATTTCTGTCCTTTGGCCCCAAACTTCCTCGAGTTACTCCTGTTTCTCACCCCACAATGACAATGCTACAGGAAAGACATGGCACATGCCATCCAAAATGAGTATGAAGAGGACTTGCAGATGGGCAGATAGGTAGGTTAACTGCCCACCTAGGCATTCAGAGCTAGGGTAGAAATATGTTTTCAAATAGTCCATAGTTTATAGGTGCTTTCTACAGCTGTACCTATTCTCTTGAGATCAGTCTCCAGCATTGCACGGATGCCCTCATCTGCTTCTCCTTCTTAAGGGGAAGATTTGTCTCCACTGAATTCCACCCCAGTTAAGTGACTTCTCAAACAGGGCAGCTTTGCTGTTACTTTAGCATTAAAGGAAGATCCACGCTTCCTGATGAGAATGGTATTTTAATGCTTCAGTCTTGTCCTCAACAGTAAGCAATTAATTGGCATTATAGTTCATTTCTGGTTTGTACAGATACATTTTATTTATCTGGAACAGTACAGCTACAGGACTACTTTACCTGTTGGACCATATGCAAAAATGGTTGCATTGTAGCCAGAAATGACTCTTCCTATCAGGCTTTTGGTTGTGGACACATATACTTCCTCCTAATTCAGTCAAAAAAGCATAAACTTATGGATAGGCATAACAGCTGTCCAAACAATCTATACCTAATTGCATTCCCCATGATTTTCTCACTATGTTTTACAAATGTTCTGGGCTTTGGAACGATTCGTGAACCATTTGAATTCTGACACATCATCGAAACGAGGAGAAAAGCACAGAGGTTTATTGAATTTTCTAAAGGCAGGCAAGATGCTTACTTTTTAGCATTACTTTTATGGCATAACTTTACTTTTAGCTTACTAAAATAAATGCCCTTAAATTTTATTATTTTCTTGGACTCTGAACATGGAAACCTTTGGTTTTTCTTTGTGTCTGCTGAAGAAGGGAGTAAATTCTCTCCCTGACCTTATCCTTCATTGAGAAGTGCCACCAGGCCTCCAAGAATGTCTTAGGTAGCATACAAGGGTGCTACACTGAAGTTTCATGTGAAAGAGAACACAGATGACTGAATTGCTTGTGAGAAGCAAGGCTGCAGTCACATCATAGTGATCACAAAATGCAGGTGCTGATGAAGTCCTCACACTGCACCTCACATCTGTCTGCAAAACACAGCTCAGTGAGGGCACTAGAGCTCACTTCGTGAGCCTGTAAAACAAGAGGCACAGGGAAGAAGTGTGTGGGCAATAGAGCCAAGCAACGTGGCAACGATCTCGTTCACCAGAGACCTCGGGAGACAAAGCTCTTCATCTCTGCTCAGGTGTGTTGCACCTAGGGAGTCCTGATGCAGGAGGGAGAGGCAGACTGAATATCGTACATCTCGTCGCTTCTCTGGCAAAAGGAAAACCCTCACAGTCCTCTCACCTTCAGCATCCTTGCCTTTTATCTGGGTGACATGTGGCATCTGGGACGTGCAGTTCTACTCACCTGCCAAAACCATTCATCTAAGCAAGGAAAACAATTCTAATGTTAAGCCTTTTTTTTTTTTTTTTTTTTTTTTTTTAAACCAAAAGGATGTTACCTGAGTTGCTCTGTGATCAAAAACCATGTCAAATACAAGTGTTTTTTCTCGGGATCTGTTAGCTCGCAGGATATCATCTGGATCTTCACTTGGATCCATCAGGACCACCCTCTGTCATAAAATAAAGTCAGAAGAAAGACGGTTATGTCTGGGTTTGGTTCACAGCCTGTTGGGATGTCTTACAGCACTATCACTATCGCATCTCTTGGCCAAAGGAACGTTGCGTGGAAAACACACTTATATGCACAATGCAGAGACCAACAAGCTTTGTTTTGCAACCGATGTCGCAAGTTCTGTAATTTGGAGAACTAGCAGCCGCTGCAAAATGCTTTGCAGGTCCGTTGTGCAGTGAAACAGTCGCTGACATTGGGTAATGGCAGTGGTTGCAGGGACATGACACCCAACCAACCCCTATGCAAGCAGGAGGGGGACAGGACCTCCTACCTCAATTTTCAGCCAAGATTCAGCCAGAGGAGCTGTGAAAGAAAATAGTTGAGTTCCTCAGGAGCAAAAGTGCCCAAAATCATCTTCCAAAGCCTTTCCTGCAGAAGGACTGATAGAAATATCTGCATTGCTCAAGGACAGAAACTTCATTCCATTTCTGGCTTTTCTTAAGGAAAAAACAAAGGTGGGAGAGGACTTGCAGCAGGTTACAGAACTGGTTTTGTTTCTTTTCAGTCCCTTAGGATCTATTTTAGTACATAATTATCACAGTATACAATTACTGTGGAGAATGGTATTCTTTCTTCTCCACTGAAACAGCTCATAAGGAGGTGCTCAAGCCTCAAGGGAAGGGACAGAGAACCCTGTGCCTCCTACTCCAGAGCAGCTTTCACTCTCTCTCAGGTAAACAGATCATTAGATACACAATTAGAGCATAGATCAACCACCACTTGACCTACACAATAACTGCACTGGTCTGCCAGGCGTGGGAGAGAGACAAGTATCTAGGACAAGTGCCCATGGGCGTTCAGGAAATGTCAAGACTTTGTTTTTTCTTTTTCTTTTGCATTTCCAGCTAAATTACAAACCTCTAACGAGTATCTCTAGTTTTGATCTGCAAGTTTTCAATTACTAGAATAACTAGCGTTTAATTCTTTACTTTTCATTGGTCCAGCTAAGGCCTTAAAACCTGAAGTAACATAAGAACAAACTCCAAAGGGAACTCCTGCTTTATCCTCGGCGGCGGCATTTGCCTGCAAAAGATGGGCTGACACATAATCATGTGCACATGCAAGTGTGACAGCCAAGAGCAGAGCTTGGAGAATGAGGTCAGCATGTTGCCTTTAGAAATTCTGTCTGTAACACTTTCAGGCCCCTTTTACTGAGTCCTTGTAACATCCAAATTTTGCTTGCAGTGTACCCACGCATCCAAAAGAGTCCTTCTCTTCCAATCTGAGGCTAACACCTTGTGTAACTAGCAGTGTTCTAAAAGCACAAATCTTCTGCTATTGTCCGGAAGCATTAAACCGTAACAAGACACTAACAGAGTCAATTTTGAGTTAGGATTAATAAGCAGACAGAAGCAGCTCTAAATGAGTTAGGCTGGGAGTAAAAATAGCAGGGAACATGATGTAAATTAAAATACGCCAAGAAATCTAAGTGCTTCACCTGCCCAGTCAATTAATTTGCTTTCATAATTACAGTTATTTGCATTATTAAGAGAAACTCATTCTCATAGGTAGACGTTACTCAGACTAATGTAATGCACATTTCCTTCCCAGATTTCCATTAGAGAAAATAGATCTCAGGGCAGATGATGCAAGTCTGAACAAGCTGTATAAAAATAAAGCTGATATCCTTGTAAGGTTAATGGCTGCTTTAAACAAAGAAAAGAAAAAGAAAAAGATAAAAGGATGTTTCACCAGTAAGGTGCTAAACAAAAATTGCATTCGTAAGATAATTCATACAGAGGAAAGACAGATTCATGCTGTCTTTGCTTCTGAGGGCTGCTATCATTTGACTATTGCGTGGAGACAAGAGATAAGATCTATTACAGAATTAGTGTGTGTTCAGAAAGGGTTCAGAGAAAATCAGCTGAAGCACGATAGAAAATAATGGGATTTACATTGGAAAAGAAGGTAAATAACAAGGGCACAATAAAAATAGGTAAATAGATGTAGCAATGTAGAACAGGTAAGTGGGGATCTCCTGCAATCCCTGCCTTTTAAAAAGAGGAGCAAGAGGTGAAAGATGCAGAACCGGAGAAGTGCCATTTGCAGGGGAAGCGGCATCCCTGCCGTGTCACAGCAAGGCCAGGAGTTGTGCAGGACTCGAAAGCAAGCGTTTGCATGTGAACCAGAAGCGCCAGAGTCTCGTAGCAGTCTGCGTGGTGCCCGACTCCCCAGTCCCCATCGCAGGGGCTCTCCTGCAGCGCAGGCACAATTCCCCCCCAGCGCACCTGCTCGCCCACGCTGCGGGCAACGAGGGCAGCTCTCTCCTCCGCTTCTGCTTCGTTGACGGGACGGATGCGAAGGGCCACCTGCGCGCACAGCACACACACCACACACACGTGGCTTACGCGTGCTGAGGCCGCCCAGACATACCTGCAACAGGGCTCAGCTCTGTGCAAGCACCAGCAATACCTACAGCTTCTCGCTGCATCTCTTCTGCTGATCAATCTTAAAACCTTAAGCTTAGGGCCTGGAGAGTTTAAAGAAGTTTATAAAGTTTAAACCAGTTAATTCTCCCATGATTTGCACTTTAATCTTGACAAATTCTTCCTCCCTCTTCCCCCATTTCTGTCTCTAACACAGCAAGACTTCAACTGATTGACAGAGAAGGCGGCAGAATGAACTCAGCCGTGTCATTGCTGCTGCCAGCAGGAACCTTTGGAGATCTGGGACCGTGGTACCAACAGCCATAGAGCTGAGCATGCTTACATCTTCCCCTGGTGTTCTCAAAACACTGATTAAAGTTATCCGTGACAAAGAAAGGGAATTGCATTTCACTAAGTACCCATTTCATTTAATCCCAGGTAGCAATCATTATGAGCCTGTTCAACCAGATCAGAGCAAGTTGGCCCTGATCTGTGCAGGTCCTGCGGGGTTCCTGAAAAGCTGGAATTCATCGCAGGACTGGACCAATTATAAAGTACCAAGTAACTGCCAGAGCCTTGTGCCATAACTCAATCAGTCAGAAACAGAGGTCTCCAGAGAAGACCACCAATTCGAAATCCCACCTAAAAGCTGCCCTTGGTGTCTCAGCTAATAACAGAGATTTGAAAAATTCTATTTTCACTTTTCCATGGCTGTTTTCCCTTTTATAAAATACAGCAGCATCCCCTTAGCAGCTCCTGACAGGAGAGCTGATGCTGATAAAACACTGCATAATGCACATAAATGATGCCTCATCAGGAGGGTGTGCAATTATTCAAACAGACATGTCCTACAGCCCCACCAGTCACAAGCAACTGGTTTCTATAGGAACCAGATTTATTTCCACAAGTCAAACTACCTGTCAATTTAATGAGGGTTTCACGAACAGCTCCCACTCTCAAGCACTGTAGTAGACTTTTTTGAGTGGTTCCAGCAACAGCAAAGGAACATTTCTTCATTGTGAACATCTCGGAGTACAAGGTGAGCTCCTTGGCTTTGGATAATGTTCACAAGAACGCAACAATTAACTTAGCTTCATCACCTCCCTAAACACGTCTGAATGACACCACTATGAGCATCTCATTCCCATGGGCTGAAGTCATCTTAGAAGCATTTGAAAATCTTATCTTGCACACCATAATCCCAAGTCCTGCACGAGGAGCAGGGGATAGCGCAAGTCTCTCCTGGACAGCCTAAATCTCCAGAACAGTCCGGTTAATCACTGTATTTGGTAGCCCTAGTCACTGAGGGTAAGAAAACAAACCCAAATAAGCAGCATGTGGAGATGGGTCACACTAAGTACCAAGGCTTTTTCTTGCATTAGAGAGGAATGCAAGGTATTCTAGATATTATTGACTTTAAGCGATTCCACTTTCAGCAGGTTTCTGTGTCTGTATCAGTTGTGTTTCAGCACAATGTGAGGGCAACGCTTCAGTTTAACAGAGAGCCACAGGGCTGAAGCTTGAAACTTGGCAAAGGATTACATTTTCAAAGCACTCCTCTTACTCCGATCAACACAGAGAGATGCTGAGGTCCTGGAGCAATGGTGCGGACTCAGACAGGACTATAATCCCAGCTGCTTTTAGCTGCTTATTATCAATCTGTCACTTAGATCCCAAAGAGATGCACACACTGAAAATCACTGTTCAAGGAGGGCCAACCACCACCACCTGCCAGGTTACCCAGCCTCACCTCCCCTACGAGACAATTTTCTCCTGTGCAGGATACTTATACCCAACTTCTGCTTAAAATCACACACAGTTTTGCACAAAGAGAGCAAGTCTGGGTTTTTTTCTTCAGCTGGGCCACAGAGGCCAGGAACACTAGAAGACAGCTGGCAAACATGATAGGAAGGATGGCGGGCTGGACACAACCCAGCTGCTGCTCCCTGTCCTGTGTCCTCCCCTAAGCAAGCGGACTCACCGTAACCTGCTGCTCCTTCGTGGCCGAGCTGCGAGATGATGCCAGCTCAGGGCTGGGTGGTTTGCCCAGGGAGGTGCACATCGAGTTGGAGCCCTTCAGGAGACTGTGCGGGCAGGAGGCTGAATGGTTCAGAGGCAGCAGCAGCAGCAGCAATCACCCCAGGGAAGGAAGAGAGAGGCAACACCTGTGCTCCCCCTGGTAGGGGATGACTGCAGGGACAGCAGGAGAGGCAGCAGTGAAATACTGAGCCCCAGGGCAGGAAGGGGCTGCAGCAGCTCCCTGCCTACTCCAGGCTGCAGGAAGCAGTGCCACCACTACACCTGGCACGGGACAAGGTGAAAGGGCCCAGGATAAGCAAAATGACCGACCTGCAAGCTCAAATTAGTTCATTACATGCAAATCCATCTACACACACCCTTGGTGAGCAGGCCACAGCCTTCATTTTCTGCCCTCTAGGATGCCAGATTTCTCGTTCCCCTAGGAAGGAGATGCATGCAAACATGCAGCACAACCAGGGGCCCACAGCTCCACCAAAAGCTGAGCAAGAAGCACCCTGGCCCCTTCAGTCTTGCACAAGAACTGACAACAGCCATCGAGACAGTCAGGAAACAGTTTGCTACCGCCCTGAGCTAAGTGCCAACTTCATTCTGTCACTTCACACACAGTGGCATTTCATGACTCCTACATTCAGGAAGTCAATCCTTCAGCAATTTTAGTGTCAGTCCATTCATTAGAACCACCTATTAAAAAAGACATAACAAGATCACCTTTTGTCTTCATTATTTATTGACAGTAAACGAGTCAAAGCTCATAAAAGTTACAGTAAGGCTTTATTAAAAATATTAGAATTTAAGAAGTTAAAACTTAGTATAGCAAGTGAACAAAACTTGCTCTATGAAGTTTGCATTAAGGACTGTAGATAGTTAAAAGGTCATAAGAATGTTTATTTATTACAAATACAAAATAAAGACTGTGAAAGTGAAGGCTACCCCAGGATTGTATGAATTGTTCCAGTCAACCTTGCTGTTTAAGAACAACCATTAAAAATACTTCAGACGATACTTTAACAAACACAGTGAGAGATACTATCCTACTTAATGCTTAAGGTTTGTTCCCCCACCCGAATTCTGGCCCCTTGAAGGCATTCAGTGGAGGTACAACTGCTGTTGGAAGCCTTTTTCCCCACCCATACATATCTCTGTACAGTACCTACAAACCTGCTTCTGTTTTGACCATCCTTCAGAGGCCCCTGTAAGGGCCACAGCCTGAAAACCAGTGGCACAGAGTACTTGTGGCTATAAACCAACATGGATTCGATCCAACAAGATCCTTCCTCCCTACTACAACTCCTCATGTTATCCAGAGATAAGCCAAATAGACTAGTTTACCAAATACGTACCCAGAAAGCAATTTCAGTAGCACATAATTTGCAAAAAGCATTTGAAGCAAGAAACACTACAGAAAAGACACAGTAATTGAAGGGAGCAGTGTCAGAAATGCCAGCGTAACAGATGAGAAGAGACCTTAACTGCTGGTCAGGACAGCATCTTGTCAGCTTCCAAAGGTCCTACAGGAACGTCTAATTTTGGGTGGTGGATTTTTTTTTTTTTTTATTTTTGCTCACTTGATGATCCACGCTTCAGAGAAGCATCTCAGAAGAGAACTCAGTTAATTTAACATTGGCATTACTTTACTTTGAAAATGGCCAGGAATAAAACACAGTAGCCTATTAAAACTTCGTTACATGGAGACAGGGGGGACATTGAGTTGAAAAGCCTTTCAACTCAATTCATAGCTTAGAAAATGGTTGAGAAGTCAGCTAAAGGGTAATTAAAATGATTCCTGCTAGAGAAGTTCAAGCCACTACTGGAGAACTTTGATGTGCTAGTAGTTCTTCTGCACTGTTTTTTTGTTTGTTTGTTTTTTTCCCCCAGTCAAGAGATGAGCTTGGTAAATATTGTGGACAAAACTTTAATCATCTATATATCTGTATATATGGATTATGAATGAACAAATGCAGAAAACTGGAAACTAATACAGACTTCCGCAAAAAAAAAAACAGCCACCAGTTTAAGAATGAACTATTGAAACTAAGTCAATACCATCATTACGGAACAATTATTTTGAAGAGTCTTCCTGCTGAAGAGAACATGGGAGTTAAATGAGAGGTTCGTGCATTTGGTATCACAGCAAGTTCACCTAAGGACAAAGAAAAGTGAGTGCTAAACACATTGCTGTCCCTTGGCCGCCTCCAGCCGAGTGTACCCTTTGCCCAAAGGGTACTTTCTGCTTTCCGCTTCAGATCTGTCGGACACTGCTATGCAAGTGAGCTCAGGGTTTAAAAAGAGCCAGTCAAGAGGGCTCGCATTAGCAACTTCACCGGCCAGTCCAGGAGAGGAGACAGGACCATCCTCCTCCTCCTCTGCCCCTCAAAGGGCAAGCAGGAGGCCAATCTCTCTCACTGCTCTGACAATACCCAGGAAAGAATTTCTACTCGTAAACACAAATACAGAGAAGTTGCTCCACCAGCTTTAAGTACACTTTTCCCCTCTGAGCACAGAGGGCTTTAGAAGTGAAACCAGGTACTGTAACAGGGAGCATAAGGCATGTGTATACAGAGCACTTCTCTGAAAGTTTGCAAAGTTCACTAATAAGACTTCGACTTCCAGTAATTCCTGAGGCTAGTATGAGTTTGCAAATGGTTTGAGAAATCCACTCATTTTCTAGTAACTCCACTATAGCAAACAGGTCAACCTGTCAGATTAATGAGCCATACCATCAGTGTAAAAAGCAAACAAACCACAACACAAAACCAGAAGAGCCATGAGGAACTGAGATTAAAAAAAAAAAAAAAAAAAAGAAAATCCAAAAGGAACCATATAGTCAATATAGCAAACACTCATTACTGTGGGTATGTTTGACTTCCGTCATTCAGGGAAAGATTCCCTACAAACAACGCGTAGCCAGCCTGGTTTTAGTATAGGTCTGCTTTTATTTCCATATTCAGCTCTTTGAGGGAGACATCCTTTCACAATCTGAAAGGAGGAGGATATAGCCCACTGTAGTGCTGCTTCAGCACACTAAAACATATCATACGAAAAATGGTTCTGTTGACTTTTCCCCAAACAAAATTAACACCTGTCCATGCACTCGGGACATAGAAAGAGTCCTGAAACAGAAACATCATGTGTGTGTGTAAGACAGAGGTTGATGACTCTCACCTCACTGGCAATAGTCAAAAACTGCCAGTTGGCAAGTACTATACGGGAGTCAGGAAGTAAATACTGGTAGTAGTGGATTTAAAAAGAAAAAAAAAATAATCAAACCCTAAAAAAAAAAAGAATAAAAATTTAAAAGCAGCGCCTTGCCAGTATCTCACTGCAGCAGGCAGCAAGATGTAAAGGCACTACAATGTGTCAGAATGGAGAAAATCTGGTGCATCCACCCTTCCAGAGTGCAAGAATATGGATTAAAAATTCCAAAGTTGATGTAGGCTTTCTGAAAACGAACGAACTTCTTTTCAGCACAAGATATGGTAGTGCTGCAGAAAAGGAAAAAAGAGGTGAGTTAGTTACTATGCTTTTATACAAACGGCTCAACCTCACCACAGATGCTAGCGGGTGAAAGGCTACATAAGCACGTGTTTCACCTGTTCTTAAACTTACATTTGTTTAAACCCGTACACTAAGCAGCTCCTCTCCCTCTTCCTTCCATAAAAGGATCTCTCATGTACAGGACACAGATAAGCCAGATCCAAACACATTCAAATATATCAAGGCTATTAATTTTTCTACAGGTGCAAGAGGTTTACTGCTCATATTTTCATAGAATCATAGAATGGTTTGGGTTGGAAGGACCTTAAAGACCATCTAGTTCCAACCCCCCTGTCATCAGCAGGGACACCTTCCACTAGACCAGGTTGCTCAAAGCCCCATCCAGCCTGGCTTTGAACACTTCCACGGGTGAGCATCCACAACTTCTCTGGTCAACCTGTTCCAGTGCCTCACCACCCTCACAGTGAAGAATTTCTTCCTTATATCTAATCTAAATTTACCCTCTTTCAGTTTAAAGCCATTACCCTTTGTCCTATCACTATGCTCCCGTGTAAAAAGTCCTTCTCCAGCTTTCTTGTAGGCCCCCTTCAGGTACTAGAAGGCTGCTGTAAAGTCTCCCCAGAGACGACTCTTCTCCAGGCTGAACAACCCCAACTCTCTCAGCCTGTCTCTTCATAGGAGAGGTGCACCAGTCCTCTGATCATCTTCATGGCCCTCCTCTGGGCTTCCTCCAACAGGTCCACGTCCTTCTTATGTTGGGGGCCCCAGAGCTGGATGCAGTACTCCAGGTGGGGTCTCACAAGGGTGGAGTAGAGGGGGAGAATCATCCCCCTTGACCTGCTGGTCATGCTTCTTTTGATGCAGCCCAGGATACAGTTGGCCAGGTCACGTCGAGCTTCCCATCAACCAACACCCCCAAGTCCTCCTCCTCAGGGCTGCTCTCTATTCATTCTCCACCCAGCCTGTATTTGTGCTTAGGACTGCCCTGACCCATGTGCAGGACCTTGCACTTGGCCTTGTTGAACTTCACGAGGTTCACACGGGCACACCTCTCAAGCCTGTCAAGGTCCCTCTGGATGGCATCCCTTCCCTCCAGCGTGTCGACCACACCACACAGCTTGGCGTCATTGGCAAACTTGCTGAGGGCGCGCTCAATCCCACTGTCCAGGACACTGACAAGGATGTTAAACAGCGCTGGTCTCGATACCGACCCCTGAGGAACGCCATTCATCACTGGTCTTCAATTGGACATCGAGCTGTTGACCACAACTCTTTCAGTGTGATCATCCAGATGATTCCTTATCCACTGAGTGGTCCATCCATCGAATCCATGTCTCTCCAATTTAGAGACAAGGGTGTCATGCAGGACAGTGTCAAATGCTTTGCACAAGTCCAGGTAGTCAGTTGCTCTCCTTATGCACCAGCCCTGTAACCCCGTCGGAGAAGGACACCAAATTTCTCAGGCACAATTTGCCCTTAGTGAAGCCATGCTGGCTGTCACCAATCACCTCCTTATTTTCCATATGCGTTAGCACAGTTGCCAGGAGGATCTGCTCCATGATCTTGCTGGGCACAGAGGTGAGACTGACCGGCCTGTAGTTCCCCTGGTCCTCCTTTTTTCCCTTTTTAAAAACGGGGGTTATGTTTCCCCTTTTCCAGTCAGAGGGAACTTCACCAAACTGTCATGACTTCTCAAATATGATGGGTAGTGGTTGAGCAACTTCATCCGCCAGTTCCCTCAGGACCCGTGGAACTTGAACTCCTTGGGTATCTGGAGGCTAAAGAGCTGTAGGGTGATTTACAACTGCAAAAGGCATACTTCCAGTCTCCCCTTCCTCCTCCTTAAGTGAAGTCCTAAACATGACAGAGCAGGAACCTATTCCAGGTTTTAAGTCCTATGTGAGTGCCTTCACTATCAAAATACCTTTTCCCTTCTCAATACAACAATGTCAAGCTTCCTACAACAGGGGCTGAAAGTAGCTTCTCTTTTCAACATATGAATTCACAAAAAGGAACTGGGAAAAGCACTGGATTAAATAAAAGATTTCAACAACAAGCAGTGACAGTCAGTACACAAGAATCTGCTACTACCTGAATTCTACCCAACATTTCTAGAAAGTGATAGCAGAGTTCTTGTGGATATTTAAACACCTACTCAAAGTTTTATCAGCCCACAGTCAACTTGCTGTATAATCTTTAGTACAGTATTTAAACTCTGTCCAGTCTTGAACTAACACGCAATTCTTCCAAAAGGCAAAATTTCTATCTCATACTAACTACAATTCCTCCTACTGACAGAACTTACAGATTCTGCAATATGCTGTGTTTAGAAGTTCACCTTGACTCTGTTGTGAGTTTGATTGCTGTAGCAGGACAGGACATACACATTATTCTGCTCAGTACAATTCAAATCTGACCATCTGTGATTACTTTTAAAAAACCCCTTTTGTCCCCTCTAGCCACAGTGAAAACCTAAACCAACTCAGAGAACAATACATTCACTCATGCAACAAACAGACCTAACTTTCTCAAGCAAAATATTGAATCTATAGCAATAGCTGACAGAAAAACTTTCTCTCTACTGAGAGGTACGTTATCTTACCACAGTTTTATTAATTACTCTGGTTCTGCAAGGGTAATAATTTCTTCATTGATAAAAAATTCAACAGTCTCCTCCTCCCAGTCATCGACATTGCTGTCCAGCTCATCTGTGTCTACCCCTGGAATGGAGAAAACATTAACACTGAATGCATCAAACAAAGCAGCAATGGAAAGATTTGATGCTCTTGGCAGAAACAGTCCTTAAACCAGCAGTGAAATAAGAGGTATTTGGTGCTTTAAATTACGACACCTACATGCTAAATTCATCAAATGACAACCAAGGCATTACTGTCTCCCACCACAGGGCTTTTGTGGATTTTCTGGTTAAATGCAATACCCAAATCTCTTCACAGTCTTATCCCAAGGTCAAGCCAATGCTTGCTTTAAAGAATAAAGTGGCGAGGTAAAACACAGATACCAAAATCTGACAGCTAGCAATATTTGAGCTTTCTCCCGTAAAAAACAGACAAACAAATCAACCTGTTGCAATTCAGGATAAAAAGTATAAATAACCTTCAGAGAACAAAGGACTAGCTTTGGCAGGAAATGGAGGGAAAGAAGAAGTGGATGAATCCCCAGAACAGGGTAGTTGTTTAGTAAGAAACAGCAGTTATCTAGCAGTGATTCTTTACAAGTACTATGTGCGGCTTACCTCCTCGAAGCTCTAAACGCTCATTCCTCTGCTCCATGTACAACTCTTGTGCCATCTTGCGGTACTTTCTGAACTCTTCCATCATTGTACGTCTCCTTTCCACTAGCTCCTACGGAGGCAGGAAAAGGTCGTTAAACCTCCCCAATAAATCAAATCCACATGCAATGCATTTGTTAGCAAGTCAAACTTTTTTCTCAGGAACATACTTTCTACTGACTTAAAAGAATGTAACCAAATCTTACATAATCAAAAAGCTGGTTTGGTGAGGTTTGTTTTTTTTTTTTAATTTAAAGAGCTTTTCTTTATTTAAAGACTGGCTAATGCAGCAACTCACTAAGAACCCCAAAATTTTACCACCTTTGCTTAATAAGGTAACACCAGTGCCTCTCCATATTCATTACTGTTTAACCTGACAGTTTAGTGGCAGCTGTCTGAGCTACCTATTGGAACTAACTCTAACCATCTGGATTCAAATCAACACAGGTGTTTGTTATACAAGAAATTTCATTTACATATCACCATTACAAAATAACTAAGGATAGGTTACAAGAGTTTCATCTACATTATTGTATTTCAGAAGTGTCTTGCCTTTGAAGCTTTGGACTGGCTCAGGCGATCCTTCTGCTCAAATATCTTGGAGTATTTCTTCAGGTCCTTCTTAATTTGCTGTAAAACAGGGAATTTTATTTCAACTAGGATATCAGACTAGCAATCACAACCATCATATTCTGTAAGAACTCCTTTGGTAGGCCTAACAGGCTACACATTTTTTAAAAACATCTCTCTTCTAGGCAATTTCCCTTTGTTCTTCCTGGCTTACAGATCATATAAATATTTCTGTCCACATGCAATTAGTGAAGTCTGGACAGCTAAACTCAATTTTGTTATTCTTTATACCCTTTGACTGTACTCTAACTGTAAGAACAACAGGTAGCCGTTTCTATTCTGAGCTTAAAGAACAGCTAATATTTACAGTCATTCCCAGAAGTGAGGTCCCCTACAGCAATATGTTTTTTCACAAACTCAGGGTGAAAGGCAGTTGCGTAACTCTAAGTTCAAGCCTCATCCTCAAGAAGAGGGAGTAAACTGAGTATGCTTATACACCAAATCAACGTCAGCAGAAAGAGTCAGTGGAATACACTACCTTTATCTGATCCTCACTGAGCAAGGTAGCTGGTCGTGGTCTCCAGAGAAGCTGACAGAACCTGTCTTTATTGTTTTTCTGAAGTAGACGGCCTTGGAAGGTCCATAACCAATAGGCATTGTCCACCTGAAAGAGCAGTGCACCATCTCAGCAAGATAAGCTATAACTTAACACTGTAGTCCTCACTCCACGTCTTAAGCGTCTTTTTTATAAGATCAGCACCATTAGTCAACAGAACCAGGGTGCTCTTTTTGTTAGTGCCTTCCTTGCATGAGTCAAATTCTTCAGCAAAATATTTGTTCCACTGAAGCTTGCAAGAAGTTACCTTCTGGATGATCACAGCAGTTTGAAACTAAGCCAGCCCTTCTATCATATTCTTAAGTCTCAGATTCTATACTTGTACAGGAGAGGATTACAGTGCAGTGGCTGGAACCATGCAAAAGTAATGACAAGTGCAATAAATCCTGCAGTTCTGTGTGGACCACAAGGAGATCAAGTTTCAAACCACTAAAGACATAATGAAAATTCAGAAAAAGTCAGTTTAGACTCATGAACTGCCCTTCCAGAACTTATTTTGGACAACTGGTGAAGCTAATGGCCTAAATAAAAACTCATGTTTTAACTGTTTTAACTGAAATTAACGTATAAAACTATGGTGCAGCTTTTAAGTCATATGACCAGTCACAGGTGTCCATTTTCTCTTCCTCACCAATCGCCCTTTCCAATACCTCTGGAAGAGAAAGGAGAGGGGGAAAGGAAAAAAAAAAAAAAAAGGCAAGCATTAGTACTTTGTGGCTCCACCAAGACACAGAAGTCACAATGTATCTGCCTGTAGGATCCCATTCCACATCTGAAGCTGTATAGTGTTCGGCAATATTCATCATGGTGCAATCAGATGTATCAACAAATGCTAAGGCACCGTTCATGCTGCGAAGACAAAACAAGACAGATCGTTTTACACACTAGTATAGCTTGTTTTTTTTAAAAAAAACATTTCACAAGCTGCATCTTTACAACTCCTCACTACAAAGATAAATTTTCACAGCAACCAAGAGACAGGCTCATACCAGTCTCTGTGGCTAGAAAGCAACGCGATGAATAAAAACAAAAATCCAAGTAAGAATGACACTTCTGTTTCTATGTGCAGTGACCCTTAACCCATTTTATTTCTGTTCTTAAAGTCACAGTGAAAACATACTATAAGGCAAGTTACAGCCAAAGTTTAACAACCTTATGCTTAGACATATTTAAAGTAGTGAAGACGAGATTAAAGAGAAAAACAGATTTCTAATATGAACAGCAGCGCTTGTCTGAAAGCATGTAAAGGTAAATACTACTCAACTGGTTAATAAAAATCACTTTCACTTGCTGTAACATGAAACTTTCTTGATAACTCTTTAACTAAACAGCTTTGTCATTAAGAGGTATGGCCCATGAGGAGGCACAAGGCTATGACAACAAATGCATTAAGAGCCACATGCGCAGTGCAAACGGGATTAGTTGAGAGTCAGTATTTAACTTCAACAGCTGAAAAGCGTTTCTACAGATCCACTTTTCTGTTGAAAAATGCATTCTTCATTTGATGTGGCAAAAATAGCAAGTTACAAAGGACTAACTAAATCATGAAATTGCATCTTTTCTTTTGCGAAGCTGTATCAGGATTGCACAGTAACGCAACATTCATGGAGATACCAAACACTTGTTCATGAGATACTCTAGCCTTTTTCCTCCTTAAAATGAATGTGGTGTTCAGTAACCTGCGCAATACTCACCTTCTGAGGCCAGCCAACACTACAAATTGCCCTTGAGGACTCCAGAATATCGTGTTTGCCTGCTGTTTGTCAAACGTTTCTGGAAAGAAACAAGACAAATTCAGAAAAAGATCTCAATCCAATGCCATCAATTAGCTTACAGTCAACTCCATCCATTCCTCAAAAGACATTTCTGAACTCTGCAAGCCTTAACAACAGCCCTTAGCTGTACACTTCTAAAAACAAAACGCAGTACCGCCAGAACATCCAAAGCTAGCAGAAGAAAGAGGAGATCAGAAGACCCCAACACCCAACTTGAGAATAAATTTTATCTAAAGTGAGCCAAGTCTGTGCTATTGCCTCACATGAACTTCCCAAGGCCACAAAATTATTCTGGCTTGTAGGCCTTTTATTACCAGACCCTGGACTGATTCAAAATGAAAACAGTTTAGCTGTCACCAGAAAGCTAGACATAGCACCTACTGACATACTATCCACCACGAACAGCCACAATTTTGAGTTTACTGCATCTATTGCCATGCAAAATGCTTAGTATCTGCACTTTTCACTTGTTTTTCAGTCACTTACTTATGAGTTCTATTTTCCCATTGTTTTTAACATGGTAAAAGGAAACTGAAATTCGTGGAGTTTCTCCATGCAACACAGCAAACTTGCTTCCATTTGGTTCCCAAGCAAAGGCTATAATGCTTTCTGTAACAAAGAAAAGGTGTCAAAACTCTGTCAAAAGGCAATACAAAGCTTTGATTTCAAGCAGTTACCAAAGAAAACCGAGATGCTGAATAGAAGGAACCCATCCATCAGTTAACAGACTTTGCCATATAGACTATCTTTTAAAACATGGGTTGATAAAGGAAATGCAGGGAGTTATAGGAAGTGTTTCAGTCAAACAATAGCTCTAAAGTCTCCTGTCTTCTACAAAATACACCCATATTATCAACCCTACCATCTTTATTAATAACAGATTTTCAGTTCTGTCATTTTTCAAGTCAGTCACAAGCATGAACAGCAACCAAAGTTTTGATTTCTCACTTTTACATGAGACGCCCTGCAACATGAATATTGTAGCTCCTATCAAAAGAATTAATTTCCTAATTATGTCACATGCAAATGTCTACTCAAAAAAGTTAAAGATGAAAAGTAAGGAAATACTTGGCATTACCTTTCATTTCCACCACATCCACTGGCACCTGTTTCTCTCTCATTCGGAATATTTCAAAGTTGGTCACTACTCCCTGTAAAGGCCAAGATCAGCTCATTATCCAGCACAGAGGCAGTAGAGCAAATAATTTTATTGCTAGGCATAGAAGGACAACTACGCAATTAGCCTGTCAGGATGCAGGATGAGAGACAGAGTCAAGATTTGTTTCTTTAATGAAAGCAGATAAATACAGTATACCTCATTACTGAACACATTCTAAATTTTTCTGTTCTGATAAAGAGTAACTGAAGAATTGTATAAAATCATTTGTTTCTTTTCAGGTTGTTATTAAATTTAATTAAGACAGCTAAACATATGGCACATTGTGCAGTAGGACCTATGTTCAACAACTGCTTAACAGTGAGTGGGAAGAGAGGTGAGGCATATAGCTCTCACCCAAGTCCAAGATGCCACTAAAGTCAAAGCAAATCTTGGATGCAAACATTACATACATTTTGCTCTCCACATGCCTCAAATTCAAATGGAAAATGAAAAATAGCTTTGACATCATATAATTTACATTGCCTATATTAAAAGACAGTACTTTAAGAAAATGAGGTGTCAGCACGAGATGGAACCAAATTTTATGAATATAATCAGAATCGACATACCTGTGTGCCTTTGGGAGTCCTGTCTACCTTCACACATAGGTAATCCCCGTTCTTCTGCCAGTGTAGTTTACAATCTACGACATTGAACAAATTCCGCACGCGAATTTCTTGTCTAGAAGGCAGCTGCATCAAAGTCACTCTTGCTGGGATGTCTTTGTCCTCAGGCACCCAGAAAGCAATTATGTTACCACCTGGAGACCATGAGAAGTCTCTACAGGAAGAAAGTTAAAAATATGCCATTTTAATTTTTAGTTAGAGATACTACAAGCAGAAACCATTTTCATCATTGTATCTGAATGTTGCAGACAAATATCAACCCTCAATAATAAAGACAAACACAGACAAGCAACTGAGGACAATAACCTAACACATATCATACCAAAACAGATTTTTGAACTGCTATTTAAACTTGCTATATGACCAGTGTTATCAAAACAGTACGTTTCACTAAAGAGTAGAGGTTACACCTAGTGTAACTGCCAAAGATCTAAGAAACAGGCTGATTAAACTAATGAGCAAAAAGCCCCTATTAAATTACACTGGAGACAATCTTCTTGCACCTGGATACACTTGATTTTCTTGTTGCTTTACAGAGAGGTACCCTCAAAAAACTCTCACGAGTGAGTGTCTATTGTGCAGACATGCACAAAACCAAACCCGTTCCTTGCCAACAGGCAGTATCCAGCACACTGTTTTAAGCCAGCACACAAATCTTGTTAGGGAGATATTCCCTAACAAATTGCATTCCAGTTTGGTTTTGTAGACAAGGAACAGGCCTCCCAAGCTAGACCCTGTATTAAGCAGTACAACAAAGAGGATTTCAAAGCATGCAAGGTGTCAACTGTGTACATCAATAAATGGTAAATTTTCCATTCCTTTTTGCCCATTTGTCTAATTTGACCACTTCAGCATATAAGGCCATTTGCTCTAGTCAGGTCTAAAGATTCCTCTCACCATAACAAAGCCCCAGACATAAAGATTCCAACTCAAGAGAGCAGTTATCTTTATAAAGGAATAGACTCACCTTATCCCATTGATTTTCAAGCTTTTTTTGTCCAACAAACCCATAGACTAAAAGAAGAGAAAGGTGTGAATTTTCAAGTTAGTAACATCCTTACATTTACACACACACCTTCTACTCTTATTATTACAGCATATAAACTAGGAAATTGAGTAGTTTTCAGAGATCCTCTATCCCTGTTTTTTATTATGAACATATGTATACCACAATTACAAATAAAATAAAAATTGCTGTACAGAATTAATGAGTACAGCAGCCTGAATTATAATGAAAAAGCAAAACAGACTAGATTAGGCTGCAATTTATAGTGCATTTTGGGTACTCTGGCACTCACCCACTACTGAGAGCTGGGAGACACCAAATAACCTTGATCCTATTGACTCTTGTAAGTAGTATATTGAGCTGTCTAGTCCTTCTGAAAGCGTGGTGTGAAATTTACTGTCAAACTCAGCTAAAGTTTTTCACCCAGGAAGGAACAAGATAAGAGCAAATGGATTTCTCCCCTTTTAAGCCCAGCTCTAGAGTGTAATATTAAAATGTATGCTTTAAAATAGATGCCATGGGAAAGACTGACATTGTAATGCAATAAGTGTTACGCAAAAAAAACCCAAGAACTTACAGGTGTTTCATAGATGCTGAGGGTATCTGAAGTCATTCGAGCAAAGAATTTACCATCATGACTCCACCTAAGCAAATAAAAGAAAAAAAGAATATTAGATAGGAACTACCTTTTTAATTAAACGAAGTTTGGGACTACTTCTCTCTGTTCTAATTTTGTTTCTCAACCTACTTAAAAATAGGCCAGTGAGCTGAGTTTTCACAGTGGAATCCTCGCTTCTTTTGCCCAGTCAGAATATCCCAGATGATAATAGCCTGAGGGTCATCCTGTGTGTCCATCAAAGGGCTGAAGGTCACTAAATACCTACAAAAGAAATAATCAATTTCACTATCGAAACTTCATCTAATATGTCAGTACCAGCAGGCTTTCATCCAAATAATATTTAAATACAATGCACTTTCAAACAGCAGTTTCTCTAATGGGATTTTTTTGAGGAGAGAAAAATAAGAACAGTATGATAAAGGGGGAGAAAGCTTCTAAGATGCAGTATTTCCCTGGCATCCTTCTGGCTCAAAAGACTCCAGATTTATGTGCAAGTCTTCCCAAATTGTGAGAGGGGAACTCACCAAATAGACTGTTACCTACTATATAGTTTTGCCACGAGAACATCAGTGGTTTCGAACCGAATATAAATCCATTGACCTTAGCCAACCTGAACTGTAGGTATGCTAGACTTCTCCATTTAAAGATGAATAATCTTTAATACAATAAACATAAAACCTAATTGCTTTCAAATACATTACTTGAAAACTAGCAAAACAAGATACATTTCAGTCCTGAAATTTTAGCCTTCTCTAAAGAGCTCTTTAACATTAAAGAAAGCTTAAGGAATTCATTTCAGGACTACCAGAGAACCAGAAATCTAACACTACAGACATCCCATCCAACTAAGGAGGAAAAAGTACGGCCTTCTCCCCTGGGATCATAATGTCTTTGAGGAAACTTGACAGCTCGGTTTTGCAGACCAATTATTCCGGATTATGTTAAGAATCTTTCCTGAAGTCAAAGAAAAGTCAGGCAGAGTTTCACTCGTTCTAAGAAGGATTTATGCATGAAAAGCAGTACTTCCAAAGGCAAAGGAGAATGGAAGACCCCAACCACATGAGATTTGAAAGTACAGCAGCCAGAACGTGTGCGCTTCATGCTTTTGATCCCTTAGCCCAAACCAATGTCATACTCCATACCTTTCACAGGGCGAGAAGTCAATAAGCTGCACTCCCTGGTGACTAAACCTTTGAATCTGCTTGAACTTCTCTCCACCCCAAAGTGCAATGCCTCTCTGGTGGAACGTAGCCAAGTAGGTACCCTTTGGGGACCAACGCACATAGGTTTCTGTCCACCGCTGGATTTGAAAAAAAAAAAAAAAAAGAATACGCAAAGGTTTAATTTCATGCTGGATTCCTAAAGAGAAAAGAACTAGCGTGGCTTGTAGCATTGCATTTTGCAAATCCATTTACTAAGTGAAGATCTCAGAATTAGTGATACCTTGGACTAGTTGTGGAGTTTAATTTCATGCACATAATGCACAGTACTTATTCTTCAGGTTGAAAACTGTCAGTTGAGACCTTTTCAACTTACTGATCACCAAAAATATTTTCCAGGTACAGTGACAACCTTTGTATAGTAACAATTAAACCCACCTAACAGGTTTGGGTTTCCTTGTTGTCTTTCAGCCCTGGTAAGAACATACTCTTCTCAGAAGTAAGGCTAAGTATTTCAAATTTCTTAACAAAAATACAGCTCTTGACCTTCAGCTAAGTTAGGGAGGTTTCAGCAACACAGACCATGGCCAGTGACCATGGTGATGAGAAAAATTACTCATCATCCCAGAGCCAACTTCTTTCTACTGTAGTGCATAATGGTTATTAAAGAAAATGCTTCTGGGTACCAACAGTTCTCAGCAAGTCAACTGCCTGCAGCAGACAGGCACGCTAACTCTCCCTTTTATATGCTATTACCAAACCAGCTATTCCTCTTTAGCACCTCTGCGGTCAGCAAAAAAGCAAAAAGTGATCAGAAGCAGCATACTTAAGCACATACTCAGCTCTAATGAATAGTACTCCTCAAACTCTGACTTTGCATTTTCAGGTCTTTCTGAATCACCTAGAATATACAGATGAAGGAAACTAAGAGGCATTGTGGACCAGTTAAAAAAAAAAAAAAAGACCACAAACAAGTTAACTCCACATTTGTTTTACCTAAGCAGTTACGTAATTCTAAAGGATGTAATTTCACCACTCGTCTTCAAAAGGAAGAAAAAAAGTATTTCAGTAATGGGGAAAAAAAATCTTAAAAAAAAAAAAGAAAAACCTGAAATGTCATAAAACGAATGAGACTGACAGTGTAGCTGCAATGTACAGCACTTCCAGGACACTCACTGCTCTGTCCTCGATTTGAACAGGTTCCTTGATATCATTCCAAAAAATGGAGGTCCGGTCTCCTGACTCAAAAATCACACTGTACTGATCCCTACAATCAGGATCTTCCAACCAGTATCGGAGATTCCCCTAAGAAGAACAGAAGCAAAAATATTATTAGTGAGTCAAAGGCTAAGACGACAAGTTCCCCAAATTAACACCTGCCTAGCAGATGCAAGTCGGTCTTACACAGAGTGTCCAACTTTGGAGTCTTACCATTGCAAACAAGTTTTTAAAGTGAAATTAAATAATTCAAACTACTGGTTGCTGGAGGCTAAGAGAACAGATCATAAAAAGGTGGACCTTCAAGGTGGTCTGATGATGTTTAACATTTCTAGCCTAAAATAACTTAGGGGGTTTTTTTTGGTGTTTTGTTTTGTTTTGTTTTTTTTTTTTAAGAACTATCCCTTCCTCCACAGGCCTTTATACAAAGCTAGTGGTAACAAACATAGAAGTTCACCTCAAACATTTAAAATATAATAAGATACTTTCAAAATTCTATTTTTAAATTACTTGTGCAAAATCATTATTTACTCTTAAGTTTTACCCTATCTGGAACTACTAAGCAGAAACACTAAATTCTTCCTGTCACTTCATGACAGTGAGAACGAAGGCTCGGGAGCACTTGATCACTACTGCTACTTATAACACCACAATTAACACATTGTTTCTATTTTCATATGAACACTCCAGCAATGAAGTAACCACTTCATATTATGGTGAATATTCCTTCCACTTTTCCAAAAAATACTTACCAAATCCTTAAATGGCTGTTTCTCAGGGATTTCCCATTCATCACTGATTGTCATGTACCTGAAAGAGCAATTTGATTTGTTACACTCCATGCAGGCACTCTTGATTAGAATCCCAAAATCTACAGATATACACGATAGCTGCACTCACTTATCAAAGTCTGTGAAAAGGTTGACTCTGAAAGTGTGCTGTTTATCCAGTTTGTATCCATCTGCATTCTTCACAGCATCCACTGCATGAGATGGAGACATGTACTCCAGAAAGATGTACCTACAGTGAAGGACAACAAAAGTAGGAAGTCATTGTTGACTATGTAACAAGCCCGTAATAAAAAAGAAATTAAATAAATAAATAAAATAAAAAGAAACAATGGGGATGAACTAAGAACTCAGTACAGAGCATCCACAAAATAACTTCTTGTCTCGTCCCTAACCAATTAGGGTAAAAAGCAGTTAATCTCTGTTTTGGCCATGGGCACATAGGCACTTTTTAGCTGTATGGGCTTGACCTGAATTCAGCTGATATTCTTTCTGTAAACGGGCTAGACTAAGCGATGAATGCAAGTTCAATGCAACACAGAACAACAATGAGAGCTAGTAATAGGCTGGTTAAGCATGCAGCTCTTTACAGCTGAATGACAGATCGTGTTTAGAAATTGTAAATCTTGCTGTCATAGGCATCTTGAAGCACCATTCTTGTTTTTCAATTACACTGAATATAATTCAGCTTCCTTCTTGCCACTAATACAATCTAGCTTGTAGCCCAGCAGACTTAAAATTGACAGTATACTGAAGACTGTCAGACACTGCCTCAAAGAGAGGCATGAACACAGAAAGAATAATTTTCTCGTGCTTCTCACGCTGACCTTATAGAACCAGCAACCCCTCCACTCCAGCAAACCCACTTTTTTTATGCTTTCTAAACTATGGACTCCCCCCAAACTCACGAATATATGCTACTCCAACTGCAGTAACAAGACTCAATAAAACCTCATATTTATCAGATTGATTTTTGCCTGGTTTCTTTCCCTAAAACTTTCTTTCCCTTGCCCTCTCCCTTTGGGCTTGATCATTTCTGGTTAGCTTTCTTCTCAATTTCAGATGCTGCAATTAACCAGGAACAAGAATTCGAAGTTGGCAAAGGGTAAAAGGGTCCTGGGAAGGGCTCGCTGAACTTAAGGAAGTTGGAGTCACTAATGTAAGACAGAGACAGAATATCGATATTCCATTTTGCAATAAACAGTACATCCACTGCTACTAAGTTTTTAACTAAAATGGAACTTTAACCTGTTTATTAGCCATGGCAGAAAATTAACAAAAATCCTCATTTGGTACTGCACAGAAAATTGTCTTCCAAACTGTTTCCATAATTAATCCCCCCACACACTGTAGCTTAATGAGCTATTAAGCTTCTCAGCTCCCTCAGGAACTTCTGTTTGTCACTGAGACTAGATGTCAGGATTGTACAGACTAAGGTAGAAGAAAGTGATGAGCGTGACTATGAGGTCACCATAAAAACTGGCCATAAAGTATTGACGCTAATAATCCAGGGTAGGTCACAGCAGTGTTTCAATCCTATTTCCAGCAGGAGTGATCATGACTTACCCTTTTGTCTTCCCATCTGCTTCTGGATAGAATTCATTGATAATTTTACCAAACTTGGAAAATATTTTGTGGATAACATTCTTCAGTTTCTCAAGTCGGTCTGGTCCAACCTGGGGAACATTATCCACGACGATTACCGAGTCAATTCCATCTGCTTCCTGTGGCCGATCTTTCAGCACATCACCAAGTAATTCTGCAAAGAAAAAGCATACAAGAAACTAAGGCACCAGTCTACATCATTAAGGAGGAAGACAGAAAGATGAAAAGAATAGCGATAGTAAGAGAACAGGAAGACTTCAAATTTCAGGAAATTTCAAGAATCATTTAAGAAACTTGGTAGTGAATGAACATTCTATCAGAGAACAACTGAAGTGAATACACAACAGTCCAACAGTACTTCCTTGCTAAGAGGCATGATTACACAGTTTCTTGACAAACTTCAAGCAGCTAACTCTTAAAGTCTTTCTTAAAGAAATACCTTACATTGAGGATGTCAACACTTGCACTATCAGTTTGTTTCAGGAGTTGGAACTGCCCCACGACATCCTCAAAATTGACGAGAAAACAGATAACTAAGATTTAATACCCAAGCTCTGACTAGTAGCCTTGCTGAAATTATAACCGGATTACTTTGATAAGAAGAAATGTAACATGTACCTCCCTCCTAAATCATATGAGTTTTAGCATAATTCAAAACACTCTGCTGTACTGGCAGCTCTGCATGTCTTAGCATCACTATAATTATGTTTGAGAACTCACACTCCATCTAAACCTTTAATTAAACACAAAAATGAAGGTCTAAGACAAGACATTTAAAGCCATATTTAAGCATGCAGCAAGTGAAGACAAGCACACACCTTTTCATACTCTGGATATTCTTCAACCATACTAATTCCCCTTTCCTATATCATCTTAAAAATTTTGAGAGTACTTGCTGGTGGGATGGTTTGTTCAGTCACTGCACTGTCAGCTTCTTTCTACTGGGAAGAGATTGCTTACAATATTGTTGGAGTTTCTCTTACACAGAAGAGAGAACATTCAGAACGACCGTAACTCTGCAGCAGCGGCTTGCATACTGCGCACTGGGATAAAAACAGTTAAAAGGTACAAAGTACAGCTATAAGTTGTGCACAAAATCAGGAGCTTCAACAACAATGCTGCATTACTTTTATGTGGTAGGCTTCTAAACATGCATTCTGTAGAGTTCTAGAAATACCTCAATTTGATCTATTCCTCAAGTCAATTCTATTAAGATTGTTCTGTATCCATCAACTAAATCCTGCTAGTAAGGTACAAATTTAAACACACTTCTCAAACTAACTTTACCTAACTGCAGAAACGCACTGACCTGTAGATCCAAGAAGAGTCAGAAAAATTACACCAATGATTCAGTCCTCAATGGATTGAACTAGAATCACTAAAGAGAAGGATATCCAAACCAACTCTCAAATAACTTTAACCTAAGGTTATTTTTAAACCTTTCCAGGAACAAAATCCCACACCATCCCTAGCAATCCTGTGCAAACATACACTTTAATTCTTGTCTAGAATACTGACCGTTTCACAATCGGTCATGCCCCGCAACTTGATTGCATTATTGTATTCTAAAGAAACATCAGTTAGAAGTGGCAATTATTTCTGTTTATTGACATTTTTAGTTTTATGTTCCTAAATGGGCCAGAATAGACATTCTGCTCACAAAAAAGCGCCAAATGTACTGAACTGAGTGGCAAAGTTTCACACGTGCCATATAAACAGGAAAAATATACATGCATATCTGCAGTAAGTTTTAAGCTAATGTGCACTATAAAATGCAAGACTAGACAGACAATAAGTGCATGACACTAAACTTCTGAATTAGCATTATAGATAAAATTTGGAGAGTCAGACTGTATACAGTATTCACAGATTAGGGGAAAAAGAATCCAAACACATATAGGAACATTTAAAATATGAGAACAAACAAAGAAAAGTGTTAGATATGTTGAAATTTTGAAGAAACTTTTACACAATTTTTCTGGTTTTGGAATTCTAGAAATTATTCTGCCCAGAAACAGCACTGCAAAGATCTCTAGCAGTGAAGAAATATACTTACTTTGAATTTCAAGCTACTAGAAAATCTTGGCCTTCTATAACTTTAAGCTTCAACAGGTTATTACATCTAAGCTTTCCATTAATTTGGGGCAATATGCTTCACAAAAGTTTATGCATAAACAGATGCTATCACCACCAAGGTTACATAGTACTCACAGAATGTTGTTGTTTGTAGTATTTATTACTCAAAGATGCTCTCCATGTGCATATAGGAACTACAAATTAAAAGTTAAAAGATGCTAACTTGTATAATAAAAACAAAACCACAGAAATTGTGAAAACCTACTATTAATGGTAGCAACCAAAGAAAGCTGAAGAGGTCAGAGGAATAATCTTCCATGTTATGTCATTTTACTTACTCCGCACACTTCAGATTATACCCACAAGCTTCTCCCATTTATAGCAACTATTTACTAGTTTGTAGCAACTATTCAAAAATGGCTAAAACCACATTTACACTTCAGAGCAAGCCAAATATTCAGTGAACAGTGTACAACACCAAGATTAGTGAAAAGCAGAAGAACTTGGTAGAAATGAATGTTTAAGTAAGTTAGAAGAGCCTTAGTGGAGAGCAGCAGACTGAAAATTGGGAAAAGAAAAAGTCAAGCACAGGAAAAGTTGATAAAGAAACAGAGTTAAGAACAGAGATTCTGATAACACAAAACCATACAGATCACTGAAAAAACCTGACAGGAAGATAGAGGCACCAGTCCCAACAAGCACTATCACAGATGATGACAACTTTAAGAGCACTATCTGGAACAAACAGTAAGCAAAGAAGTAGAAGGAAAATGGAACATACAGCAAAAACCTGACTTCTTTCAAAAGTACAGCAGTGGCTATCGGGAATCACTCCATAGACAGCATTCTACCACACAGACTAAAAGTGCTTTAAGTTACTACCAAAGGTATTTTGGACCACCTTCCCCTCCTTCTTTAACTTTTTGCTACAAAGTTGAAAGCTGACTCAAACTGCTACAGATCCAGAAGAGCAGAACACAGATGACTGCTGCAAGTTAACTTCCTAGCATATACAGGATCTTAAGATATGCTTGCAGGAGTAAGCCATTCTCCAGGTAGCTGACAATACACTGAAGTTGCAGATAGGTAATCACTTGCCTAGGATTCAGGACACACACTGCGAAGTGTCTGCTATGCCTACAAAAATTGTAAGGATTGAAAGGAGGAATTTAAAAATCTGATGTTACAGTAAAAAAAACATGTAAAATTCTTATTTACACTATAATCCCATATCTTAGATTTTCCCTGCATATAAAATGAAAGCACATCCCACAAGGACATTTCCACAGAAGCCTACAATAAAAACAAAACCACAAAATAATACAAAAGAGTAATTTTTTAGGCTCTGTTAGTCATTTTTACATAACCACTTCTCAGAAAAGACTTTGTAGGCCTACAGACAAACCAAGGAATGCATATTTAGATTCATGTGCAAGAATACAATACCCTGTATTGAATCAAAACTGTAACAGACTAAAGACAAATACCTACACTGTACCCTTCCTCTACCTTAATTCAAAATTGTGAACAAAGGAATCTTCAAAGGGTAAGCAGCTGGTTTAGCCAGCTCTTATTCCACTCACAAGAAAAGCGGGGTGTGGTGAGTACACAGCTATCTTCGGCGGGCAGTATTTTAAGGACCACTATCATTATCTGAACTAAAGCTTCTTTGCACCTAAGTGGTTATCTGACACATCCCTTCTCCTGCTTGAACCTGGATCAGCTGTGCTGCCATGCCAACACCATTCTGGAACAAAAAGCTGAAGTAATGCATCTGAGATGGTCTGATCCTAAAGCTAGTCGAGCTCAAAGGTGTTCCTAAAGATGTAATGTTATCATAAGCATTGAAATAGCCTTGGCTCAGTGACACTGATGGACTGCCTTTCTCCCTGGGGAGTCATCAGGATAAGGGGAAAGGAATAAGGAAGCTCAAGAAGTAACACACTTGGAAAGCCAGACCAGCAAGAGTGACTAAACTTAAACACTGTAATTCAGACACTAACACTGTATTATTCATACAGCTGAGAAGTTAACCAAATTAATCCTTAACAATAAAATAGGTGAGGATGCAAAATATGCATAGTTTCTGAACAGACAGAAATGAACATAATAGTACTAGATGTAGACAAAGCGTACCACACAAACACTTAACTAGACAAAAAGAGTCCAACTATATGCTTGCAGACAACTTTGCCAAGGTCTCTTTAAGAAACAAATGTACAAGTTCAAAGAGCTATACAGACTGCTAAATTGAGAATAGCAAAGACCTTCTTAATCTAAGATATTTTTCTGCCATTTTATTAAGCTAAACACAGGACCAGAACAGTGGAAGGCACATATACCACCTGTATTCCACTGCCAATTGAAATAACAGACCGACTTACAATCACATGCTTTAAGAAACACTTTTCCAGTTCTGATACGTGTAACATAAGACCCATGTAGGATATACGTATACAAGACCCTACAACAGCACATACGCTAGAACAAGTATTGGCAAAATAAGTACTTTTGCTATTCTGAGAACTGAGATGATTTCTCTAGAAAGATTTATCTGAAAAATATTAAAATATATTTCTAACTCCTGTATGCCAAAACTAGGTATTGCCATAACTATCGGTGCAGTTACACAATAGCTTAGCCATTTTGACAGTCAATATCCAATCCTTTTAAAAGGGCCTCAGTTTGAATTTTCAACTGCCAGAAATAATTTTTCCATATTTTCTTGTCACAAAGTATCTATGTCACATCTTCGTGAGCAGTAACTCTTCTCAAACCCATACTATTTATCGATAGATTTCACTCTGGATGTGTGGAAAAAATAGAAGGATGAAATCCAGTTTGTAAACATCTGGTCAACGATTTAAAACTTCTGTTTTTATAGTTGAGTTTAACCGATGGAGGCAAACGGAAAGCGCACAAGTTGAGTATTCTATTTTGTGAGGGTAGCCCACAGACCGATACCTGAAGTTTAATCGTAAATTAAAGAGCAGCAGCAGCACACGTTACTGCACGGTGCACAGACACACCAGAAGGCGGCTCATTTAAGAAACACTGCTGGGATGAAGACGTGTACTTCGTATTACGAGCAGCCCGCTACCACGCCGCCGCACACGGGGGAAGAGCCGGCCGCCAGGCCCAGGGGGACGCGGGAAAGCGGAGCGTTTCCCAGCAGAGGCCCGGCTCCCCACGCACTCTCCCGGGATGGCGCGGTCGGGCACCGCTCGCACACAGGGCAGCCCCACGGCCACGGGCGCGGCGGGCCGTGCGGCACCCGCCGGCTCGGCCCGGAGCAGCCGCGGCCTCCCCAGCGCTCCGTGGCGGCGGGCAGAGCCGGGGCCCACCGCCGGAGCTCTCCCGCCTCCCCGCGGCCCCTCCCTTCCCCTCACGGCCGGCCTGACCAGGCCCAGGCGCCGGCCGCCCTCCCACCAGCGCCGCCGCCCGCTCCAGCCCGCACCTTCGTCGCTGATGTCGTCCACGAAGTCCTCGGGGTCGCTGAAGGAAATCTCGTCCTCGGGCTCGACGGGGGCGGCGGGCGCGGCCTCCCCATCCTCCTGCGCCGCGCCGGGCTCGGCCGGCGGCTCGGCCTCCGCCGGCGGCTCGGTCTTGGCCTCCGCCGCTGGCTCGGCCTCGGGCTCGGCCCCGGCCGGCGGCTCGGCCTCGGGCTCCGCCTCCGCCTTCTCGGGACTTTCGCGGCCGGACGGCGGCTGAGGCGAGGAGGGCTGAGGCGGCGGCGGCTGCTCGGGCTCGGCGGCTGCGGCGGGCTCCTCGGCGGCGGGCGGCGGCGGCTCGGGGGGCCCCGGCGGCGCCTCAGACTCGCCTTCGTCTCCCTGCCCCTCTCCCTCCTCCTCCTGCTGCTGCTGCTGCGGCGGCGGCTCCGCCGGCGGCGGGGACCCGTCCGTCTGCTCGGGCTCCTCGCCGGGCCGCGGGGCGTCGGGCGGCGCGGCGGCCGCCGGGCTCTCCTCGGTGTCCTGCATGGGGGCGGGGGTCGGTGCGGGGCCGGGCCGGCCGCGCGCTCCCAGCTCGAGCGCGACGGGGAAAGGAGCGGGGGAGGGGCGGGGAGGCTCCTACGGCCGGGCCATGTGCGCCAGGCCCGGCGGGCCTCGCGCGGCGGCGCCTACCAACGGGCGGGGGGGGGGGAATCCCTGCCCCGCCGCGGCTTCTGTCCACCGCCGCCTTCTCCCCGCTCCGCTCAGAGGCGGCCGTCGTCTCCTTCGCGGCCCACTCCTCGCCCAGCCAGCGGCGGCTGCCGCTCCTCCTCACCCCGCAGCAGGGGAGGCTCCCCCCGTTTCGTGCCTCGCTGTGGTGGAGCCCAAGATGGCGCCTCCCTCCAGTCTACTGAGGTGGGGTTCGGCCGAACCATTTTTCGGGAAGCGGAAAGCGGGAGGCGCCATGACATTTAACCGCGCAGACGTGGAGCAAAGCCTTCCTGCCTTTTCGGCAGCCCAGCGTATGTCCCTGTCCAGCGCTCGGCGGAAGGTGACAGGACCGCACACTGACGCGAAACCTGCCCGCCGCCCCCCTACAAACCTTCCACCATGCGCTCGCCCGAAGGCTGGCGGGGCCCGCGCGGGCGCTACCAAGCTCGTGCAGAGGGGGAGGCACGTTTGTGCTCGGGCGCGGCGGGCAGCGGCGCCCCCCCGCGGGCGGTGGGACGGCATGGTACGGCCCGGCGGCAGCCGCCACCTCAGCCCCGTGAGGGGCCCGGCCGGTCCCGGCGGCGCGGGGGGAGCGGGTTGCTAGCTCACAGCGAGCCGTGTCCAGGCCAGCTGGGGGTTGAACATGCCAGGCCGTCTCCGAGCGTTGTAATAGTCTCTACCAGACCTTTGTGTTTTTTAAATTACATTTTCCGTGAGGTAAAAAATGACGCCCGCTATCCCCCACCACCGCTGCGACGCTGCGGTTGGCGGGAGAAGCCTCCCAGAGGAGCAAGTGTCCCTGGCTCGACGCGGTGACCTCTCGCTGCAGTGGTACAGGCAGAAGGACAAGACGCATACCCCTCGCTAGTGTTGTCCAGTCAGCTGAAGCGTTACCTTGCGTAATCCTAACATCTTAGTATGATTTTTAAACTGGTAAAATTCTCTTCTCTCGCGCTGGCTACCAACGTGACCAGCTTTCAGAGAGAGCTGACCTCTATCGATTAAACCATTACTTTCTGTCTAGGGCACCTCAGGCTGATGTAAAAATATGCGGAGTGTAATTTTTTTCAGTATGCATGCTAATGCGATATGTTCAAAGTGGCAAAGGGAACCTGGAGTTTGTCTTGCATACCATCTTGAGGTTTCGGTGACGTTTTTAGAGGAAAAAGGTCAGAACAGTTTTTGAGGAATAGTTCATCTGTGTTCACTTCCGAGATGAACACTTGAATTTTGTGTAGAGTTTTTTGGGTTCTTTTTAGCCCAGTGCCATCAATCAAACCATCAAAACATTAAGAATGCCAGCATAAAAAATTCATGAGAAGAGCCGAACAGGTACTGTACTTAGAATTTTAAATTTAGACCCCATCTTATATTGTAGTATCTTCCATGTTTTGATAAAATCTTGAGAGAAGATATTTAAGAAATTAAGCCAAAATCCCTGTTTTGTAATTCATCAGCTAGTCGCAAGATGGCACCCTAACTCCATCCAAATTCAACTCATGACTGGCGCTTTGTGCAGGTTTTTTTTTTTCCCCTCGTTATATCATGGTAGTTGACCACACTTTGACGTCCTGGTTTGCATCAGCATTGACACGCTAAAGGGTAAAGGAAATGCTCTCTTGCCATCACAACCGTGTATTTTTTCAAATGTGCGGGAGGACATGCTGCGGTTCAATCCATGGTCCCAGCTGGGGCCTGAAGATTACGTGGCCCTTCCAGGAGCATGTATGTGGTCTCTCTTCCCTGTGTTTCACCACTTTCACAGTTGCCTGTATTGTTGGAACGTGCAATTTTTGTGTATTACCTTTCTTCCTGTTTGCAAGCTAATGACTACTTTTACAATCACTTTGGTTAAACACTGAATGTAAATGCTGGATCCTCCTTTCCTGTCTTTGCATGGTCTGCTATTTGCACTTTCCCTTACTTTACAGCAACTTTTGATTTATCTTCCCTTCCTTCCTTCCTTCCTTCCTTCCCCCTCTCCTTTCTTCTATTGAAATTTCCCTTCAGTCCCTGTGCTACTATCTCACTGCTATTCTTTGTCTTCCAGTCCTTGCTCAGCAATCCGAGGGTGAGAGGAACAACTTTTAAAACCAGAGATTTTCGCACTAGCAGCTGGAGCCTGTTCCTGTAAGTATTCCACATGCAAAACTCCTAATCAATGGGAAATTTGGGGAGAGAAATCTAGCAGGAGTGGCTTTTTGTAACACAACTGTCAAACCAGCAATACCTCATGAATTTTACTGAGTGCAAGTGATCTGAGAATAGTGGAGCTGACAGCACTGATTCCTAAAGTGAATTCTGAAAGAGTAAGCCAGCTCTTATGGTGTATGAAATTTTATCTAATACTGATAGGACGTGCGCAGTGATGCATTGAAAGACCAGGGCCTCGGGTAGTCACGTACTTTTGCATTACATTTGTTACCTGCAACCTGCTGACACGTGCCCTTTCTTTCTTTTTCTAGTGATTATAGTTCCTTTATGCTATAGGTTTTCCAGAAGCTTTTGCTGCAATTACAGCAAATATGGAAGTGCTCCATAACTTACATCAAGCACAATCTTTCTGGCCCTGTTAAAAAATTATTACGGCAATTGAATTATTTTTCATGGTGTTTTTCTTCAAGACTCGTCCCGTGGATTGCAAAAGCAATCTGCAATTGATAATGTCTTATTTATACCAAATAAATAGTTATGCTATTAGCTTAAGTACAGGCCAATCAAAGATCTATAGCTAAATGAGAACATGTTGATTCCTCCATTCATTCTCTCAAAAAATGCTATATTGGCGGAAAATTGTGTAGCGCTGAGTTTTCAGAAGTGCTGAGCGTGCAAAACTCTCCACTCGGCTGCTGTATAAACATGATTTGAAGGGCCTCTCAGCTTAAATAATGCCGTGCTTTTTTAACTTTGTACACAGCTTTAGTCTGCACCCACGCTTGTGGGGATCTCAGCTGAAATAGCACTGACACAAGAGGCAGAAGGGAAAGGAGAATCGCTCAAGTCATTCACATCCTTGTAGCAGCATGGAAAGTGTCAAGGCAGAGCATTATCATCGTAATTACTTACACCTGAAATAATTCTCACTTTATAATTTTCTGGTTTAGTTCTTTATGCATATAGTAGAAATAATTATTTATCTTCCCAAGATTAATAAGCATAAGGAACATGAATTAGTGAATGCATCCAATACTTTAGATATTAAAACCATAAAGCATTATTGTGGATTGGTAGCATCTTCAATCTGGAGGTCCAGAATCTATACCTGTTTTTGTGTCTTGCTTGTTCATGGTGTTTCCAGGAAAACCACTGTACAAAACATATGCCTTATTTTTCACCAGTGTCAACCATATCATTCCTGACTAATGAAGTACTGGAAGTGGAAAAAAAAATCACTAATAAAATGAGAGGCATTCATACCTGAAATTCTTATTTTTATGCAGTTTTGGAAAGTGTATTTGCATTCCAAAGGCTGATATTTCTGTGCTTTCCTGAATAGGTTAATGTTCGTTTCTACCATATTTACTTTTATTAGTGCATTCCTTCTAGTGCATAGTATAAAATGCTACAGTGGCTTTTCCTGCAGAAAAAATTAAGTATCTGCTTTAACTCGTCTTCAAGAATATTTCATAAAAATCCAAATACATCCAAAATATAAAAAATATTGAGTATAGGAGACACCCTGACTGATTGACTAGATGGCAGCAGAAATTTAAATGCTGTGGAAAAAGGTAACTCGATGAAAGAAAATATACCAAAAAGTTGCCTTGGAGTATCTCATCTGACTTGAAATACAAAATACAGCCTCTCCACCAATCGCCACGTGACTGGAAGGACTGTCTTATTACCACTACCAACAATTTATTTACTTTTTGTAGCGCACAATGAAATCTGCTTGCAACTTCACATTCCCAACAGCCATCCTTTGCAGTTTTCAGGGAAAAAAAAAAAATTAATTTGATTTCGGAATAAAGCTTGTATTAAGCCCATGAGCCGATCACTTCTTTTCCTATGCTTTAAGATATTTGAAAGATTTATTATTAATCTTGAAGTGGTTTAGAAGTGCTTTGAGCAATCCAGTCAACAGCAGGGACGGCTTATTGCCGCTCTGAGTGTCTGAGCCCTTTGTGGTGAGGAAGGCGATGCGTTCCCGGCAGCCTTGACCCCCCAGAACTGAAGTGCGTGTTGAAGTGTGTTGCCTCATCATGGACGTTATCGTGAAGTGCCGTCACAGGCGATGGTGTTTCGACATGACACAATCTCTGGCCTTGACCTGGCGCTGCAGAAGGAGGAGGCTGGGCTGGGGTGTTGCTGTGCTGGCAGGGATGGCGGAACCACCGCTGCGGTGGGCACCGGAGTGGCCACCGCGCTGGCGGGGACCTGGTCTCCGGGACACGCCGCGGGTGGGGCCGCCTGTCACGGCGACGGGTGCTGCTGGCACCGCTGGAGCCGGCGAGGGCCGCCCCAAGTCCCCGGGCGAGGAGACCCCGGCCAAAGCTCCCCCCCCCCCGCGCCCCGTGCTGTGACCACAAGCAAAGCCCCCGCCGCCCCTAGCCTCCGGGCCGCCCCACGCCCCGGCCCGCCGGGAGGCGGCCTCTCCCCGCCCGCTCCGCCCGCGCTGACAGGCGGGCGCTGCGGAGGAAGGGGAGGGCGGCCGCCGGGCCCCGGCCTCACATGACTGCTGCCGCGATGGACGGCCAGCCGCCCGCAGGCAGCGCGGGCGCCGGCACAGGTACGGGGCGGCGGCTGCCCGCCGGGCGGGAGCGGGCGGTGGGGCAACGCCGTCCGCTCCCCCGCTTCAGGGGCGCCGCCGCGGTGCCCCTTCCTTGCCGCCGGCGGCTCGGGGCGGGTGACAGGGCTCCTCGGGTGGGGTCGGGGCCGCTCCCCCCGCCAAAACCTGAGGTGAAAGGGCGCCGCCTTCCTCTTCTCCCCCCGGGGCGGCGGGCGCCGGGCCGACCCTGGCCCGCAGGGGGGCTGCCCCGCCGCCAGGCCACGGGCGGGCCTCGGCGCTGCCCGTTCCGTGGTGGCGGGGAGTTCCCCTCCCTTTCCCTCCCCTGGCGAAGGCGGCCTCTGCCCCTGGGTGATGAATAAGGGGGAGCGCTGGTGGGCGCCCCGGGTCGGGGGACTTCGCCTGCCCCGGCGGGAGGGCGGGCCCGGGGCGCGGCGGGCAGCGTTCGCCGGGCGGTCGCGTCCCGGTGCCCGCCGGCTCGGCGGGAGGTCGGCGTCCCGGGGAGCCCTCCTGCCAGCGCCTAACGCGGGGACGGGGCGCCAGCCGCCGCGGTTCCTCCGGCGAGCCGTGCTGGCCGGGCGCTGCTGCCGGCGCCGGAATGACTTTATTTCGCCTCCTTGTACCGCGACCGCTCCAAGGGACCCCGCGGCACGGTGAGGCGTGCGGGGACGGTTGGGGAGGCGGCTGGGGAGGCGCTGTCAGTCAGCCCCGGGCAGAGGCCGCGTCTCCTCTTCTTGCTGACCCGAGCCAAAAGCAGATCCAGCATGAAAAGAAGCAGCTCGAAACGCTGAAGTTTTAAGAGCGTGCAGCTGAATCTGAGATGAAGAAACTTGCAGCCAAGTGCTGCCAGCGCGTGTTGTGAAACGAGACCTGGAGGGAGCTCCTGGGTGAATTAAGAAAATAACATGCTAGGCTCAGAACAGTTACACTGAGGGAAACTTTTAGAGAGAAACAAGATAATACAGTTCTCTAAAGTTCTCTTAAAGTGGCTAAAGTTTCATACTGGCAATTACTGCTCTGTGCGTAGTATTTTTTTTTTTTTTCTGTTTGGAAAGGAAAACTAGCAGAGGTTACGAGTGGGTCAGCTTTATGCAGGGAAAAATGGTTTGGTTGGATTATATTCAGGCCTCAGTGTGCTTTTGATAGGCCTGTGATGCTCCTGATGCAGATAATGCTTACAAATACATTATTTTGGAATATTTCTGTCCAGGACTGATGTAAGATATTGGGATATTGAACAGCAGCCTTTGTGGAAAAAAAATGTCCTACTGTACCAAAGAGAGAGCTTGTTCAGGTATGTCTATTACAGATTTCCCGTCTGCTTCAGGAGCCTTATAGAGCTCATACGGTTGTTTCTGAGTGGAGTATTCTTGATCTGATTAACTTCCGCACTGATGGTGGTGCTTCTCTAACTGCCTGCTGTACTCAGCCTTATTTAGAACACTTTGCTTTCTTTGACAAAGCTTATATTGTGAACACTGAGAGGAGGTATCTAATGGTCTTAGCAAAAGAAAAAATAATGGCGTGAAAGCAGGAATGTTTTTATTTCTAGCATCATGATGCGGGTTCAGTGACCTTGGAAGTTTCATACCCATATGTAACTTTTTTGGAGATCAGTGAATATTCTAGGAGGATCTAAATCTCCTGAGTAATAATGAGAGTCCTGACAGGGCTGTTGATGCCCACCTATGACAGCACATGCAAATGCTGTCTTTTTTTATTTTGCAGGGTTAAAACTACTTTAGCACAATCAAGAGCAAAAAGAAAAAGGATAATGTCCAATACATTAAAGTCAGTTTTGCAAGGTCGTTTGTATTGACTTTTTTTTTTTTCTCTTGCTCCCATTTGAGCCTATTTTGCAATGATTGCAGGGAGCTAATCCAGGTGTGTTGGCTGGGGAGGGAGGTGGGTGTCTCCTTTTCTTCTGGTGGTAAATTTTTAACTATGTGTGCAGCCTGTAGGAGGGCTTGGTAGGGAGGGCTGTACCAGTTGCAGACGGTAGAATTTGTACGTAACCGCTCTGATTTCCCCCACAATCTTCAAGTTTTAGTGGGTTGGTGCAGGTTGATGGAGAGAAATGTATCCGTTACAGACATGTGGAACTGTTACAAAAGGAGGGGAGCTTTGATGATTGCTTTGCAACAGGATTTGAGATGTGACTGAGCTTATTCTAACTATAAAACATGTGAAAAGACCATTGGGAGACTGTAGTGTGTGGAGTGGCATGGCATTTTTTTTTAATGCCTAAATACTAAGATCAAGTACTTTCTCAGAGAGTGAGAAATGTGCGAAGCAAAACAGAAAGATAAACAATTTCTTCTGATGGTGTTTTCTTGACCTGTGGAAGGAAGGATGATTGTCAAAACTTAAAAATTTTATAGTTAAGCTAAAATGCCCTGTAAAAGTTTGCTGGAGAACAGTTGTATGTATTATTGCTTGTTGGGTCTGAATTTTCACACTTCCATCCTCTTTATTAGAGCTGGGCGTGAAAAATGATAGTTTAGCAATCTTCCATTGTGAGCTGGGAAACTGCCCTAGTGAGGATCTGACTTTTTGTCTTCATAGTCTTTGGGAACATTCCTCGATGGACTTTTCTCCCCTAATCCTGTTATTTCTTCAGTGTGTCTCCATCTCACTTTATTGCGTTTGCTACAGCTTAGGACTATGGCTCCATGGCTGACTTGCGAACGGAATGTGTTCCTTGTATTCCCAGACTTGGGAAATTGCTTAATTAATCACTTGAAGATCTAGCAGCATAGTTAAAAGAACAGGGCACTAGACTTAAAGTTATTCTTTGCTCTGGCACGCAGATTTGCTGTGTGACATTGGAAGGCAATAACTTGGTGTTGGGCTTTTTCCTGCTGTAGTATGTGATTGTGGTATTTTGAGAAGCAGTTAGAGGCCTACAGCTGTAGGGGAATGCAGAAATGCTAGTGCTTTATTATTATTGTTAAATAAGGCTTAGATAACCCACCTGAATATTTTTGAGTTGTGCATTACTTCTCTGCTTCATCTTGAAAAGCACCACGTGCTGAATAACAATCTGAAACTTAGTTGGGGGTGGAGGGGGGGAACAAAACACCACCAAAAAAACCCCAAACCCATAACTACTCCCAACACCTCAAAAACAAAAAAAAAAAAAACCAAAGAAAAAACCCAAACCCAAAAACAGAGCAGCCAGCACAGGATGCATGTTTGACGTCTGCACTGAGAAAGCTGTTTTTTTTTAAGGAGAAACCCAAAATGTTAGAGCTTGTTTTCCAACATCTAATTTTATGATAGTATGTGTATTATTTTATCTTGTGCTGTTTTGGCATTGGGTAGCTTGTATTTACAAGTCTATTGTTGGGAGGGAGAAGGAAGGACACTATCGCACCATCTCTTAATTAGAGTGAAGTTAATTAGGATTACTTTTCTTGAACCTAGTAAGGAACACGGACCTCTCTTCCATGTTGAACATAGATCCGTGTATCAGTTAGCTTTCTTAGATAAAATAGACTGATTCCTTTGCGTTGCTGCTTTCTAAATAAGAATTGCATGGTTTTAAATTCCTTAAAAAAACCCAAACAAGTTGCATACAGTTGTCTTAAAAATATGTAAAGCCCTTAATAGGAAGAAAGTTTTGTTTGTTTTTTTTGTGGAACTTCTGTTTTTCTTTTCTTGTTTTTAGGTGATTTCAAATTATGTAAGAACTTAAAAAAAAAAAAAAAAGGCAAGAAAGGGAATCTATTTGGAGTTGTAGTTGAAATCTGCACCAGCTTTCCGAGAGGCCAATGTGGACACTGAATTCTGGAATTACGGAGGAATGTGTTTGACACAATATGGGGGAAAAACATTTCCATAATTCCTGAGGCTTTTCGTGAGAAGACAGAAAGGAAAGGGAAATGCTGATGAATGATATTTACATTGCTGCTTCAATATTCCTGGCCCAAGAGTTTGTAGTGGAGCCCTCATTTTTGCCAGGGAGAAATCTGAGGTATCTGTGGGTACAAAAAGACTCAGTTCTCGTACTCCCCTGCGTTTCCCGTGAGTTGGATGACCTATGCTCCACAAGACCATGGCCTGTGATGATGGAGAAGAAATCTTAGCTATTTTTCCTAAAGGCTTTGCTTCCTTTCAGACTCCTTTCTCCTTCTAGAAAATCTGCTACTAATATAACAAGTAATTCTATGGCACCTTCTACTTAAGTGTGTCTAATAAATTTAGCTCATTAGCACCCTGGTATAACAAAGAGTTGCTAGGAGCAGCCATCTGTAAAATGGAGATAAGGCCTCTAAATTTGTCTGATAGAACTTAAATAGGGAAGGGAGATCTATATTGCGATTTACCACCTATGCTTCCAGCCCTTGCGTTGCCTTTCTCTTCTGTATATAATTACTCGCGTGTAAAACCTGCGTGCAGCTAATCAGACACTTGAAATTCTACTTTGGGTTTAATAAATGCATGATTTTAGAAAATTTGATCGAGGAAACTGGTAACTGTGGAGGGCAGATTGCTGTCCAGTTGTGTGAATTGGAGTAATGAATGTCGGGTGCTAACTACAGTCTGAAATGTGTGGTATAAAGTAGCGAAGCTTTCTCTTTCTGTTCTTTGGATTAGTTTCTCAACTCCTTTCAGTCCAAAGGCTACCTGACTTGTTACCAAAACCAAAAAAGTATTATGCAGTGTTTTCATAGTTCTTTTTCCTTTACAACCAAACGATAATTAGGCTAGGCTTTGAATGCTGCTTTAAATGTTTATTGTCATCTTGTTGTCTGCTTGTTTGCATATGTATGCATATATATATTCCTTTTAACTTTTATTTCAAATTGTTTTCAGTTATACCAGACCGCTTCCTGGTATCTTATTGACAACAGATTGAGAAACTCTGCTGTAGCAAAAGGCTAGCTTGCACAAAAAAAGCTGATTTTTATTTTGTCTGCTTTCCTGTGTTTCAGGGGACTGTTTCGTACCTCATTTCTGTATTCACTTACTGCTCTATGTATATAAACTTTACTGGATAATGATCTGCTGAAACCGAAGGGAATGTTTTCAAAATTAGTTGTTCTTGAGCAGAGAGTGTGTGATGGGAAGCATTAAGTGTTCTGTTACAATGCATGTAAATCCTTTTGCTGGTTGAACACAGGAGCTCATACCAATGAGTTCCCACTATTATCCGCCATTCCTGGCCAGGGCTCTTGAGACTGTTCCTGAATTGGCTCTTTAGCAAGTAGAATGAAAAATGGGCTGAAGAATAGCTTCAGTATATATCGTTCTGCAGGGTTAGTGTTAATGCTGCGATAAGTGTTTTCTAAAACAGGTTAACAGCTGTTCCAAAGTCATCTTATTGTGTTCTCAGACCAATGTTTCAGGGTGTAAATTCACCCCGCGTAGCTGTCTTGTTGATATGAAACACACTGAGATTATTAATTAAACAGTAATTATTCAAACTTGTTTGTATGGTTGTCTGATTTGTATGATTTCACACATTTAAACAGGGTTGAGATCTAAAGAAGCTACAGAATATTTCAGGAAGAGCCAAGTGTGTGAACCGCTGATAGAGAGAAGGTATTTCCTGTAGGTGGTTTTGGAAAGCAAATTTAGAGAATAACTCGATGAAAATCGGCAAAGTATTACAAATGAAAGGAGCAGCGTGACTGAATTATCAAAGGAACGCTGAGCCTTGTCTAGATCTCTCTATGGGGCTTCATTCTGTAGTTGTCTGATGGGGTAATGTGGGCTCAGATCGCTGCAATGAATCTGAGGGTCCTTCTCAACAGCAGTTTGGCTGATCATGGTGCAGGTTCCAGGCCTTATAGATGAAATACTGAAGGATTCATAGTTCATCCTACGAATATTTTCTCCTGCTACATATCTTTTGCCACTGGGAGTTTCAGTAGCTCATCAGACAGTGCTGAGCCCTAGTTTAGCAAGCAGTTTGTGCCATGAAAGTCCCACTTTCTTTGTTGGCCAGCAGGAAGATAGAAAGCAGGGAGAGTGATTCAGTAGGCAGGAGGAGTGTTGTATTAGTACAGACTGGCACTGCTCTTGGGGAAATAGGTGCGTTGCATTTTGGCTAGCCCCGCTTTGGGAGGCTAGCTTGTTGTGACTGCCTCTGCAACGTGAGCCAGTGGTTTAGCAACACAGAGGACTGGAATTGTGTGTAAGTGTGTGTGTATGCATTGGAGGAATAGAAAAATCTCCTGTGTCATGTTGCATTTCACTTATGTGTCTTGAGCAATTAAAACCAAGAATTACAAGGGTGTGCACCCAGCGAACCACTGCTCTGGAAGGTGAGGCTGTCCCGTGCTTTCCATAGTTCTTTGCGTGTATTTTTGACACTCTTGTTAATGGGGTTTATTATACCTTGCTGCCCCATCACGGGGCAGGTGGGCGAGGATTTTTCTACACTAGAAAATCTTTTCCCTTGCTATCTGTATTCTGGATTTTCTTTCTTCCTTTCCTTCCCAGTTCAGCATCTGTTTGAAAAGTGGATATACAAATATGTTATCACTTTATCCAGCAGTATCCCATGTCAACATTGAATTAGCTTGCATTATCTTACCACAAATTTCTGGCAGGTAACTGGAAGTTTTTAGGAGCTGCTACGTAGGTGGGGTTAGTAGGTGATACATTAGTCTATTAAAGCAGAGGTGTTAAGACTTGCTTCTCTGAGTCACATTAGCAGGAATCTGAAGCCTGATGAGACATGTGGGATAAGGTCATTTGTCCTGGATTTGGTTTGGTTTCCTTAAGCCACTTTACGGAACAGAGAACAAAGTGTCTGTTCTGAAGCTATGTATCTGAGGAGTTGGGGATTACCTGTTTTCCCCATTTATCAGGGCTTAGAGCACATGAAGGAGCAGGTAGGAAATCCTTATCAGGAGGTCAGGGCTTTCAAGTTAAGGATAGGAGTTCTTATCTTCCCTGAGTTAATTTCTTATACAGTTATCAACTTTTTGAACTATGTATCAAAGCTTAATAAAGAAATCGTTCTTGCTTCAATGGTGTTACTGTCTTTTTGCGTTCTCAAAATTTTAGATATGTTTAAGAAGGGGTGTAACTTCTGCACAAGGGCAAGGAAGGGATGATTAATACTACCTAGCTTTTCTAGGTAACTTTTCATCAATAGATTCGACTTGTTTTGTAAAAGAGCTTGCTCGCAGTGTCCCTCTTAAACAGACATATACAGAGAGAAAGCAACCCATCTGTTTCAGACTGGAGAACAGAACTCTCAGGTGTGGGTTGAATAGATTGCAGGGTTATATCCACATTTTTCACCCTGTTTCTTATGTGTGAAATGAGTAGAAAAAAAGGATTGCTTTGAAAAACAATGTAAGCTTAGTTTAGTCACATAATGTGTGTAGTTATAAAGTCAAGTTGAGATAATGGGCTGCAGTCAGTCGTTCGATAAGAGAGCACTCTGAATCATCATCTTCTGCCTTGTTTGATGTAGTTTGTCCTCCAGGGCCATATTCTTAAGAGCCATCTTTTTTCACTTTTGCATCTGGCTGAGAATCAGTTAGAATCTCTCTGTCCAAAGCTGTCCAGCTATGGCTGAGTTCACTGTAAAAAGATGTTTGTTTTTTAGCCACGAGCAGTGGAATAGGTATATTTGAAAGATTTTGCCAGAGCTTGCTGTGGTTGAGGAATTGTCGGGTTGGTAGCTCTTATTAGGAACCTTTTTCCCCTGCTCTTGAACTTAAGCATATTGACATAGTAAATTATTGTAATTTGTGGCCACTCTAGCATACTATCATAGAGTTCAGTAAAATTATGTCAAATGAAGTGTCTCCTTCCTTTGTAATGACAGGTAAAAATAATGTATTAAATTTTTGCAGCACAGTAAAATAACACATTTTCTTTCCTTCCATGAGTTGTTCTAGGCAGAATCCAAAAGCGCTGAGCAAGGATTTAGTTCATTTTGGCAGATCCTGCTGTGGTGGGAGCTGGACAGACAGGAAATGCAAGCCTCCTAGCTGATTCACAGAACAAATTTGGCCTGTGATTCTTCTTTTGCTTAGTAGAGATGTCTTTCTGACTCGCTATAATTGGTGGTGCTCCTGGGTGTTGTGAAGAGGGAGGTACCAACGTCTTGAACGTGTGTGAAGTAGCATAGCCTCCTGGGGGAGTGGCTCGACTGTTGCTCTGGTTGTGTTGCACCACTGTGGGAGCACTGAGCAAGGGAACAGAATATTTTAAGGCTACTTCTTTCACTTTATCTTATCAGGTCTACTGGACTGTTTTTTCCCTTTTTGTCTTTTAGATTTGGCAAAGCCTCCAGTAAATGAACCAAGGGAACCGGAACAGTTTCTAATGCAGGCGCCCCAGGGAAATCCACTGCTGCTTTCCCACACCCTACAAGAGCTATTGAGCAAGGATAGTGTGCAGGTGGAGCTTATACCTGAGAAGAAGGGCCTTTTTCTGAAACATGTGGAATACGAGGTTTCCAGCAAGGTAATGTGAACAAGCACTGGTCTTAGCGAGAATGTATCTTCTTAAGAATGTCTATGCAGTTGCTGTTGGCAAAGTCTTGTCTAATTTGATTGATGTGTTGGGTGATGCCGGTTTTGAGTAGGCCAGTTGTATGGGCTTACTTTAAATGCAGTAGCACTATGCTTTCTTGACCTGGGCTTCTGCAGTATGGAGCATCTTCTAACTGAGGTCTGATGGATGGTCTGCTAGTTTACTCGCTTGAAACCTGAGCTCTGTACAAAAGCAGATGTATAACATTGAAAACTGAATGTTTGCATAACGAATCGGGGTAAGTGACTGGGTATTTCAAACTACTCCAAGCGGTGAAGAAATCGTATTGGCAGTGCTAAACTGAAATCCTTTATAAACAAAAAAGGTACTGCAAATCCTTCTGCAGAGTCTAGGCCACTTTCAGTTTACTTGCCCCAATTCTGACCTGTAGGTTCTTCTCTTGGTGTAAGAGAAGATTGACAATGATGTATCTTTTCCTGTTTATATAGCGGCCAGTGAAATAGCTCCCCAGTAGTTTCTCTGTGTTTTTTCAAGAAGGAAATCTGTCCTCTTCAAAGTAGACCATGAGCAATTTACATCTCCCAGGCCACCAAAACGTCAATTATTGAGTTGTAGTGTTGTAGCCGCTGTTGTACACATTTGGAGACACATTTGGGTCACTTGTTTGTAGTGACGTTTGGGGCTTTAGGTGTTTTAGACTGACGTCCGTAAGTTTGTCAGAGACGGTTGTGAGGAGGAAAGGGCAGACACAGTGAATGCTTCCGTGGGTTTTCTAGGACTCAATGTTTATTTTTGCCTGCTATTTCAGGGCACTGGACTCAGTGGCCCTGGTGGTCTCTGTAGATTTTGATTTAGGAACCCATTGCCAGCTCTTTTCAGTTGCTGTCATCTCTCCTATGGTTGTAGCTGTAGAATGATACTTCCTCAAAAAGAAGCATAGCTTGGCCTTGAGCTTCACCTGAGATCTGCAACACAAATCAACATCAGATTTCGAGGCAGATAGAGGGAGGCCCTAGGGGCTGTGTCTGTTGTGCTCCAGTTATGTGCTTCATTGCTTTACTTTTGAAAACGTGTAGTGCCACAATAAATGGTGGATGATGTGCAATGCAAACGTAGTGGGAATGGGTATAGCGTTGTGTAGTCTTTCTTATTAGATGCTCCAGTAGTTGAATCTGTAGTAATAGTGTGGGGGCATTGTGGGGTTTTTATTTATTTGTTATTTTTAAAGGATTTCTGCCTCCTAAGTGTCTTGTTCTAGCTGCTACCTAACTCTTTTGGAATTAAAAAAAAAAAAAGTTTCATCGGCCTCTTCTACATATTGATCTAAGAAATGCAGAGTGAAGGACTAAGCTTTTTAAAGGAACTTTCAATCTATTTATAGATCTAACATCAGTGAGAGGTCTCTCTTTCTCTTGTGAGGTTCACTTAAAACATCAGTCATTTGGGCTAATACTTAACATGATCTAAGACTGTTTTGCTGCCTCTGGATTTGAAACTGATTTAGAGAAAGTTCCTAAGAGCTAGAGCTCAGGGACTTGCAGTACTTCAAGAAAGGAGCTCTTTAGAGCACTTTAAGTGTCGGCACTATTTCTAAATGTTCTGTCTAATTTGGAAGACCAGAGAGTTTGAGGGAGTAACAGTATGGAACCACGGCAGATTTAGGGTATTTGTAATTTCTTGGGAAACCTTTTGCTCTCCATTTCATAGTCTCTTTCATCTTGTGTGTGAGTGAAATCTGACGTTTTTAACTGAAAATCTTATTCTCAGAAGGACTGTAGTTAGAAGAATGCCATCTCTATTCGTTATCGAAAGGTGGCTGCCTTTGGAGTCTTCTCCCTCCTTCCCACCACAAGGCCTCTAAAGGAAGAAATATGTCATTTCTGCAGTCTCTGGGTCTGATTTCTTTCTTTTCTTCCTTTTGTTTTTAGTGCAGCTGATAGCAAAAAAAAAAAAAAAAAAAAAAAATCTGGAAATGCTGCTGATTGTCCAGCCCGTGTATTGATTTATCCTTCTCCCTTCCTTAATTGCAGAGATTCAAATGCTCAGTCTACAGACGATATAATGATTTTGTGGTGTTCCATGAGATGCTGCTTCAGAAGTTCCCGTATCGTATGGTGCCATCGCTTCCACCAAAGAGGATGCTGGGAGGTAAACCTGGGTCTTTCTTTTGACTGGAGGGCTTGTGGTCAAGTGTGATCAAGGTGTTGAAAATAAAAGTTTAAAAGATTGAAAGTCTTTGCTTCTGCTTGGCTCAGAAAACAACTCTGAGGTTATAATACCCAGTTTGGAGGTGGGAATTATTGCCATCCTAGAAATTCCCTGTATGTAAGATATTAATGAAAAATTTCAGTGGGGTTTCTTTCTGTGGAAGTTGAGTATCTAATGACTTTTCTGGTAAGATTTGAGGCGTAATTCTACACAAGACCATGGCAGAGTTGCAGGTATTGTTTTTTAGGAAAATAGGTTAGGATGATCAGTGCTGTAGTGCTAAAAGTGTAGAATTGCTACCATCCTGTTGAACAGCTGTAGTATGTATTGTATGTGAAGTGTTCAGCATAGAAAAGATTTGTGGAAATCCCATTGTTTTTCAATAGCGAGAGAAGAGTAAAGATTAAAAAAAAAAATTAAAAACCTGTATTAAAAGGCTTAAAACTGCAGAGGAGCTGATTGTGTAAAACCAGCAAAATCGCTTCTCCAAGTGAGAGCATACTTGATCCTGTTGAGTTAGCGTAGGGTCCTGACCTCACACACACCTAAAAAGGTCTAGTGAACAGAGATGTTAAGCGAACAGCTTCAGCACTGCCTATTATAGTATTACCTTGCACAGAAGCCTTATGATGCAGGCAATGGTAATTATACTTTCTCAGTTTATGTAGAAGAAAGTGTCTCTCTGGCAGATGAACCAACTGCCTTAATGTAGCTATCGGCCTTTTTTTTTTTTTTTTTTTTTTCTGTTCTAAAAAGGAGCTTGTTGATCTGCTTAGGATAACCAGAAACTAAAAACTGAGGCTGGAATCAGAGTGTCAGTTTATTCAAGTATATTTTAGCTGTTAGAATAGAAACCAATGAAGTATCCCAAGACTGAGAGCATATCAAAGCTCCTTCAGGTAGGTTTTTCACTAATCTGAAATATTGGCACTGGTTTTAAAATTTTATTGTTTCAAATGTTGCATAACTGTATAAAATCCTGTCTTGTTTTCTACTTTATCTGCGAAAGAATAAGCTTTTCACTGTCTTGTTTCCTGCCCATGCTGCTAAGCTTAATGTGTTTCAATAAATAATTGATTTCAGTCAAGGAGTCCATGTATTGCTACAGTAAAGAGGAATTGGTAAACAGTGAGCAGAGCAGGGTGTGTGGTGAACTGGAACAAAGCAAAATAATAGTGCTGGAAAGCTTCAATGGTCATATATGCTTATGATGGAATGTAAATTGTGAAGACCTTTCTTTTGGGATTGTGAAAACCTGTTGAATTTGACCTGATGCAGTGTTCTCAGCCAGAATTTCCAGAATTTCCACTTCATGCAACACCTGTAAGCAAAGTGACCTTCTCTGATTAATCTCAGTGGAGAGAGGATGCTTGAAAGAAGTTACCAATACATATAATTTGTCAGTCACTGTTACTTCTTTCTGTTGTCGGTGTGTTGATAGTTCTGTGCATTCATTGGTGCGCTTCTTCCCACAGATATCATATGTTTAAGAAAAAACTGACAGGATTAATTCCCAAACTGTGCTAGGAGTACAGTCCTAATACAGTCCAAAACTGTGTTAAGGCAGAGAGTGATGATTGCCTTTAGTCCAGTGACTCTGCATATAGAAAAGCTGTGTAAGTGGTCTTAATAGAAACTACAAACAGGAAAAAGGAAATGGAATGGGTAGTTCTTGTTTCTGAGTAGGTTAATTGAGTGACAAATGGAATTGCAGGACACAGGGTTTGATGGATTAGTATAAATGTGTGACTATTGCAACCTCCTTTGTCCCAGAGCCGGATGGGCAAAGCTACGTGCTTTTTATACTCGGTATGCTCCTCTACTAAGTTACAGTCTTATTTTCATAAGGGTCTACTTTCGTCCGTCTGTCAGATGAAGAAGGATGGATAGTCTGCTCTGCTCGTTTTGGAGAACAGCAGCAAAGTGAGGCAGATCACGTAGGAAGTGTGTTGATGACTTCAGAAATCTCCATGTAGGCTAAAGTATGAACAAAGAAATATCAAGATTGGCAACCCTAATGACTGAAAAATCATTTGATGGGTGATACTGTACTGAGGATCATTATAGAGAGTCCATGCAGCCAGCAAACTCCCTACTTCAAACTGAGGCAAAAGAGTAATACCCTTTCATGATATGAAAGTGTTGTCACGGATAAGTGCATTCCTTTAATTTTGTTCTGCACTGCTTTCTTTTCCTTCAAGTTTATTTTAGTTTAATTTTTCATCTTTCCTGAAAAACTCCGGGATGTTTTATTTACTGCCTTACTGCAGTATCACCAGATTGAAATTCTTCCTGTCTCAGGAAGACGAGCTGAACATTTTTAGTTTGACAAGTAAGAACTCTGGGTGGATGTACTGCAGGTTGCTGTGCAGGTCTTCTGTGACACCTTGCGTGAAAAAGATGGGCACTGATATTGAACAAACAACTAAAAAACCACCCCCTTTATTCTCTTCCTCCTCCACGCTTTTAAGCATTTTGGGGCTAGAGAGAGTTGAAGGTACAGCACACGGAAGCTAATTCTTCAGAATAGTGAGCAAAAAAAAAGTATTTGTGGGATGATCACTTTGCAAGTGGCAGTGATCTTTGCAGTGGCAAGAAGCAGTGTGTTGTGCATTTCCCAGAGTCCCAAACAGACTGAGATTCGCTCTGGGTACCAGCTATGGAATTGATTCAGAGGAAGAAAAATCTTTGTATGCCCACAGTTTGTAAGTGGAGGTTTCAGGCCTTAGACTTGGTTGTTTATCCTGCTTACCTGACCCACTCTGTGAAAATAAACACATGTAGATATATATGCTGGATTTCAATAAGATCTAAAGAACCACTTGAAGGAGTATTTGTTCTGGTGGTCAATCCAAAAGATCTGTTTTAGGGAGCTGACAGACTACAGGTAATCATTCTTTGGTTTTGTTGCAGTGCTTTAGCAAGGCTTATAAGTACAAAGAAATTATCTGACTGAGTGCTTTTTCCTCTTTCTGAGCAGCTGTAATATGTGGTGCATTAATTGAAATTTAATGTTTCTTCCCATAGCTGATCGAGAATTCATAGAATCTAGAAGGAGAGCGCTGAAGCGTTTTATAAACCTGGTGGCTCGACATCCCCCTTTCTCAGAAGATGTCCTCTTGAAACTCTTTCTGTCCTTCAGTGGCTCAGTGAGTACTTGTTAGCAACAGTCTCAAGTTTGCGTATCTTCCGGTAACTGCTTTGCTGGGCACAGAGTTCAGAATTGCTTTTGACCTACACATCGTTGCTCCCTGTGATGAGGAGAATTTTCCCTCAATAGGTATTTCTACAGCTGGAAAGTGGAAGGTAATTTCACTAAATGCCAGGAGTATAGTATTTTGAAAATGATAACTGTTCTTAGGGGAATACATATCGTGCTTCTCCTTGAATTAAACCTAACCTGGGTAAAGCTGTATCTGCTAAGTTGTGCCTTACTGTTGCAATGTATCTGACCCCTGTGTGGACTGCCTGTGCGTTACTTAGTTCTTTCATGCTCATTTGTTTCTGTATCTTCTCCAGGATGTACAGAATAAGCTAAGAGAGTTGGTCCAGGGAGTAGGAGATGAATTTATGACCTGCAGATTAGCTACCCAGGCCAAGGTATGTATATGAATTTCTTGCAACATATTATTGTGGTTTAAATGGCGCTCTCCTCCAGGTGGATCACTTATGGCATTTGTTAAGTGATGGAGACCTTAGGTAGGAGAGAGTTGTTTCCAAAGTTTGAAGGACTTTTAAACTTGTAATTTTATCGAAAAAGTCAAATAAATATTTGACTCTTAAGGGCCTGATATTTTCTAGCTAAATGCTGGTTCATGAATATGAAAAAGATTAAACAATGAATCCTGCTCAGAACATGTTTCTCAGTAATTACTTGTACTTGCGTAACAAACAAATGCACATACTGCACAATTTAAAAGCTAATACCTAGATTGGTGTCTTCCCCATGTGTTCGTGCCCTCATTCTGTCTGTCATCTTCTCCCTGTGGGAGAGTAATTTGGACTGTTATAGAGAAGTTAGTTATAAGTTCTCCATATATCTGTTTATGCCAGTGATTAGTGCTATGGCAAGTTTTTAGTATACATTCACTGTGTTCATTGAGCAATTTTCAAGCAAGTTGTTGTTCAGGTTCCTGCAATGCTGGCAGAAGGTTTTGCAACTGCAGCTTAATTCAGGCTTTTACGAGTGATGCACAGGTCAAAAAGAGCTGAACTTTCATATGTGCTTGACTTTGCCAGGCTGGCAGTTACTAGTAACTTCAGATCAGAGCCTGTGAGCTTGAAACCTCACAAACCCCATTTTAACTGCATAGTGGAACTGCAGATTTTGCCAACTCTGTCTACACCTGGTATTTGAACCTCTTTCTGCCTCTGAAAATTAGGGGTATTTGTATGACATCTGACTTGGACACCTAAATTGTGAAGCTAATCTCTTTAGGGTTGTTAGAGCACGTCATGAGAGAGCGAGCGCAAGAGGGAAACCTGTCTCTCTCTGCTGACTATATGGTGTGCCCACAGTGAACATATGTGAATGTGCCTCTGATTTGTCCACTAGTAATCTCTCTTGCACTTATTCAGGACTTCCTTCCAGCTGACATACAGGCCCAGTTTGCTGCCAGCAGGGAGCTCATCAGAAATATTTATAATAGCTTTTATAAGCTTCGGGACCGTGCGGAGAGGATAGCTTCTCGAGCCATTGATAATGCCTCAGATCTTCTCATATTTGGAAAGGAGCTAAGGTAGGTTAGGAGGAAGAGGATTTGCTGATGTGAACGTTTCTACTGTTGTTTCAGAACTCAAAACTGCTGTAAGGTTTACCTGCAAATAGTCTGGTAAGAATGGGTATTTCAATGCATGCTGTGGGTCATAATAAAATTTTTCCTACTATAAAAGAAGAAAATGCATGCTTTCCACTAAGGTTGCATTCCATAGAGCAAGAGAAAAGAAAATACAAATACCTTACATTCAGGTACTGGTTTTATGGTCTCTTCCTCCAGTATATACACAGCTCTGCATTTGTGATTGTGCAGTAGTAGCTCAACACTGTTAATTAAATTAAGCTAGATTTGAAACTCTAAACTGCTCTCTGCAAATAATGTATCTGCTTAGTGGAATTTGTCTCCTAGATTTGAATACTACTTATCTCCTCCTAGTGCTTTGGGCTCAGACACTACACCACTTCCTTCCTGGGCTGCTTTGAATAATAGCACATGGGGGACTCTGAAACAAGCCTTGAAGGGTCTGTCTGTTGAATTTGCACTGCTGGCAGATAAGGCTGTGCAGCAGGTGAGTTCTTTACTTTGTTCTTTTTTTTTTTTTTTTTCTTTTTGTAAAATGAAGGAGGCGCATTGCTGCATTAGTTTCATCTTGAATTATAAGCTCTGTGGACATAGGCACTTAAAGAGTTAAGAGGGAGATCATAGTCCAAACTCACATCCTCAATCACCAGTCTGCTTGTTCAAGCTTGAATGAAAAACCTGGACTGTGTTTAAATGGGAAAAAATATAATGGGCAAGGGAAAGGAGGGAAAAGCCTGCTCTCTTTTTTCATTTCAAGTGGTTATTGGACAAGTTAAGTTGCACTACTATACTGAGCTGTCCAAAAGTCCTGTATTCTGTCTTATTAATCTGCTACTGAGAATCCAGAAGAACTTATTTCTGAATCAAATTTTGTCATTCATGGACTTAAACATTGCATGAGAGTCATTGAGACAGAAGCATCATATTCCTGTGTAAGTGTGCAGTGTGATAATGACTGTTAGAATAATGTGAGAACATGACAGTCTGGGAAGGAAAAGTAATAGTTATGTCTTCACTTCTCTTCATCTCATTGTGTTAAAATACTCAGCATGCTTTTATAGATCAGTCAGACCAGGTCTTTTTCTCTAGAGTTTATGCTCCAGAGACCTCTATTGATAAGGGAAGAAAAGACAGTATTTAGTAAAATAAAAAAAAAAACCAAACAAGTAGTGAAATTTGGCTTGGTGTCTCATCTCTGCCTTCTGATGCATGAACTATTATGGGGAACATGCGGGTATTTATAGCTTTAATGGATTAGTTATCTTTGTAAGAAGGAAAGATGAAAGATTGGAGGAATCTGCAAGAGCCAAAAATTCCAGTCAGAGAGAGCTGAAAGGACTGACACACAGGACTGTGAAACTGACTCCTCTTGTTATAATGATCAGTCAATTGGTAAAGCTGTTCCTGCTCCAGTCAGATCTTTGTTCTGCTTACTGAAGACTAAACACTCCAGTGCCACCTGAAAGATTTTTGATGCGGTTGTGTAAACGTTGATGTTCCCTGGAGAATACAGTGGAGGGCCTGCATGGCGTAAGGATGTGAAGAACTGTGATGTTGGTTCTTGCCAGGCTTACATAAAATGTACTTCTTCCTTGTTTTCTAGGGTAAACAGGAAGAGAATGATGTGGTGGAGAAGCTGAACCTTTTCCTGGATTTACTCCAGTCCTATAAAGTGAGCTCTGCTGTTCTTCTGCCAATGAGAAAGTTGTTTAGAGTGAGCTTGTGCTTTTTAGAGGGTGTAACGCCAACTGGATGGAAAACTGTCTGGGAGGCCAGTTCAGAGGCGAACTGGGCATCTGGCAGAGGGAGGGGAGTGGCTGTTGGCTGTAGCTGGCTCTATAGCCTTACTGATCAGCTCATCTTCTGATGAAAATATGCCAAACAGCAAGCCCTGCAAGGAATTTAAAAATATGACTGCGTGAACTATATGGATCAGCTAACTTTTTTCCAGATTTGGCTGCTTTTGAGTCAAAGCAGTGAATTAGATGGCTACTGATTTGTTCATGCAGACATGAGTTCAGTTACAAATGAAAGAATTTTTGTTAATACTAATCTTTTGGCTAAAGGCACTTTTTTTTTTTTTTTAGAAGCACCAACTGCAACTGTATGTGGCAGCTTGTCCTGACATTCCCAGGCCTGGACTGAAATAGGAGGATACTGGCAAGCTCTTACCGAAGTTAATTGCCAGCACTTAGTATTGAGAAGGGCACAAAAGATAAGAGGCCTGATAAGATCAAAAATGTTGGCAGAAGTGATGCTCCAGATTGCCTCTTAAGCCCACTGGTCTGGGTCCAAGCAGTTTTGTTTCTTGAATTCTTAGCTGCCAACGATTTTTTGACCCTCTTGAAAACAGAGAAACAAAAATCTGCAGCATAGAAATTACATAAAGTGTGACCGTGTGTTTGTGTTCCTGATGTACTTGGCTTGTGTGCTTGCTGTCTCTTAGCTTCAACTGAGTACCTGTTTTCTCCTTTTCCCATAAAGGACTTGTGTGAAAGACATGAGAAGGGGGTATTGCACAAGCACCAGCGAGCATTGCATAAGTACAGCATGATGAAGAAGCAGATGATGAGTGCCACTGTGCAGAACAAAGAACCAGAATCGGTGGAGCAATTGGAGTCTCGGATTGTGGAGGTAGGGCAGATGCCTGGGAGAGCAAAGGGAGGTACTGGACTCCTGTAATGGTGCCGCTATGTAGCTCAGTCATATTTGCAGAAAGCCATTAGACCAAAACTGTAACCTGTACTTTGGGTAATTTGAGCTACCTGCTGTGCTACAAGGAAAACGTGTTTGTTTTCCTCAACACTTATTACTGGCGCTTTGGCAAGATGTCATTTGCAGGAGCTGTGGAAAGCAACAGTCTGCATGATGGAAAGTGCAGTTGCTGTCATATCAAATGGGTCCAGGAACTGCCTTTTTAGGTTTTTGGTATGTGTTTGAATTGCTGGTATGGCAAGGAATGCTGTTTTCTCCTGCTGCAAGTGAACCTCCTTGGCATGCTCTTCCTGGCAATGTATTTCACTGAGTTCCTCTTCTTTCAGCAAGAAAATGCTATCCTAACCATGGAGCTGCGGAATTACTTCTCTCTGTATTGCCTGCATCAGGAGACACAGCTTATCCACATCTATCTGCCTTTCACGTCTCACATTTTGGGGGCCTTTGTCAACTCCCAGATCCAGGGTCACAAAGAGGTGAGTTCTTCTGGACTGTATTCTTTTTGCCAAAATATGAATGAGAATTTGAATGTATTTGTTTTCACCCGTGGGCCTTCCTCCACTAATCATCTGTCCAGCTGGGCTCTTTCATAACTTCTTAAGAAGTCATCTAAGGTCTTTCCAATTCGGGGTGAGGATTAAGGCTGGCCTCTAATCCCTCTAAAAGACTGTATCTTCTTGCAGCAAGTTGCTGTGTTTTTGTTTTTTTTTCTTCTTCTCTCATCTGCGGATGGCCTTACCCTACAGGTAGCTGAAGACGACCCAACCATTAAATAACTAGCTATTCTGTAGTGAATGATGTGTGTTTGCTAGATTAATCTGTTTTTTGTTGTGCTACACAGAAATTATATGATAAGGAACAACTTCCTTGTTTTTGCTCTAAATCCAAGAACTCCCTTTCGTTAACCCCTAAATATGACTTTCAGCATTCCCCATGTACAGACTTTCTTGCATTCGTTACATTAGAAAAGCCTCTCCTCCTTGAACTCCCTTCCTTCCCTTCAGTGAAGGAATTTGACCAAGGTATGGGAAATCTCCCTTCCACGCATGCTCAGCTGCATTATAGCACCGGGACAATCTGGGTCCCCTGGACTTACCCAAAGTACTTCAGCAAATTTATGTTGTGCTTTTGAGTACTCTGAAACTGCTGCTAAAGTACCGTGTGGCGAGATATTACCTGCCATGTTGTCATGTCTGTTTCCTCTCCTTTTCCACTCACAGATGAGTAAAGTTTGGAATGAATTGAAGCCGAAGTTGAGCTGCCTCTTCGTGGGATCTAGCAATATGCCAACTCCACCATTGTCACCTCCAGAGGGAAACTTCTTCTCCAATTGATGCTCTGAGCATCTAGCATGGAGCAAGAAGTGCAATCAAGGAAGGGGTGGGACTTCTACCTCCAGAAGTTAGAATGAATCCTCCAAACAGCTTTTTTTTTTTTTTTTCAATACCGCTGCTTTGAGCTGCTCTCTGATTTAGACAGACTGGATGTGGGGCAGAACATACGGATATAAAGACAGTCTCTTAATTTTGTAATGCTCTGGGACAGAGCTGATGTTCATTATCCTGCAGACACTCTTTGTGGGGTCAGGATGTGCCCTGGTGCAGTGAGTGCTGCAGTGTTGTTGCTGATGCCTCTGCATCTTGTACTAACAGTCCTCCAGTAATGCTTATCTCTGCACATGCTGACACATCTCTGCACATCTCTGCAGTGCTGAGATGAACAGTATATCTGAAGCACTTGCTGTAGTAGAGATGGGTTGCCTTTTAAGCTTGGGAGGGCCTGTGTTAGGGATGCATTTGCATAAGGAAAGCTGAAAGCCATCCCCCATCCCATTGATAGGTGTCTGGATTTGATTTCTTACTGCTAGACCTCAGCACAAAATATGTGAATGAAGTGGTTGGATTCGCTAACCCAGCTGGGTAGGGGTCAGTGCTGCTGTGTGACAGTAATGTTCCCAGTGAGGCTAGGCAGACGGTATTGTCAGCGTGTTTCAGTTCACAGTTGTAGGGCAGCCTAGAGACTTGCTCATATTTTTCAGTTTGGGGCCAAAGATGACTGGGTTCAGGAACTCAGAGGAGTTTGCCTGGCATAAATGAGAAAATAATTGAATAAAACACTCCTTAATTGTAAACCACTCATACTATAGCAGCAGAACAGCTACAAGGTAGCTTGTTTATTTTCTTCTGGAGGTTCTGACATCCATCTGTTGAGTAGCTGTTTAGGACTATTGGAGAGCTGCTGACCCAAAGGCTGGTGTTTTCTTTGGTCTAATATCAGATGAAGTATCCTGTTACACCGGCAGGCTGGAACACAACACTGATAAAATTCATTAGCAGAAAATCAGTGTTTATCAGGATGTTACTGTCATTCTTTTTTTCTGGCTCTGGGTAGCATTGGATTGTGTTTGTGAAGGAAAGAAGACAATTTAGTGACGGTTCCTTATCTCTCTAAGCATAGCACGGTCCTTGGTAATGGGGTTTTCAGAATGATTTCTGACTGTGATAAAGGGACTAAACATTCTCCATGTTTCACTTTGTATCTCCGGTGACTTTCCCTCATGAGGCAAAGGATAGGGGGAGAAGAACTTGCATGTCATGTTACCTTAGGGGAAATTGTGCATATCCTCCAGAGAAACTGATAAGTGAAGAAACTGCAAACGTACGCAGCAAAACTCTGTGTGAACAGGACTCCCCTGAACCGAACTTCTCTGGGGCCACAATAGCTGCCAAAGGGGAATTTGAGACTTGGCTTCTTGGTATTTTGTTTGAGTGGGTAAAAGGGAAGCACAGTGACAAGGATGAGTGTTCGCTGTCAAACTGGAACTGCTACAGTATTTTCCCACTGGGGAACTTCCCCATTAGCAGGAAATATATTTAAATCCTCCAATCACAAAAGCTTTTTTCTTTTTTTTTTCCTTTTTTCGTTTTTTTTTTTTTTTTTTTTTTTAATTTAGAAAATTGAACGCAACATGAAGTTCTTCCTAGTCCAGGTGGAAATTATGGGTTAGTTTCTTCAGCTAGGAGCAAGATAAGAAGTTACTTGCCCAGTTTCATGAGACTGGCGTAACCATTACACACCCCCCTGAAAATGTGGTAAAGTGCACTTATGTGGGTGAATTTCTTGGGTGCTGGGCCTGGAGTCTGTAGGGAGTCTATTTAACAACCTTGCTCAGAATGCATTATTAAGAGCTTTTTATAGCAATTCAAATGTTATCTCTCTTCTGAGTCTTTCCTCCTGCCTATTGGCCTTGTCCAGTGAGACAGATTGACTGCAAATGGCTGTGGCGGATTCGATTCTCTGTCCTGAAGATTTCCAAAGTGATACAGAAGAGATTCTGCTCACAGGCCAGAGCAAACTGGCTGGGGAGGGAAATGTTTCTACAGTATAGTAACAAAGAAGATACCAGCTCCAGAATGGCACAAAAGGTTTTTCTGCTTGAGCTTTTCTTGATTAGGAAGATAGTTTGTGGTTAAAGTGTGGAAAGCACATTATCATATTTTTAAGTGCTCTTCACTCCTGGCATCTTTAAAAGGTGCTGGCTGGTTATGGCCTGTCACTTGCTTAGTCTTAGTACCCATCCTCCCTCATTTAGCCTTGTTTGCCTGATGTAGTGAACAGTCAAATTGAGAAAATGCTGTCTGTTTTGGGGCAAGATCTGATATGTATGTGATGGATCTTCTATGTAACTGGTCAGGCTGGGGTAGATGACTGGGCTGTGTTCTCTAGGAGCCCTAGCAAAGTATTAGCCTGAACGGAACTTTGCACTTCTCACATCTAGAAAAAAGTTACAATTTTGGACTTCATTTAAAAACAAAACCAAAAAAACCCAAACATCAAAACCACATTTGGGCTTTAGACTAACTCCTCTTTCCTGTTCTTCAAGGCAAGAATTCTACAGTCCAAATGCAGAGACTGTAATGATGATAAACACAGACCACGTGTTTATCACAAACCACAGACCTATAAAGAAACTGGAATTACGTTGTTTTGAGAAAACACCCATTCCTCCATTGCCAGCCCTTGCCTCTTTGAGGAGAGCAGTTTTGGGGGTGGGGTTTTCTTGTTTTGATTTTACTCTGTCCACCTCATATTTTGAGAACAGAGGCCTAGTATTCTCAAAGCTGATACAGCTAATGGCACTTTCAGAGTTCATTTCATACTGGACTGTCAAGCACCTGCCTCATTCCTAAACACATGCAGACACTATTTCATACAACCCTTAGTTTGCAAACCTTATTTTTGGGAGACTGGTCAGTGTGCAAATAGCACTGTTACGTTTACCTCAATACGTGAGGGATTTCCTTACTGTATTTGTTCTGTTTAGTTTAGGTGTCTGTCAGACTTGGAGAGCAGCATCACGTACAGCTTCCTTCCTCTAGAGGAATGCAGCAGGGAATCAACCGTCTGTCTACCCTGTCAATGTAGGGGAAACAGTTCTAGTTACCTCCATGCTATCGCCTTCTGCAGCAAACAGCCTAGCTCTACGCAAGGGTGAGAACAAGACTTAATGAAGTTGGTTCCATTGCTGGTAGCTGAGTAGATTGCAATAAACACTAAGCAAACCAGAAGACTAATTGAAGAGCACATGCTGCCTACCCAAGAACTGATGCTCCTGTAAGATGTAGCGCCAAAGACTTAACGTGCCTTCTTGAATGGAAGTTTTCTGTGTATTCTTGAGCTCATGGGGACTTTCATGTGTTCAAAATAGTAATGATAGAAAAGGCCTCCAATCTTTCTGTCAGTGTCTCTCAAAATCTGTTGTGGAGGTACCGAAATAGTGAATAGCTGAGAACCTGAAATTTTGCCTGAAAAATGTTTTGTCAAAAGGGCTATATATTTTTGTCGCTCCCGAGGTCTCCTCTGCTTCAGGCTGTAAGGTGGCAATATACAGGCTTTTTGACCAGTATCATGTGTTGAAAGGCTTTCCAAACCATATTTACAATACAACCTTAATCTTTGATCTGTCTTTCCCTCTCCTTCCATCTTCCTTGCAAGTTGCTCCTCCTAAGCAGTAACATGTTTTCAACAGTGCCTTGCTGCATTCCAGTGCTTTTACTCTTCTACTTTGATCATGCAAGGGTGTAATTCTTGGAATTTGTAACAGGCTAATTTACAATCTTCAGTTTGTGCTATTTCCTAAAAGACAAAGGTCACCAGCTGGGGACAGAACTTGTTTAAAACATGTCAGTCTCCACAACTACAGCAGGAGCAATAAAGTCATTACTCTTTGACACGAGCTAAAAGTCAGTGCTGGTGAAAGCATCTTCATAAAAGGATTGAACTGACTGCAGAAGACAGGATAGCAAATAGAAGTGCAAGCCTGAGCCACGCTTGTTCTTTTCCTACCTAAATCCCTGGAGGAACAGAAAGTAATTTGCTCTCTCTCACCATGCAATTTACAGTTTCCACCAGGAAGTAAATCAAGATAACTTCACAGGTATCGGCTGCCAGTCGCTCCCTTTCCTACCATGCAGTAAGGTCTTGCATCCTGTTACAAGCTACCTATCCCCTTGGGCTTATTTTCTCTCCTCTACTTGCCTCAAGCTCTTCTCTCCATTAGAACAGCCAGAAAGCAGAGGTATCGAACTCTAAGTAACTCAGTGTGCAGCACAGAAGCAAAAGGAGGAGTCTAAGGTGTTAACTCTTACCCTCTAACTCTGAGCTGTGGCTTACTGAGCATGTGAAAAAGGGCATTTTTGAGTGGTATAAATTATTCAGAACTGCTGGAGGGAGACAAGAAGGAACAATCTTGCTCAGAGGGTGTGAATTTTGCCTGCCTGGAATATCCTGTATCTTTGCTTTGCTCAAATAGCCTTATGTATGAAGCACTTTATCCAAATGCAGGAATTAAAGAACTATTACTACAGCTGGTAGACTGGAAATGTTTACAGATCCTATACTACATTCCATGACTCTATCTGTAAGTGTTATATGTGTTTGTAAAAGTGTTTTAAAAAAAAAAAAAACCAAACCAACCAAAACTTGTGTAAGAAGTTACATATGTGATGTGTTATTTCTAGCACAGTTTGATTCAGCTTTTGCTGCCCAGCATGCCGAGTTGGGCTGACCTAAACGCTAACAGGTCACCTGCTACCAACACCTGCCAAAGTCTGCAGCCATAGGTGACCGCACTTTGCAACACAGACTTGCTGAAAGTTGATTTTGTTCAGCATATTTTTACCTGAAATGCTCAAAACAGTTCAAGTTCACGGCAGGAGCTGCAAGAGTGAAAGCAGAGCTCAAACAGTGCCATACATCTACCTCTGACTTTTGTTTTCTTAACTCTTACAACCTTACATTACCTTCAGCTGGAGAATCCTGAAGGGATCTCTACCTAAACCTTTCAAAAGGCTTTCACAGCGCTGGTCAAGCCCCACCTTGTCCCAAGAAATAATGCTGAATAGGGAACTGTATAGAAACTGGCATAGAGAAGATAATTGCTTCTGCTGCATCACAGTCCCCTTAATGTTTCTGTGAAAGGAAGCCAACTCCTGAAAGGCCCTTAAACAGTCTAGAAGGTAGGCAGCTGTTTACAACAGAACAACACATGCTTTTACTAAAAAAATATTTTTAATATTTTAAAAACATTACCAGCCACGAGAGAAAAGCCTAAAAAATTAGCCATCTGTGAAAAAAAGAGGTAACACTAAGTTTTTAATAGTTGTGATCACATAACCACTAAAGTATACCACAGCTAGGGACTTCACAGCACGGAAAATCTTGTTACTTTTATTTCTGCTGTAAGAAACCCCCTTATTTTCCTTGCTTCCCAATGACGTGGCAAATAAGTCTCCTTTGCTGGAGAGTTGAGAAAGGAGACCCTTCTAAGTAGCACTCATGGTGTTCTAGCCCAATGTGGGCAGCAGCACGTGGGTTGAATGCTTCCGATTTCTTAAACTTCCTCCACTTCTTTCAGGGTGTGCTCCAGGATAGTGTCTTGTCCCTGGAACTTAAAATAGCCACGAAACAACTTTTTCTGAAGCAGCAGGGGAAACCAATAGATATCATCTGCCCACATGTGATTGAATGGCACCTCATCCAGCTGAAACCACTGTGGACGCATTTCTGGTGGGAGAAAACAAAAGAAATTTGCATGAGACTTTCTCTTGGTTTTTTGCTGCCTAGACTTTGAATATCTGTCAACAAGCAGCTTCCCTCTAGAGCCCAGCTGCCTCCCTTCTCAAAGGGATTTTGGCATTTCTTAAGAGCAATACTGCCTCAGAAGAGACCGCACATCCTTCCTTCCCCTCCGCTAGCTACCTACCATCACTTTCTGTTGGCTCTCCATGAAAGTGATCTGCTCGGAAAATGTGAACTTCCATGAGTTCAGTGTTGCCTACAAATTCAAATGTGATCTGACCCATCTTCTGCAAGGTGTCCACAGTCAGTCCACTCTCCTCCAGGAGCTCCCTGCACAAGAAATGGACTTCTTTACATGAAAGCGAGCAGTGGGGGAACAAAAAAGCAGTCATTAGCTTTACTTGCACGTTCAAAACACTTCCAGTGAACCAAAGGTGAAAGCTGCACCTGTAAAACAGAGCAGGGCACAGCCTGCAGAGCAGAGTTCTGGCTTCCACCTAACTATTGGCCTACTTACACCACAGCGCAGCCATGCCAGACTGGCTCGTGTGTTATTTCAAGCTCCTAGAGGCTGGTAGGAAAATAGTCTATGTTGGAAGGGGAAGATTCCGGAAAATTGATTGTTTAGTATAATTGACGCTCCTTGCGACACGATGATCTTTTCTGAGATTAGTTAGAAGTGCACTAACACACTCATACGACTGTAGCTGGATGTGGCTTAAGAACTCTGAAATACACTTTATTTAGGTGGGCAAAAGGCTTTGCCAACTTCAAGCTAAAGCTTTTAAAATTGTGGGGATGCAGGTAATAAATACTAGAACATTTGTACTTGCAACAAAACCAGCTACTTCTGAGGCTGACTGAAGCTTATTTAAGTAACGCTACACGCTACGTAACATGATTTGCACACAGAACGTTAGGAATACCCTCTCCCATTCAAATGCCATATAAAAAATACAAAGCAGTTGTGTAAACTTTCCATTTCTGCTCCTTGGAAGTACATTTAGCATAACGAGAGGCCAGAAGGCAAGACTTTCAAGAGCACTTTGAGACACTTGCCAGACGGCTCTTTTCCATGCATCACCATGCACAGCTACTTGAAGCATATTCAATTACTTGCTCTGTTTATGCTATGCACCTAGGGCTTTTTTTATTTCTACCTGCCTCTAACAGAATCAGCATAGCTTGAAGTTAGTCATGGTTTTTCTAATGTACAAAAATAAGGAATACTTTGAAACGGTGTATCTTCAGTTAAGGTTAATAATTAATGTAGTTGCATATTTGGCAGTAACTTAACAATTTTAAAATGTAATGGAAATGATCTTTAAGGCTCCAGCTTTCTTTGGCATCAATTTCATGAATCCCATCCTTCAAAATTATATTCCAACTTAATGTCTTCTCTAATTTTAGTTTATCTTCCTGAGAAACTGTGTCTAAAATAGAGGCGGTTTTCCAGCAACCAAGCTAAAAGCCTCATTTTACAGGCTGTGATAATTGAACAACAAAGCACAACACTGCTCTAAGCAATTTATCTGTCAGCTGTTTGGCTCTGTATATAGTACGGAGAAACATTACAGGTAGCAAACCAGAAATAATGAACTAGCTAAATGCTCCCCTTATAAGATGCGCCACTGAAGAGCTGTGGCTACCCAGGTGCTCGCGGGAATGTGGCGTACCCAGTGGAGTACAGAAATCTTACTCATAGAGGAAACTTTTGTTCATGTTTCAGCTTAATATTTAACTCTCTGTGCTGTGAGGACCCTTCACACCTTATGCCACCGCAAACCCCACTGAGACAGTGCAACATGGAACCACAGCCTAATACCTCAGCTCCAAATACAGAGCAGAGGTGGTGCAAGTTAAGTTTGATTTGGACTGTGTGACGCTTCCTGGAGGAGAGCTGCACCCCCAGGCAGCACTGCAACGGTGTTGATCCCGCCAGGAGGGTGGGCTGGGTGCCTAGCTGGCCCTGGAACAGTTCCTCTGGGAACTGCTTCCTGCTCAGTTGACCTCAGCAGGAATGAGTTGTGTCATTCTGCAGTAAACTCCTACCAGCTGCGTGGAAAGGGCTGAGGATTGGACTGTTCCACAGTCCGCAGCAGCAGGCGCTGGCTGTGCTGTGGCACGCTGCACTGAGGCTGCTGAAACTTTTATCACTGGACATCTCGTATGGACTAAAGCTCTGGTTTCTAACTCCAGGCTAGCACAGATAAACACGCACCTAGGAAATTAAATGCTAAATGTGCACCCTCAGCAAATTTGCAGACGACACGGAGCTGAGTGGTGCAAACACGCCTGAGGGACGGATGCCATCCAGAGGGAGCTGGACAAGCTGGAGAAGTGGGCCCATGTGAACCTCATGAGGTTCAACAAGGCCACGTGCAGGGTCCTGTGGCTGGGTTGGGGCAACCCCCAGTATCAATACAGGCTGGGGGATGAAGGGTTTGAGAGCAGCCCTGAGGAGAAGAACTTGGGGGTACTGGTGGATGAAAAGCTGGACGTGAGCCAGCAATCTGCTCTCACAGCCCAGAAAGCCAACCGTATCCTGGGCTGCATCAAAAGAAGCGTGGCCAGCAGGTTGAGGGAGGTGATTCTGCCCCTCTACTCCGCTCTGGTGAGACCCCACCTGGAGCACTGTGTCCAGCTCTGGGACCCCCAACATAAGAAGGACATGGACCTGTTGGAGCAGGTCCAGAGGAGGCCACAAAAATGATCAGAGGGTGGAAGACCTCTGCTGTGAGGACAGGCTGAGAGAGCTGGGGTTGTTCAGCCTGGAGAAGAGAAGGCTCCGGGGAGTCCTTATTGCAGCCTTTCAGTACTTAAGTACTTATAGGGGCCTATAAGAAAGATGGGGACAGACTTTTTACCAGGGCCTGTAGTGACATGACAAGGGGTAATGGTTTTAAACTAAAAGAGGGTAGATTTACTCTAGATATAAGGAAGAAATTTTTTACAGTGAGGGTGGTGAAACACTGGGACAGGTTGCCCAGAGAGGTGGTAGATGCCCCATCCTTGAAAACATTCAAGGTCAGGTTGGACAGGGCTCTGAGCAACCTGATCTAGTGGAATATGTCCCTGCCCATTGCAGGGGGGTTGGACTAGATGGCCTTTAAAGGTCCCTTCCAAACTATTCTATGATTCTATGAAATTAAATCATTAGATTTACACCAGTCAGTGGCAATGTAAGCCTAGCAAATGAAGGCCTGATTTAAGTAACAAAACTGATCTCCTCCCTCCACTCAGAGACGATAAATTACATGAAAAGCCATGATGTAAGCATCAAGTGCGTTAACACCGTGCACTGCTGGGTGCACATCTGCACAGAGGACCCTTCTGTTCCCTGGATTAGCTCACCGCAGAACCCAGGCGGTTGCACTGGCACAGCTGAGGAGTCAGTTCAGGGCAAAAGCTGTTAGGTAGCTGTTGAACACAACACTGATCTTCCTGCAGGTGCGAGGGCAATTTTGGGCATATATCAGAAAGTGAGGAGGTGGCAAAGTGTGGCTTTCTGTCAGCAACATTCATGTAAGGAATGAGGCACCTAATTTTTAAAGGAGTTTAGCAATTCAGCTGCGATCTGCTATTTCATTTTAATGACTAGACAGAAGAAAGAACTTCAAGAAATCAGTACTAAAAGCTTCAAAAATGGTACTATACCTCTGTACTGATGGAATTCAATCTTAAGCCCAGCATTAGGGCTTAAAAATGCCACCATGCAGTCAAATAATAAATTTCTACAGTGCCTTTCATAAGGGACCCCTAAGAATTTCTACTATTTTGTCACTACGTTTTCACACAGTACTAAAAATGCTACTGGAAAGTAGCATCTGTTCAACAGCTTCAAAATTTAAACAATAAGCAGTACACTGGCATAAGTTGTAATTCTGCTATATAGCCAAAATTAAACTGCGCCTTTCTGAACAGTGCAAGAGCCTCTGCCCACCGCTAGCAGACCAAGTCTCAGTTTAGATCAGAGTCCAAGAGATGGGAGGGAGGACACTCGGTAACTTCCAGTTACTCATAGACTGGACAAAAGTTAAAGATTTGTAGATGACAGGCAATGGGGAGCAATCCTGTTTCTTTGTACATGTGGATGATCCCTCATCACCTGTGGAGCAGGCGATTTTCTCTGTTCAGAGATGGCTCACGACTGCACCCGTGGGTAACACACTGGTTACCGGGGCATTATCGATCAGCCGAGCCGCGGTAACTCCACCTGCAGCCCACCACAAATGGTCTAATGCCTCCACGGCCCAACCTGTGCCCCAATACCCGCCTCTCCCCCGGGCAGCGGCTGAGCCGAGCCAGGCCTCACCTGCGAGCAGCCTCCTCGATGCTCTCCCCCGGCTGCACCTTCCCCCCGAAACCGTTCCACAGCCCAGCTCCAAACCCGCGTTTCTTCATGCCCAGGAGGACGCGGGGCGGCTGCACCACCAGGACGAGGGTGAAGAGCCTGGATGTGCACATGGCTCCTGGGCGAGAGACGAGGAGGGCACGCTGCGCCAAGGGCTCCCCGCACTCCCCAGAGGGGAGGCCAGGCTGCTCCCCTGGCCCAGGGTGGGGGTTGACGAAACGTGGACTCGCTGCTCAGGCCCAGGCAGCCCTGATGCCCCCCAGACACCCAGCACCCCCTCCCTGAATGCCTGGTCCCCACCATCCCCGGCCCAAACCCTTGGTCCCCCGGCGCCTCTCCCGATGCCTACTCCTCTAACACTCCCCACTGACCCTTGCTCTCCTGCTCCCCCAGCACCCCCTCCCCAAATCCGTGTCCCCCCAGCACCTCCTCCCCAAATCCTTGACCCCCCTCAGCACCCCTTCCCCAAACCCCTGACCTCCAGCAACTGTTCCCCAAATCCTTACCCCCCCCAGCACCCCCATCCCCATTGCCAGGCTCCCCCGTCCCCGTTCTCCCCGCACCTCTGCCCCAAACCGCTGCGTCGCCCCCTCCGAAGCGGCGCGGCCCGGCCCTGCCTGGCCCGCCCGGCTCTTCCCGCGCCGCCGCCGTTCCCGCCCCGCGGCAGCGGCGAGGGGAGGCGGGGCGGGCGGAAGCGGCCGCCATGGCGTGGCGGGGGGGCGCCGCCGCCGCCGGGGGCAGGTGCGTGGCGGGGCCGCTGAGGAGAGCTGGGCAGCGGGCCGGGCCGGCGGCTCCTGCCCTGGCTCGGGGGGTGGTGGGGTAACCCCGGGGAGGTGCCGGCGCCTTAAGTGTTCGTCAGGAACGGGGAACGGGCGTTTTGGGTCGGTCGGCGCTGGAAGGGCCGGAGCGGGGGCTAGTTACCCGGAAAGCGGTGGTAGCAGTGCCCGTGGCTGTTAGCATGCTGCGCCCGGAGAGGTGAAAGAGCCTCCAGGGGCTGGGGCGTCCCTCCTTTGAGGGACAGACCCCGGGCCTCCCCGCTGACGGAGGCCGGAGCCCCGCTGAGGCAGCCCCGCTCCTCGCCGGGGCTGCGCTGCCGTCTCCCAGGCCCGCCGACGCCGACGCGAGGAGCTGCCGAGGACTGGGTCCTCTTCTGCCTTCGCTCAGGGGGTGACCTGTGAGGCCTCCATCCAAAGTGTGTCCCTTTTCGTTGAGATTGGGCCAGATAACTAAAGGTGCCAAAAATCTCAAATTTGGAGGCTTTTTGTGAACCTGGTGATAAACGGGCGGAGCTGTAGTCGCGGTTAGGATTAATTACTATAGAGACTTTTGAAATACATAGTGATTGTGCACTAACCGATTAACTCTCCTTTCTTCCCGGGCAGCTGTTGGCATCTGGCGAGCAGAAATCTCCACACCACGGTGAGGTTTCTGAAGAAAACTGGAACTGAGCACCGGTGGTTGGAGCGGCACTCGAAGGATCCTTTTGTCAAGGCAACGAAGCGGCAGCATTACCGTTGCCGAAGTGCCTTCAAATTACTGGAAATCGATGACAAGCTTCATATTCTTCGTCCAGGACTTTCTGTTCTTGACTGTGGAGCGGCGCCTGGTGCTTGGAGCCAGGTTGCTGTAGAGAGGGTCAACGCCTTAGGTACCGGTAAGTGCACATTTTTGGCAGGCAAGATGGGGATGATACTCGTCTTAAAGTGTGTGAGAAAACTCAGCTGTGATGGGGGTGGCCTGGGGAAGGGACATGGGTACTGGCAAACGCCAGAGTCGCTGATGGAAGCATGAAGGTGTGTGCCTACGTAGCAGTGAAAATCTTGATACGGTCCGAAGAAACCATATTTGTGAAGTAAAAACTTACCATGAGGTGCTATGTAGGCGTAACACAGTGTTCTAATTAGCTGTGTTGTGGGGAAGATCCCTTCATCCAGTTCTGAAATTTGTGTAGCCTCCAGCATGTAACTTGGCTTTTCTGTATTTTTATTTCTGTTCTTAAAAAATGGTAGTAACGACTATGTACAGTTTATGTGTTTTAAGCCATTAATATTTACAAGATAAGATATTATCATCTGTACCGTTGTCGAGGATTTCTGGACTGTCAGCCTTGAAAGAACAGGAGAAAACCAAGAAAAATACCCCTTGCTTATCCAAAGTAACTGAGTTTTCATGTCTTGAATGGATTAGCTTATAGCAAACCATCCATCCAGATGCACGCAGCACACTAAGGACAAGAAGACCAGACGTGGCAGGTGATACGTTTTTGTTTATTGGCTAGCATGTATATGCAAGTTGTTTGCAACCCTTATGAGTGTTCAGTATGTCATTCACTCTTATCTAGATCCTGCTGTCCCCATCGGCTTTGTCCTTGGCGTTGACCTCCTGCGGATTTCTCCTCTGGAAGGAGCAGTCTTCGTGTCGGAGGCTGACATTGCAGACCCAAGGACGCTGAGGGCGATTCAGAGTCTGCTTCCTGCAGAGAAGGTGGATGTTATCTTGAGTGACATGGCACCTAATGCGACAGGCATTAAAGAACTGGATCATCAGAAGCTGATCAATCTATGTTTAGGCCTTCTGAATCTGTCCCAAAGTATTTTAAAGCCAAAAGGAACGATGCTCTGTAAATTCTGGGATGGACATGAGTCCCGTCTTCTGCAAAACAGACTGAAGGAGCAGTTCCAGGACGTGAGAACTATAAAGCCTCAGGCCAGCCGGAAAGACTCCACTGAATCTTATTATTTGGCAAGACTGTACAAAGCGAAATGAAAGCTGAGAACCGCAGATTTTCAAACAGGTGATGAGACGTTGACTGGAAATCTGAATTTGGCGTGTGTTTAAAGAAGAATCCCAGCATTAAGACCCTGGGTAAATCTGCCACAATACGTATGAAGTACATCGTGCTTTTCAAATAAAAAAATGAACGGGAGTGGTGTCCTACTGAGTTTATCCACTAATTATACAAGCAGAGACATCCAATCTAGCTTCTCACCTGTGGAGAAAACAGTTGGGAATGGAGAGGAGTAATCTGAAAGGCAACCTCTGGGGCTGGAGTCATGGAAATGAAAATAAAACAGTGATTATATGAGTTTTTAATGTGTGCTTGAAAATCATTGCGCTACTAATGTTGTCATGTATGAGACTAACCACAAAGGCGGTTGTCAGAATGAGAGGGAACAGCGAGGGGAGCTTGAGCCAATTTATTGCCTCTTCATCTTTCTTAAAAGCTGGTGCAATTTATTAGCACGTGTAAACGTAGATAACGTTCTCGTGCATGTCAGAATCTGCATCGTCACGTCCGATCCGTAACGCAGCCGCTCGGGATACGTGACTGACTCTGGAGTATTTAGCCTGATGGCTCTGCTGCATTTGCTAAAGACGCAGGTTATATTTAGAAATTGCTACTTCACTGTACTCATAAATCCAGTAAATGAGAGTAGGGCAGGGTCATCGCTGCGGAGAAGCTCATTTCCCCTACGTTTTCAGTAATGTTTTATATTTGACCAATGATGTTTCTTAGGTGAAGTGACAAGATGTTCCTTGGATCCCAGACAGGGAGAATTACCGATTGAATTGCAAGAATTTTGTTTGCAAAAATAAATTTAGCCACTGCCTTATCTGGAAGTGACAACTTTTACATTAAATAGCGGTTTTATCAGGCCGACTGTGGCATGAGTTATAAGAGGGGCTGGTAGCACTCTCTGTTTTCAGGGCTTCCAGAGCTTTCTGGTTACAAACACCTCATGTGGAATTGCTTACAGATTTATCAGATTTTCCCTGCTTTGAAACCTCCGGATCTCGGTACGGAGCGGTGTGCACGAAAGCCTTATCCCCAGCGCGAACTGGGGAGCTGGGCGTCGCCTCGTCTACCTTTGGGGAGCCAAAAAAAAATGATGTCGGTCCGCTCTTTGAGAAACTTTATTGCCGGCGGTTCGCAGCAGGAACAGTCGCTCCCCGGGATGCGGTGGCGGTGGGGCGGGACGGACCCGGCGGCTCGGCGGTTTCGGGGGGGGTGGGTTGCGAAGGGGCGGCGCGGGGGGGCTGAGCTGGAACCTCCTTCGCACCGAGGCGGGGCGTTACGGTACGGCGCGGAGGCCGCGGCGGGATTGCGCGCCTACTCCCGTCGTTACGGTGGCCCGGGCCGCTCTTCTCGCGAGAGCTGGGCGCGAGTTCCCGTGAGATCTCGGCGCCGGGGCGAGGAGGGAGATCCAAGCGGGGCGCGCGCCGCCGCCCGCGGCGGGTGAGTGAGGGAGGGCGGGCGGGCGGCGGGGGGGGGCCGCGGCTCCGCTCGGCTCCGCTCGGCCCGGGCCGGCGCTCCCGCCCCGGCGCTCCCGCCCCGCTCCCGCCTCTTGGCCGTCGCGCCCGGCCGAGCCCGGCGGCGTGGGAGCGGGGAAGGGAGGCTGTGCCGTGTCCCCGTTCCTCCCATCCCCGGGCGGCCGCTCGCCGGCCCCGAGGCGGGGCAGGGCTGTGGGCGCTGCCGGGGCCTCGCTCCCCGCTCTCGGGGGGGTCCGTGAGGGCGAACCCCCCGCCGCCCAGGGCAGGGGTCCCTCGCGCCCTCCGAGGGAGCCTCGGCCACGGGCGTCCTGCAGCGGGGGGGGCGGTGCGCGCGCCTCTTCCTAATTTTTAGCGCTCTTGGGTATTTCAGAACAGGCTCGGTGCAGCCCAGGTACCTGTTGGCAGTGGTCTCCCTGGAATTCGTTTGCGTGTGGTACTGAAGTACTTATTTTGAATAAACGTTTTCGTTCGGGTTGTGGCTGATCTGTTGCCAGCGTGCTTCTATTATGCCTCCCCTTTGCAACGATACAAATCCAAGGAATAACTGCTGTGTTATCCTGAGAGCGCGCGAGCCTGAAAGTTATCCCCAAGTCTGTGTCTCTGGTGCAAGGCCGCGTGAATGTTGTGGGTTGCCTTTCCTGGTTCTGAACCTTCTGTGGGGCATGCAGTCGCTAGAGGGGCTCACTTGAGGCTGCCTGAAGCCTCCTGGGAAACCTTGCAGGCTTTCCTGAGCTCCAGGCTTGATTTGTCTTTGGCCTGTTAGTTAGTACCCTTCCAAATTTGAAGGAATAATTGCAAGAACTCTTACATGAATGAGGAGGCACAGTTTTACTTACAGAAGTGAACTCAGGAAGCCTCGTTGCTGGAAGTTAGGTTCCAAAGTGCTTTCTGGAAACCAGAATCAAGTTGTGCGGAAGGTAGAGTTTGCTGAGAGTATGGAGTTGGTTCTCCCTCCCTGCCTCAAACGTTTGGAGGAAGAGTAATGAGTGCTGTTTGTTAGCCTTCTGTGCTGTAGATCTTCATGTCCTACAGTGTTAATTTGTATCCCAGAATTTATCTTGATTATACAGGAAAGGAGAATTCAATTTTGTATAACTTATGACAGCTCGTATTTGTACGCTTATGGGCTGAGATTCGGGGGAGAATGTGTTTAAACAAGATCAAACCATTTCTGGTGGAAAGCTCAGGGAAGACCAGACTGTTGTATCAGCTTCTCATTTCAGAGATCTACAAGTTCAGCCTTGGTTGGATAGTATCTTCTGGTTCAAGTTGATCCCAGCAGTAATCTGTGGATCCTAGCAGTGACTAGCAGGTTAGGTTCTGTACCCTGTAAATTAGAACACCTTGCATTTAGTGTTTCCTCAGGGCAGTGATGTATCTCTTTTTAGCAAAGCAGCCAGTATACTGTACGTTGCTCTGAATGTCTTGCTGATGACTTTCTGTATATTTCCAGAGCTATGGAGGACTTGGAAGATAATACCACTGTTTTCTCCACGCTGAGATCCCTCAACAACTTTATTTCACAGCGCATGGAGGGGGTGTCTGGGCTGGCTACACCAGGATCGTCGCAAAGCTCCTTACAGATTCAGTACCAGCAGAGGGTGCAGGTGAGGTGTCGTCAGCTTGTATCGCTTCAGTGTGGTTGTAGACTCCTTTTGATTCCAGGAGTCGGCATTGATTTCATTAAGATCTGACCGTTCTTTCAAAAATTGATATTCGTGCAAGCTCAATAGCAGGAGCTTGCTTGTGGTGAACATTCTAGAATCTTTACGTTTTTTTTAAAGTTCAGACATATTTATTTCTGTTTTGTAGAAATTTAAGAAAGGTCCTTTGAATTTCTTCCCTTCTTGTTATATCTGTATACCAGCTCAGGAAATTAAATTTTAAGTTGTTTTCATATTGCTGAACAAAGGAGCTTTGAATCTGTTAATATTTTTTCCAGTAAGTCATTTGTAACCTTTTTTTACAATCTTCCTTAAATTTTCTTTGCCTGGACACATACAGGAGACCTGCATTGTGGTATGGCTTTGATGTGCTAACGAGTTGTGCTTTCTTGTCCGCTTCTGTTCGTATCCACATAGGGGTTTTTTTGACTTTTTCCTGTAAGCTGCCTTATGCTCATAAAGCACGGAGTCAGTTGACATCTTGGATCATACGTAGTGTTATTAGGCTGGAATAAAGTTTCTGTATTCTGTACCTTAATATAATTTCTATTTCAGTCTCTAAATATAAAAAATAAGCTTGCTTTCTTTTTAATGTAAATCTGCTTTGCATTTGGAATGTCAACAAAAATTTATGCATTTTCCATCTGTGGTACATCTCTGGTTACCGAGATGATTAGAGTGAGGCTCTCTCCGGTTAAAGAGTCTTCATTAGCTATGTGTTGAATGTACATTGCTTAGATGTGAGGTAGTCTATTAATATTGTCTGTGCTCTAAGGTAATTTGAATGAAAAAATGAAGTGTAATGTTGTAGCAGGTAGTAGAAAAACATGTTATTTTGCTCAGCAGTTAAATTTCATGGGGAGCATGATCTCTGCTTCTTGGTTAGCTGGTGTCACTTTTATGAGGTTTGAGGAGTTTGTAATTAACATTTTTTTAGACAGAGAAGTACATTTTGTCAGAGTACCTCTAAAGATTGAATGAGAAATTCTGAATGAAGAACTTGAAATTCACTTCTTTCCAACTAACATTGATTTGATGTGGGTTTCTGAGTGTGTTGTTGGACTCTTGGTTTCCCCATCTGCAGCTAGTGTGAGAAGGCAAGTACCACAAACATTGTGATAGTTTCCTTGTAATTTGTAAAATGGCATGCAAGCGTCATCTGAATAGTACAGGGTGGGAGATAACGATACTGTTGCAGTGCTGTTAATGGTGTGTAATGTCCCTTTTCACACATGAACCGGCCAGTTGGAAGAACAAGCTGGGCAGATCCACTCCAAATCCCAGCTCCTGCAGGTGGAACGAGAGAAGATGCAGATGGAGCTTAGCCACAAACGAGCTCGCATTGAGCTAGAGAAGGCAGCTAATACCAATGCCAGAAACTATGAGGTAAGTATGACAGTTGCAGATGGCTTCATATCATAGGCCTAAGTCGGAACATAGGTGGTGCACCTGCGTTGGTGTTTTAGTTTGGGTCAGGGATATGCTCTTGAATTCTCACGTGCTGTGCTTTGGTCTGCAATGCTGTGTCTCAGAATGTGTATAGTGAACTTTTTTGGATGAAACTAAACTGAAAGATGCAGTCCAGGAGCAAGCCTAGTGTTCTCCAGCTGCTAATGGGCAGTCTGTCTTCAGAGCAAGACTTCAGCCAATCTGTAGTAAATGCTCCTGGAAGGCATTTACTGCATTTGCATTTACTGCAGATGTGGTGGTGGTGTGGGTGCCAAGTTCCCAGCACCAACTGTTTTGCTCTACAGATCCCCTCGCAGTGCATTGCACTAACTTGCTAATGTACACAAGAGTGTGAACGTCAAAGCCTTGTTTGGTTGACAAACTGATGTTCTCATCACTAGATTCTGTCAGTTTAGCACTGAATTGTCATGAGTAGCAATAACAAAAGGGATTTGTTATTGGTTTCTCCCAGAAGTATTTAAGCATTTTTCTCCCAGATGAATTTAAACTTTTGCTGGCACAATTGCCAGCATTTAGTTTGTGTGACTAATTAATTGGAATGACATCAGTGCCTGCCATGCACTGTCACACAAGAGAGCTTGCACTGATAAAACAGTGAGCCTTACTCGGGGACTAATAGTTTTTATTGGTTTCTGGTTTTATGCTTGTATATGTTTGCTTAACTACGTTACTGAAATAAGTAGTACATCTGTGGGTTTTGTAGGATAATGTATGCAGCTGATTATTTAAAAAGAAATCTTTAAGAAATAATAAACATGTTTTGTTCTATTTTACAAGGGTGCTGGCTGACAGATTTAGTGTGTAGTTGTGAAATAGTGAGTCAGTGACTAAATTCCTTGTTCGTCTGAAGTCAGGTGATGTGGGATTAGGCCACGAAGAGTTCAAACTGCAATGTAGCAGAGTCAGTCACAGAAAACCTTGAAATACTGGTACAAAAAAAAAAGGAGCAACACTAATCCAGCACCGTGGTAATCACCCTGCTCAGATTCTGTGGGTTTTTGAGTCATGTGGATAAAGGTTTTAGGAACCTCACATTGCTTTGCATAATCCTTGCTTACTATGTAAATCTGTGTGTTGATTTGCTTTGATTAGCAAAGCAATTTACTACACATTTTTTTCAATAAGTGTTAATCAATTTGTGGTGGGAATAAACTGAAATGGTGTATGAAAGGTTGTCAGAGTGCAAAAATATTTATAGCATTCATTAATAATACTGTGCATTTAAACCCTGTTTCTTTTCCATTAAGTAGCCTCATACAATTTCTAGAAGTTGCAGAGGAAAGTTTGACTTATTAACCCAACTGTTGGGATCTGAGTTGCTGAAAGTGAGTTTGCTGTGCATGGGTCAGCTTCAAATTGGAGCATCAAATGTTTTCATCTTTGATCCGCTGGAGAGTGTGCAGTGGAGCCATGTCTGTATTCTCATATTCATGTCTCAGTCTAAGAGGGCTGGAAGACTCTGTCTCTTAATTTTGTAGCTCAGTTGCCCTGGGTAGTTCCTTGACGTTGAGTTGCTGCTGGTAAGGTTTTTGCCCTTGCTAGTGCAAAGTTTGAAGCTATGGTCTGAGTAGCATTGCTTCACGATGATGCCTTGGTGACCACAGTAATGAGGAATGGAGACGGGAGAAATGAAAACAGCTTCGCCTTTGTGCTACTTTCTTATGTCTCTTTGCACTTTTCTTCTTTGCAAGCGAGAGGCTGACCGTAACCAGGAGCTGCTCACACGCATAAAGCAATATCAGGAAAGGGAAACAGAAGCTGAAAATAAACTGAAAGAACAAATGGAGATGAACAAATCCTATAAGAAGAGTATGGAGACAATGAGTAAGAAGCTGCAAGAGAAGGAGAGCAAATTAGCTGAAGCTAATGAAGTAAGAACAGAGTAATTTTTTAATTTGTTCATAGCTTCAGGTGACTTTGCAGTTCTTGTGAATTGAAAATACCCTTTCTGGTTTAAAAAAAATATATATAAAATTGGAATCACTGTGTTCATCATCTGGAAGTGGATAAACTCTGGTGGTGTGCGTCTTTGCTGTCAAAGTTTAGAACCTAACCAAGTCCAGACACAAGTGAGCAGGTCAGAAGATGTTGCTGTGTCAATTATGAATGAGAAGAGATTTCTTAGGCAAGTTGATATGGAGAAGGAGGAAAAAAAGTGCAAGGCAACATACAGTGTCTAGGTTTAGGCGTCGGGTTACATGACACTGAGTAAAGAAAGGGCAAATGATGAAGGAGATAAGATGGGAAGTAGGGGGAACCGTAGAGTGGATGAGACCAAAGTTATGTACAATGTATGTCTTCCTAAAGTGTCTTAAATGCTTGTGTGTTCCACTGTAGAATGAATGCTTGGATAATAATTTCAGTTCTTTTGGATGAACAGACCATCTTCTCAACCCTCAACCTTTTCAGATATCATTAGAATTAAGTTTAGCTAGTTAATTTGTAACTTTTCTGTTTAATTTGGTTTCCTACACCAGTTGTGAATCAACAACCACTAAGTCCTTAAGCCTTCCTCCTACCTAGGTGTCACTGGAAATGTATCTGTGATAAAGCAGGTAAACAGATTTAACATGCCATTTATCAGTGATTAAAAACAGGGAGACAGTGATGGCACGTGAGAGAAATGAAACCCACATATGAAATGTGTGCAGAAGTTCTATTTCTGTGTTCTTTTTATTTCCATATCCATCAGTATCAAGATGAGAACCCTACATGTTTCTCTGTCGAGGAAACACCCTACACATGTAGTGTCTTGAGATTTTTCTCTTGTTTCTCTGTTAAAGGGAGCTGAGTAGTGGCTATTTGAAACAAGCCTGTGAATTTTTCTTTAGAGTTAAGGTATTCAGAACAAAATTTTAAAAACCACTGGCCTCTACTTTTAAGGAAAGTGTAATACTTCTGGTATTTGGTTGAAGCAAAGCTAGACATTTTCAATTTTGAAACCCAAACAAAATATATTTGGAATGGTTGTGGGATAATTTTTTTACTTTAAAATATATATACTTGTGTTTTATGATCATCTAGCTTTGAAGCTTGATGTTTTTCATGCCAGTTTGAGGTCACCCACTTAGTAGGTAATGGAAATGACAATTTGGGTGACAGATGAAAGCAACTAAATGATTTTCTCTTGCCTTTATTTTTGAGGTGAGGTTTGCAAGAAGTGTGGGATTGTTTCTAGATTCAGTGTTTGTACTTTTTAGTTGGATATGATTTCTGTCTGTCATTATCTAGAATGTCCAGCTTGGAGAGTCATAGCCTTGTGTGTTTATTCTTTCTTTCCATTAATTCAGACAATCACTATATTAAAAGGGAAAATATCAGAGCTGCAATGGAATATAATGAATCAAGAGATGCAGATGACAAGCCAAGACTCTCAGAAGCAGGAACTGATGGAACAGCTGGATGTTCAACAAAAGTAAGCAGGGGATGAACAACTGTAGGGAGAAAAAGGCAAACAAAACTTCAGCCTTCTTCAGCTGTCATCACTCAGAAAACTTTCAACAGTGATTGATTTCTGCTCTTCAAAGGGGTGCTTTGATCTGGATGTGCAGGTTGTAACTGTTGTTTGAAACTAGCTCTGAGGTGCAATTTAATTGTACCTTGAGAAAAAAAAATACTTGAGCTTAAAATCTCAGTGATGTCTCATGTTCATGGTAGAGAGTTAACAGAAGGCACGTGGGTGGGAAAGGCTAATCTGAACTTTACAGGCTGAACAGAACAAAAATATCAAGCCTTAAATCATAGTTGAGGGGTAGTTGAAAGATATGAGCATGTTTTTTCCTTGCTTACTAAGTTCAACTCTTCAATTTCAAAGGTGCTGTTTATTTACTGTGAGTGTATACTTGTTGGTTCCAGAGATAAGGTGTCTTGATTTTTGGATATTTCTAAAGATGCATCTTTTTATTAAAATGAGTATTTTTGTCTCTAAATTAGAGGGAGATGGTATGAGTGCAAAACCGTGTGAGAGACAATCTTCTATAACAGTACCATATACCTTGTTATTGGTGTTTGAAAATGTTTGTCAGAGATATTTCTGCACGTAGGTTGTTTCTGGTATGTGATTCCTGGGTGCTAAATGCCTCTTGTGTCTACATTTAATAGAAAATGGCAAGAGGCTAGTCAGCAAATCCAGACATTGCAAGCAAGCCAATCCCTACTGGCAGAATATGAACAGAAGATTAAGGTAAGAAACTTTGTGGCCGACATAAAGCTTTAGTTTTTAATTTCTTGGAAGAACAGAGCAGTGTTTTTTTTAAAAAAATTACTGTTGCAGAAATAAAAGGTTATTTTGTCATATAAGAATCTGATCTGGTGGCCAGCAAGAGCTGAAGTTGGCTAAATTCAATTGGATGGACCAGGCTACCTACAATTAGCTGTAACGTGACATTCTTCACCTTTGCTATATCGATTGGGAAAAAAATCCACCCATGCTTTCTCTATAGAAAGGTGATTTATATTCTTATGCAGTGCTCTGGAGGAATGCTCTGTTTGATCTTGTGCCAGAGCACAAGTCTACCCTGCAAAAGATTGCTTCTAGAGCAATCTTTTTTCAAATGGTGGAGGATGAAGCTAGCAGCTACAGTTACTTTTCTGCTTCCTGGAAAATCCTTCCTCTGGAGTTGGGTTTAGCTCTTTTAGAAAGTGCAGTTTCTTGCAAAGCTTTCAAAACCACACTTAAATATCAGTATAAAGATGCTTTATACCCTTTCAAATTAACATGTAGGTTGGTGGGAATGTATCTTTTTCACTTGTCTTATTTTCCTGGGAGAGGTAGATGTGGAGGGTTACTTTGGTTTGAGCAGGTGCTGATAGTGGCGTTGCCTGTGGTTGCTGTAAAGCTACACTGAAAGCCAGCATCGTTGCCAGTTCTGTGATTGCAAGAAGAGATTTCCTTCATTGAAAGGAAAAGTCGGGAAACAGGATATCAGACTGCAATACAGCTCTAAATAAAGGTGTTGTGTTTTGGGGTTTTTTTGTTTTGTTTTTTTGTTTTGTTTTTTAGAAAAAGGGAACATTTACTATGATGCTAAACTGCATGGTTGTGTTTCTTTTCATTCCTAATTCTTGCAGGCTATCCAAGTGCCCCTCTTTACACTTCATTGATGAAGGGATAGAGGACAAGAAAATCACAGATTTGGTTTAGCCAATAGAGGATGGTCCTTTTAAGATTAGCAGAGATATTTTTTTGTTATGAACTTAGGGTAAACAGGTGTAGAGAAGAGGCCAGTCCAGCTGTTACAAGTGGAACAAGAGTCATCCCTACTTTGAGCAGTGGATTGGACCAGATGACCTACTGAGTTCCCTTCCAACTTCATTCGAGTCATTGATTCGAGTTGAAAAAGTACAGTGGAGAATTAGCTCTTATGAGTTCCAAGTTAATCATTGCTGTCCTCATGTCGTCCCATGTTTTCCAGGATCTGGAACAGAAGTTCTCCCAGCAGGAACATGATGCTCTAATTGTCAAGAACATGAAGGCAGAACTGGCCCGTTTCCCAAAAATGGAGCGGGAATTGCGCCAGCTCAGGGAGGAAAATGCCTACTTCAGGTGAAAGAAGGGTTCGGTTGTTGAGAGGTTATCTTGTGTTCTTCTGTACCCGCTACAATTGCGCTATATGCACTTTCAAATCCCTCTATTGGGCTTCCGTATGGGAAACCTTAGAAGGAAGTTTAAATATTTCATATAAATACTGCGTATGAATTGAGCAGTGTCGAAATGGTTACTAGATGAGAGGATTTGACAAGATCTGGGTAATCTTCCTGAACACAGTGAGAGCGTATTGATTGTTCTGGATGGTGATACCTATTTGTTAGAACAAAATTCAATGTTTAAAGATAGTGATGAACTCTATACAGGTTTGGGAAAGAAATCCCTGTAAAGAGAAGAGACAGCTGAACATTTCTGTAATAACTGGTTTTGCTTAGTTACCACTATTTTAAAGCCTGTTGTTCCAGCATAATGTTTGGCAAGTCTTTTGTTTAAATTTCTAAAGCACTCTGATACAGCCCTTAGTGGAGTAGACTTTCTGGGTTTTTGAAAAATTAAATTCCTGCGTACTATGAAATAACTTGCCTTAAAGAGAGAGAGAGAGACAGAGATACATGCACACACACGCACACGCTTTTTTTTTTTTAGAGTGAACTTAATTTCCATCTTTCGGTGCATCTTAAAAAAATAAAAAAGCTTAAATTGCATGAGTGATCTTGCCAGCTTTTTCTTATTCTAAAATTAAATAGTTTCCCTTGGCTTTGTTCTTGTTAATGTTTCATTATAATTTTAAATTGTTTATCTTGGAATCTTTTCTCATGCTTGTTTTTTGTGCTCAGAAACATGATATCAACAGATTAGAGGTAATTTTTTTTTTTTGTGAAACAGTTTTATCTCACCCTTGCTCACCTCTGTTAAAGTAAAACCAAGCAGTCTCTATGCTTGCTCAGTCATGACAGAGTACTCAAAAAGCCCAAGTGTCTACCACTTGCCGTGTTCCAACCCTGCATTCAGCCTGACTGAAGATCAGAGTTGGGAGTCTTGCTGCCCTTCCTGCTGTTTTGCCAATCAGTAAAGCAGATACAAAACTTCAGGTTGTTTGGACATAATGAGGATGGCACTTAGAGTAGAAAAAAATCAGGTCAATAAAGCTGTGTTTTCTTTGTAACAGTGGCTTTGCAGTGAAGGTTGTAGAAGTGAGTCAGTTGCATGTCATAATGTCTGTTCAGTGTCATTTGATTCCCTTGTAATTCCATGTGCATCTGGAAGTTTGTGAGAGTGAATTGAGTTGCATGGCTCCATTGTTTCTCTTTTCACCATAGGGAAATGAAAGAAAACAACGGGTTGCTTAAAGAGGAGGTAGAAGGTCTCCAAAGAAAACTGGAACGCTATGAGAAAGTCCAAGCACAGCTAGTGACCGTTGAATTGGAAAATGAGGTGAGGAGCTAGAAGTATTTGGTGGATGAGCAGAATAGGAGTTTCCTTTGTTGCCTGTTCTGTTTTTTAGGTTCTTCCTGTATTGTGTTAGTTGAGATACGGTAACCTGTTTTAATTAATGCATTTGAACCAGGCATTCCCAAACTTAAATGTCAGCATGAGGGGAGCTATGGCAATGAAGGTGAAAAAGGCGAAAGGATATCTACTGTTCAGATGGATATTTTCTGTAAAGAACTATCTCATCATAGTGTCTTTTTTGCCCTTGCTGTTTCTCTTTTACCTTTCTTTTGCTGGAAACGCTTTTTTTGGCATTAAGCTCTGCCCAGACATGGTGTTGCCTAACAAGCATGTGGTGAGAACCTTGATACACACTTGGATTACTGCCAGCGCTAGCAGGGCCAGAATGTGGTCTCAGATGAATAAAATTGTCTTGCTTCCATCCCACCCTGTATCAAGCATACAGTGAGTTGTCAAGAGATTAACCTGAATGTGTAAACCTGTTGATCTGCAGAACTATACTGGTGTCTGATCAGGTTTAGATAATACTGTCTGGTATTGACTGAAAATAAAAAGCTATGGGACGAACTGGAAGAGGAGAAATGGGCACTTCAACTGCTACAGGACTGGTGTTGAGGATACAACTTTTTTTCTCTGCTGCCAAGAGTGTAGTCTACCAAGGTCTAGTACAGTGATGGTAGCTCACGCGGTTAGATCATCTATAGTGCTGAAGTGCAACATGGATTTCGTGTGTCACAGAGCTGAGGTGACAGGGAAAATGTTTGTGAGGGCTGGAGAATGACAACCCAAAAGTGCTAGATAAGAAGGTAATGAAAGCCACAGGAGGAAGAGGAAAAACACTGAGTTTGAACGGAGAATTTTGAGAAAACTGTGTGGAAAATGAGCTATTAGAACATTTGTCTGTGTCTCTAATTCTTCTTTTGATCTCTACTTTAGAAACTTCTGGGAAAATTAAAAAGCTGGGAGAAACTGGACCAGAGCACTGGCTTGAATATCAGGTACGTGCTCACAGCTCTGGAGGGAGTTAAAACTTTTAAACCACTTTCCTTTTCTCTTAATCATCTGATCTCTGAAGTGTGTTGGTCATGCTTTCTTGCTCTCTCTTCTTTATGCGGAAGCTCTTCCAGTACTTTTTATTATGTTTGAGAAGAACCATAAGATACAAACTCTTATAAAGTATCTTTGGGAACTAACAAATGTTTTTCACCAAGTCAGCTTGGCCAATGTCTCTGGGGCCAAGGTTCAATTTTGAGTTCTTTGAACTTCTTGCATATAGCTACATTCATGTTTCGTTAGAGATTCTGCTAGCTTAATAAGCGAACTTTTAAGAATTTTACAGTATGTCCAGAGAAGAGGACAAATTGTTTAAATACGATTTTTTCAAAATCTGGATATCAAAATAAACTGCCAGATAGTGTTGTTGTGACATTTCTTCCCTAAAGCAGCTGAAGAACAGTTGTTAATTTAATTATTTTGTCTAGCAAGAGAAATGGAATAAACTGTTTCTTATAAAAGGGGGGTACCCCCCCAATGGTGTTTTGTAACACCAGCTAGTTTTTTGTGTGCTGTTACTTAAAAACTCTTTCTGACATCTGTAGCACTGAACCAGATTTTTTTACGGTCTCTTGAGTGCGTGTGGTATAAAGAGGGGCTGGAAATGGTGCATCTTCTGATCATTTTCTTCCACTGCAGAAGGTTTTCTGTGTAGCTATGATGCTTTTGCGTGTCATATGTTTCAGCACTGCTTTATTTTCTCTAAATATTTACCTTCTCGTTACGCTAGAAGGAGAGATGCTCCTTTGTAAATAACAATCTTGATACAAGCATTATAGTACAGATCACCTTTCATATTGGATCAAGGCCTGAGTGGCAACATGAACCGCAGAACCTAATTTTACCAATTGTTTCTTTATTCCATTCATTACATGTGCCCAGCAACAGAACTATGTCTGCACACTGCTGGGATTGTTTGGAAGTAGGCGTGTTTGGATATGCACGTATGGTTTGGGCACATTACTGCTTCATGTCAAAGATACTTGTGTTCAACTTGGGAAGGCCCCCTTAATTTTCTCAGTGTTTTCTGTTTAATGAGGATAATGAAGCTTTTTCTAGGGGCATGCTAGTAGGTAGCATGCTTGAGATTCTCTCCTGCATCTGCTGAGGATGCATACATTTAGATGAAGTTAGAATTGTGCTAAATCTCCTACGGGCAGGAATGGACAGAAATAGTATGAATCCTTTTCACAAAACCTGTTCTATCAGACAGTGGAGTAAAAGCTTTTTACTTACCCCAAGCTGTTAAAGGATTAATGAGGTAATTTCACAGTGGGAAATAAATGGAACCAAGTGATTCTGCCTGTTGAAGTCTAATAACTCCTTCATTTAAAATCAGAATATTCGCTGTAAAGTGTTAGCTTTTTGATTGGGCCGTATTGTTTAGTGCTATTAATGGTGCCTTCTCATACAGAAAAGGGAATTGCTCTTGAGAAAAATCATCTTTTGCATGCAATTGTAGCAAGTGGAACTGGATGATTTCCCCCTCCCTCTTTTTGCTGCTCAGACTTCTTACAGCATGAATTACGTTAATTTCTGGTCAGGGTTATAAAGATGATGAGAGATCATTGTCCTGGTTAGGTTTCTGGAATATGCTGTTGGTGAAAGTTTGAGAAGAGTTAATTGCCTATCTCATAGTAGAAGAAAATAGGAACAAGTTGGATGGTTGTCCCAAAGAGCCAGAGCAATGTGCTGTTTGCTAATAACTAGATAAGCAAGGGAAAAGGGAATGCATTAGGATTTCTCATGTTTTCTTATCACATTCTTCATTGGTACAGAGAATGTAAGGGAAGTGCATACAGCGTATGGTGTTTTAGGAGAGGATGGTTTTTCATTTCCTCCAGCACTTCCACAGGGCTCGTTTTGTGTCTGCTCTTGGTGGTTTCTCTTCACTGATTGCCTGGTCCCAGCAGACTTTTTGTCAGATTGGCTTATGATCAGATCTTCAAGTGTAATTTTATGTAATAATACTTGGAAAGGAGGTGCAGCACTTAGGAGTGTAGTGGTAATCCTACTGGTTTTAGTACTGGTCTCTTTTTGGTAACAATGAAAGAGATAAGTGTTTATAATGCTTCACCTTTTGGGGGTAAAACAATTTCATTAACTGTTTACTCAAAGTCTCATCTTACGTTTGCTAGTTCTGGATTCCACTTGTAAGCTCTTGGGTCTTCGTCTTCCTCTCATAAACTATGGAAACAAAGACAGCTTTAGCTCTAGAGCATGTTGGTGTGTTTGCATTGCTGTTGTGCAGTGCTCTTTCCAGAATTTGCCCTTGGAATTATGCCTGCCTTATACAAATGATATATAATATACTTGCAAGCTGCACAATACCCAGATAATAAAATAATGCACGCCATAGTTATGTATGGTTCATGTATACACATTATGAATCTACATAATCTTTTTTGTATTCAATTATACGTCCTTTTGATATCTTGATCTTCTTACTGCCTACTTGCTGGTATAGTTGGCTCTGTCTTTTATCATGGATGTAATTTTGTCTTGTAGGTCTTTTTTGTATGTTACTGTTATGCCGCTAGGGATTTTCATGTATTTGTCATGTGTTGCTCTGTCTGTTGACATTCCTGCTGTAGGATTTGGTTTCAACTGTAAAAGGAAAAAACACTAAATTTTGAAATTATTGCTTTGTGAGTAGAAAGTCTTATTTATTTTGGAGTTTACTCTCTTTGAGAAGGATATTCACGTATGTCTATTGTAGGACTTTGTTATTAGGAAAGAGTTGTGTTGAGAAAACAAGCTTCCTGTCTCTCCAGGATGTGCTGATGTAGTTTGTATTTCTTCAAAATCCAGTATTTGTGTAATTGAGTTGTTGACCATCTTCACTGAAGAACCATGTTAATCATGGCAGACTTGGTTGTTTTTTCAGAGTTGGGCTATTAGCTTAGAGATGTTTTCCAGATAGTTCCTTGAGTGCCATTAAACAACATGTATTTTAACAGAAAAATATTTCTGGAAGGTTGTGTGTGAGAGAAGGCAGGTGCTTTATCTGGATGACAGTGTGCAAAACTATCCAGGAGATGGCATCCTTTCTCCTACTGCTGGAGAAAACTGGTTTTCTGCTCCAGTCTGGCAGGCTGAGCCTGATGCAAAACCCATCATTTGGGCACCTTAAGAAGGGTCAGCTAGTCTAAGGAAAATTGTTCATTGTTGCTATCAAATCTTTTAAAATCTGTTTAATGCTACATGCATGTAATCACTGTCTTCTTGTCCAGTACTTAGGGTAGTAAATGGGTAGGAAAAAGATAGTGCATATTTCTCTAATGGCATATAGAGTAGAGTGTTTTTCCAACCAACCCTGTAAGCTTCATATTTACACCACACATTCTTCATTTTGTCTTGTTCAATAGGAGTTCTTCAAAGCCTGGTTCTTTTCTCCCCACCCCAAGCTTTAGAATTGCATCCTCTAGAGCAGCACTGTTACTGTTCTGACTTTCCCTTCTGCGGCATGTAGAAGATAGCCAAATAAAAAAAATGAGGGTTCTTGTTCTGTGAGCTTTTAATCTAAATAAGCCTTTTTTGCTGCTGCTTGTCTATGTTTGGCTGGTATTGCCTTTGTCCTCTAATGAATTAGACAGGTGATTTTGCTGTCCATAAATAGAGAGAGCCTGGAGTACAGAATGATGCAAAATGAGGTGCATCAGGTATGTTTTAGAGATAAGGCAGTTAGTAAGTCAGATACTGATGATACTGATAGTCATTGATAGCAGCTGAGAAGGGTTAATGCTAAATTTGTCTTTGTATTTATCCATAAGTGGAAGAAGACTGCAAGTTTTGAAAAGTTGAAGTTTTGCTGAGAAGTTATGCAAATTTGTGAAGGCTGACAGGTGGACCACAAGCAACAGCTTCAGAGGAGTTTTAGTCCAAGCATTTTATTTTTGAGAGAATAAATAGTAATGTGTGATGTGGGGTTTGCTGTTCTTTTTTTCTTTTTTGTTTATTTGGGTTTTTTTGTTTGGGGTTTTTAATTGGAAGTAGTGACTCTATGAAGTTTTTACATTTTCACCTGCTGGGCTCAAAGATCTTTGTATACACAGCAGCATTATTTTATATCAGTGATAGATTTTTAGATGTTAGAGTAATGAAGGATTGGAAGGTGATCAAATATATTGATAATGACCTATTTAAGTAGATGTGTCCTTTTTGGGGCACCATTTTCTGTTGCAGATAGTACTGTCAGCTCATGCTCAGTGTTTGTGTGTGAAGATAAAGCAAAATATTTTGTTCATATTAGTTTTCAGAATCATTTTCCTTTTTTCCATGCTCATCACAGGGAAGCAATGGAGAGAGCAGCTGTCCTTTTCTGAAGGGCATTGGAATACAGTATGGAAATTAAAGGTGAGGCTGACGTATCAGAAAGAAAAGTAGCGTGCTTGGACTCTTCTGCGTTGCTCAGAGGCTCCAGTCATGGTCTTGGATGTTCTTGAGTTGCCTCTAATTGCAGTTATATTGGAAGGCAGGTCTCAGCCCCCTGATGCCTACAGTGTAAGGCTGACCTGGAGGGACTCTTAGGCTTAATGACGCATGGGTTTGGAGAGTACCTATAGTCGTCCTTCAATTTGCAAGGGTAAATTTAGTTGGCTTCAGTGGTGATATTGCATTAAGCTGCTATAGCTCTTTTGTATGCTTGCTGTCCAGGCCTGTAAAGAGAAGTGCAGATTTGACAGGAATTCAGGCCAATGCTTAAGGACCATTTTCACTTAGTGGAGCCTGCCAGCTGCAGACAGCAGACACTGATCTGCTGACCTGTCGCCTAGAGCCAAAGAAGTGAACCTGTTAATGCTGACCTGGTTTTCTTTCTGAAACATCTGTGGGCTGGCTGGCTGACAAATCTTGGGGACTAGCTTCCTGCAATGTCTGAGACCAATTAAGAAGAGGAGATAGTGTGAATGTGTATGCATTTCCTCTCTAAGAAAGGGTTTAATTAAGTGGAAAGCATCTCTATTTAGTACAGTGGTTAGCACAGTTGTAATTTGTAATTACACAGGTGCTACACTCAGTACGGGAAGTCCTTCTATGCAGATTCTGCTTTTGGAGTTGGGGGGAAGGGAGGAGAGAGGGAGGGAAAAGGGAATCGGATTTCTTGATTCTGCATTTAGTGGTGGATTAGCGCTCTTTTTTTTCAGTGAATAGAAGAGAAGGGAGAATATTGGAGTTCTCTACTTTCCTTTTTGAATCTTGATTAACTATGCTTAGCTACTCTGCACTCTCTTCCATCTAAGGCATTGAATATCTTTGCAGTAGTGAATGAAGCTCATAATCTTCTCCTTTCTCACAAGGTAGTAATTTACCTTTCTCTGAATGTCCATTATGAATAAGTGGTTACTGGTTTAAAAAAAAAAAAAAAATCTGTTGACAGATATACAAAGCAGTGCATGCTGAAATAATTTGAATTGCTCATATGCGTTTCTGGATACTTAATTAACTGCAGCCAATCAAGGCAAGACTGGGGGTTACTGTTGCTAGTTCCAGTAATGCCATAATTCTGGCATGATCACTCCATAGTTGAGCAAATATTTTTATTGGAGTAGCCTATTGTAGCCCTCTGGTCTTTAGTCACTAAGCAAGAAATCGACCTAATTAAAAGTGTTTGCTGGCTGCTGTCTGTAACTGTACCCACTGACCTGAACTTAAGTGCTAATTTCTGTGTTTGGGGCGGTGAGGTGGTGGGTTTGTCTGGGTTGGCTAATGGTGGCTGCCTACTTTAGAGCTAATTCCTAATTGGAGAAGAAAATTAGAATTAGCATAGTAAGAGGATATTGAAACTTCATTTTGTACATCTAAGTTTTATGTAAATAATTGTAATTTATGATCTGTGAACATACTGAAAATTGCATGACTGCTGTTTACGAGATTCCCAGTGTAAAACAAGCTGTCTCATCACAGTGGGAATTCCCAGGGCACCAAAAAGGAAAATAAACACTGCAGAGGAGGAAACACTAATTAAAAAACCCCCCACAAACAAACAACAAAAACCAAAACAAAAAAAGAAGCTATGCTTATTAGAGAAACTTTTATAGTTATGAGGTCTCAGCTTACCTCATGGAAAGATTATCTGCTGTTGTCCTGTATAGACACAGTACTACATTTTACAGTTACTTCTAAGAGCTTAATTTTGTCATTAAAAAATTTGCTGTCCACTGAAGTTGCAGGTTTGATAGATGTTAAAGAATTCACTCTGTGAAGAGGACCAATGTATGCAGGTTGCTAATATTCCATAAAATCCCTCAAAATAGGGCTTTCTGCTGGCTTTTGCGCAAGGATTAACGTCGTGTGAATTTCTCTTGCGTAGTTCTGCCAGGACAAGTTAGTCTCAACTTAAAGCAGTTCTGCTATTCCTGTCACATGGGACTTCTGACTCAAGTGTCTGTGTGAAAATGTTCTGTTCCTACCTGGTACTTTATGGTTCTGTGAGCACTGCAGCTGAAAGAGGTGGTCCTCCATAGCAAAAAATAATCTAGAATGGAAAACAGCTTTCGGCCAGATCGGTTCCCTCATCAGGTTTACTGTGTGGGTGCATAAATACTTGTGCTGTTCCAAAGCATGGCAGAGGAAGTGCCAATGAGCAGCCAGGGTTGGAAGGGATGATGAGGATAATCATTGTGTTTATTTAGAAATAAAGGTTATGTGCTCAGTGTTTTTAGGACTTAGTATGTGTAAAAGATGAAAGCATTGCTTTAGAAGCATTTAAAATCTTGAGGGAGAAGTGCCTGCGAGGTAGAAGTTTCAAGAGAAAACTAATTGTGGTTGTCTTTACAATGATTGCATGTGTACTGAAGCCACCAGTCTTTACATAGAGGAGTCTTGGAGGAAGCTGTCACCTATTGAATGTGACATGCAGCATATGCTGGAGTATTGCTCCAAGCTCTTCTGTTCTTCGTTACCCTGTTATCTTATGTTAAAATGTACATTATTCTTCACTTTCCGCAGTGCCTTAGGTTTTAGCTTTCCTTGACAGAATGCTTTTTGTGCATGTGCGTGGTGGGGAGAAAATGTTCCTTTGTCATCTCAAAATCTGAAGCTCCAGTTTTCAGAGTAGTCAGAATGCAGTTTTGGGAGACTTTAGGCCACGTCTGGGTATTGGAAGGGTGTAATGTATTTAAATGTGATGTTTGGAAGCCTGATGTCAAATCTGTGCTTTAGCCAGAGTTTAGTCTTCTCCCATTCTCATCGTGTTGATCCCCTTAATTTTAATACGGCAACCATCTGCGCCTCTTTTCATAGATTTCTTAAATCTTTTTCTTTCTGTTCCTGACAGTACCTTACTGAAATGCTGGGCAGAGCTTCCTGCCATATTTTCCTATCTGATATTAATTTTCTCCAAAACTGCTGTACTTATCTCTGATGTTCAAAAATATTAGTGTTCTTTCTCCTTTGCCATTAATCCTTTTATTTCCATTTGAATATATCAGAGTAATAAGTCTTGAGGTTAAAGGAAAGATAGGAAGAGTGTAAAACATAATGGATGAGCACCTGACATCTAGGCAGACTGAGGCTGTAATGTATGATCACAGAATCAGAGTAAGAAGTAAGCAAGCTCACATCAAAAATATGTCTGTCCTTGCTTTGCATTTCAAAGCTCTGGGAACAGTTAAAGAAACTGTCTTTCCAGGATCAGAGATCTAGCATTCTGGAGATGGGGAAAACTATTGAACAATAGCTTAGCACACTATCCATCGTCTTTGTTGAAGAATAATTTGAGGAACTTTAGTAGTTCGCCTACAGGAACTGTATGGAGAATACTGAAATCAAAGAAAAGATGGACGATTCTTACTAGGGGAATAAGAACTTTATTTTGGAAGTGAATATGCCAATGGACCCTTTTTTTACTGGAAAATATCACTTCTTTTTCCATCGACTCTTTATCAGAATATAGAGCGTTGTCCCAGCTTGAATATAGGGTGCATTTCCCAAACCAATAAAGTTAAGGCTCTTTTTCCACTGGGAACAGGAGTGGGTTTAGAAACGTGTGTATGTGTTGTCTTCTGCGTAGCAGATGATTCATTTGCCATGGGGGACTCCCCAGGCAGACACTTCATTTTGTGTTGCTGCCATATTTCTTGCAAGGAGTGTTTGAGATGCTGTTGAAAAACAGTTGGGTAAAAGTAGCTTGCTTGCTTCCAGCATGTAGTGACCCATGTTATGTGCAAATGGCTTGAACTTAAGCGCTCACTCTGCTGTGAAGGAGAAGCTTTCAAAAATACAGACACTTTTTATAGAAAGCCACTTTCCTTACATTAAGCAGTCCTGTTTGTCTTAAAGTGAAATTATCATTTAAATAGCAGAGACTAATCAGCAAGGGAATGGTTTGCTACTGTTAGAGAGCTCAAATGCTCATGCTTGAATTTTATTCAACCTCTCATTTGGTCATTTCTACAGACCCAATAACCACTATAATCTCTAGCTCATTTTTAATTTTACCTTTCCATTTCCATTTTAGCATCTTTCAGTTCTAATTTTTCTGCTGGGGCTGTCAACGTGCTGTGCCTTCCCTCTGCCTTGGATGTGTAGTGTATTATACCTCATTTATCCCCAAAGTTTTGTCTTTGTAGGCAAAGTTTTAAACAAAAGTGTAAAAGTGGATCCTGTACATGCTTATTGAGGATGATTTTGTTTTAGGGTAGCAATGCCTTTTTCGGAACCCTTCTCAAAATGCACAGGCCTTTTCTAAGTAGAAGCAAACCAAAATGCTTCAGTAAGTATTCATACTCTTGTATTGTGCTACTCCCTTGTACTAGTGGGCATGGCCTTTCTCTACAGGGCACGGAATCTACCTTCTTCATTGGATCAAGGAGTACCAAGACGGATTGTGCCAGACTAACATAACAGCTTTCTTTGTCTGGAGAATTGATTATCTTATAAAATAAAACACAATAGATCTTATTTATTTGAACTTCACTGAAACATTTGATCAAAAGAGGCACATGGGAAAGTATAAACCATGCGGGAGAAGACGGAAAGTAATAGAAAAATTGTAGAGTGTATGCACAAGGAATTGTTTAAGCAGGGATAGATTTAGTATTGTTGAAAGGAAAATGTGAGGATAAGTAGAATTCCTCGAAGATTAGCCTTAGGATCTGCTTTATGTAGTATTTCTATTAATGGGTTTGGTGCAAAAATTTGGTGTGTGCTGATAAAACTTGGTTAATGATGCCAAGTTCAGAGGATTCATAAATACACAAAAGCTGGATATGCAGAACTGAGTGACCCTAAGGATTAGGGTAAAGAAGTGAGACAAAATTCAGTGAAACAAAACATGAGGCTCCACGGAATTGGGAGCTGAATACAAACTGCATTTGTAAAATGTGGCACATGCAGTGGAAAGGACTAGAAGGGCTGTGTACTTGTTTACAACAGGATGGCTGTTAATTCTCACACATAGGATGCACCAGGAGAAAAACTCCCATGGAGGTGGAAGTGTTCAAGTGCCTCTGTAGATGGCCTGGGAGACGCTTCTCAGAGTTCTGGTCACCCACTGTGGAGGAAGATAGTGGGAACTAATGCAGAAAAGGCTTGCTGGTAGGAGCCTGGGAGCCACCTGAACCAGTGGTGAATGGAAGGACTGGCTGCCTCTAGCAAAGGCTGGCATGAGATGTAATTGCTGCCAAGAAATACATGGATGGAGGGGAAGAGAAAGAAAGGGGATCAATACCAGTGAGAAAAAGTCTGTACTAAAGACTAGCATTGTCATGTAAATCAAATCACTGAAACCCTGCCATGAATACAACTAGAAGGAGGTTCTAACTTTTAGAAAGACTAAGTTCTGAATGCAGCCTCCAGTGGAGTCCAAGTACACACATTACTGCTTCTGAGTTGAAGCTCCAGAAGGTTATGTAAGTGATGACTCGAGTGTATAATAGCAAAGGACTAGACAGGACCTAAACTAAAAGATCCTTTTCAGTCCCACTTTTATGTGAATGCATATGTACTAATCCGTAAGCAAGGGAATGACCTCAAGAATGAGAAGTGTGGAACAGTATATTTTATTTCGGAATTGCAGGCGTAGTTTAATACCAGGATTCTGGAAACTGCAGTTGGGAAAGAGGCAGGGGGGAGGGGAGGATTAGTGAGTAAAAGCAGACCTTGCCCATCTTTTTGTCCGCACAGAACAACAGCTGTGGACAGGGACCTGAAGTGTGAGAACAGCTGACCTTTGTTCATGTTGAGAAATAAGCAGTTTGCTGAAAAATGCGCTGAAATATTAAGAAGCGTTTACCTGCTAGTGTAGATAAGACTAAAATATGATTTGTATCATCTGGGAAGCTTTTCTGAGCCTATTTGAGGCAGGTTATTGTGATGGCGTTTTGAAAATTATTCACTCCTGGTTAGTGCTTAACCTCATCAATGCCTAGAGCAAGGATTCATACTTCTGGTGGTAGCTAGGAAGGTGCTACTTCAATTGTTTGTCTTTGGTTTGTCATCAGTGCAGGGGGGAGTTCTGTACCGGATCAGCCAGGAAAGGTCTAATTTTCAGTTTTAATTGTTCTTAATAGGGTAGCTAGCGTAGCACCATGAACATGGGGTGGGAGAAAGTTGAAAATGTATGAACATTAAACTGTTTCAGTTTTTTAGCATCTTTAAAATGCTCCTCGCTCTGACAAGCTAGCTTAAATGCCTTGTGATATTATTATGTAAGCCTTGTCCTTAAGCTTCAGTCTTTCCTCCCGTGGGACCTCTTTGCCAGTGAATATTTTTGACCAAAGCACGTCTTTACCTGGGCTATATTCTCTTTCCTCACAAGCTACGTTATTAAAGGGAATATGCTTGTAAATATATATTTGTGCATGCATTGTTTGAAGAGAAGAAATTAATGTGGCTTGTAGTAGCAAATGCACTGCACAATATTTTCAAACATTTCTTAAAGGGCATAGTGAACTTGAAATGTTAGTGAGTTAAGATTAATGTGATAAATGCCTCAAGGTTCTTTTGAACTAGCTGTGATTATGTAAGTGTTGTTTGTTATTTTAAAATAACTTACAGCACAGAAATTGCCATGTTGGATTGGATTGTTTACTAATCCATCTCTGGTCCAGGGTCAGAGACAATGGTATCCTGGTCTCGATAGGAAAATCCAGAGTAACGTGCAAGACACAAAGCAGACTTCTAGAATGAAAGCTTGTTAACTCTCAGCATGGATTTTACTTAAGCATAAAGAATTTTATTTAGTCCCCCACCTTTTTAAAAGTAAAAACTCCTGCAAATAGGAGATATTATGCATAGAATAAATAGAAAAATGTTTTGCTTTGATACTCTTTCAGTTATAATCCTTCTTATTTGAAACTATATGCAACAAAGTTGTAAAGCATTAGAAGTGAGATTCTTAAACTGCTGCAGTTTCTATAAATGATGCCTTTTTATCTTGCAGTTCTGTTTGAGGAGACAAAATAAAAAGTATTTTTTGTCTTAACCTTGTGATTTCATTTTTACTGTGTGGCTGCTCCTTCCTCTATGTACTGTGCTACTATGCTGTTAAGCATGTTACGCAGGTTTGTTGGTGTGTTTCTCTCTTCTCCCTGAACTGATGAGGGAGAACTGTAAGCTAGAAAGTACAGCCTGAAGTGAGCTGCCTGAATGAGAGCAGACACTGCACCAGGCTGTCAAGAGAATTGGGCCTGTGATAACTGGCCAGATTCCCATTTTGAAAGCAAAGATGGGAGGTGTTGGGGGCTGAGTGGATCCCTGTGTTTAGTGAACACCTGGAATCTGGAGGTTATTTTCAAAGTGCTGACCTGAACAGCTGAAATAAGAGCTCAGGGCTCCTGTCTTCAAATGAAGCTTTCTGTGCAGTGAGAATAGCTTGCAGAAAATGGAGCGAGGCCTTTTCAGCAGAAAGAAGATAAAACATGCCCAACTATTCTGTGTAGCCAAGGCAGTTAAGAGGTGGAGGTGTATGGAACCTTCTTTCCCTCCCTGCCACTGATGTAAAATGCAAAGCTTATTTAAAAAAAATATTTTTTTTTTCTCCTAGTGGCTGCTGATGCACAGAAATGTGTTCTGCACTTATTTTGCTCATCACCTGGCAGCAAAGAGTTTCTTGTAATGAAGTCATGTCTGTTGCAGAATGTCATTCTTGTAAGAGGATGATACATTTTGGAATAGCGTGTTAGAAACCTCTGCACATTGAAGCAGCTCTCAACTTTTACAGTTTCTTATTATAAACGGAAATAGGATCTGTCAAAGAGCCTGACCTTCCAACATCAGTACAGTTTTGGCTTTTCTAGAAATGTATTTACATGAAATTGTGAGCATCTCTCCTTTTCTAGTACCGCTTTGACTCAATCCTTACCTGCTCCCTTTCTCTACGTTATTCTCAACTCTCTTGTCAGCAAAGTTAACAATTGCTAGGCCTCATTGTGGGGAGCAATGGGCAACTATTGCAAGAACCATTTTCTAGCACAAGTTGTTCTTGCTGGAATTGCTTTTGAATTCTCATTACTTGTTTAAACTCTCTTCCAGAGATACTCTGATATGAACAGTGTAGTGAAAGGAAGATCAATCATTTGGATAGGAAGATATATGAAATTCTGGATTTTCCTGAGTTATACCCTGCTGACCAAGTTAACTTCTTTTCTGTTTTAATGAAACAATCATTCTCTTTCTGTGGTACAGGTGAAGCTGTTCAATGAGGGCTTGAAATCCTACTAAGTTTTCTTAGAAAGACGGAAATAGGGTATATGGCTTTGACTGAGAATGCGTTCAGTATCAGTATGCTCAATTAGAGAAGTCAGCTGTTCATCAGTTAGTTAGCTTGGACAGCTTTCGGTGACACTTCATGGCTCTGCTATTGGCTCGGTTCAGAAGATGATGCTTCAACCTAGTTATGAAGTGTTTTTACTCAGTTTTGCTAGTACATTTGCAAATAACATTTCTGACTGTATGCTCTTTGTATTCCCAGAGTTAAAGCTTTGGGACTTCAGGTGGTTTTCTGCAAATTTAGCAGCCAAGGTTGATGGCATCAAGCCTATTTTGTGACAAGCCTTTCATTTAGGTCTGATGGTTTCCAGTGTGACTTTGGCAAAGACATCATCTGCCTTCTGGATAGCTGGCCCACTTGTCAAGGTGACAGAACACCTATCAGCTCGCTTGTCTGCAGGTAGCTGGCACGGAGAAATGCAATTGGCACTTTGTAATAACTGATATATTTGGAAGGCTGGCAGAGAGGAAGAGTGCAAAAGTGCTCTGAATTTGTGTGTTTGTGGGGTTTTTTGTTTGTTTGTTTGTTCCCCCCCCCCCCCCAATTGGGTAGACATAGGTTTTGGAAAATGTGTGCGCTCCTGTCTATATGGCTTATGATAGCTGCTAAAGATAAACATGCTATTTCTCAATGTCAGTCTTTTGACTGTAGTTAGATATTTAAAATAGCTTTTTTCTAAAATATTTGTCTGTTTCTTGTATCCTCTACTGTTCTTTTCAACAATGGTGTGTCTAGGTCAGTAGAGTTTCATAGAATCATAGAATACCAGGTTGGAAGGGACCTCAAGGATCATCTGGTCCAACCTTTCATGGCAAAAGCACCGTCTAGACAAGATGGCCCAGCACTCTGTCCAGCCAAATCTTAAAAGTGTCCAGTGTTGGGGAAAAGTTCGGAGGATACAAATTAAACCCTTAACTTTGCTTTAGAGCCAGCCATTCTGTTTTATGTTTTCATGATGTGTGTTGGTTAAGTATTTGCCAGAAGTGACTTTCATGGACAGTCTCTAACACCATATGATGTTAGTTTAAGTGTCAGACAAATCTGGTAATATGCAGTGTGAAAAGAACTACACTTTTTGTGTCTAAGATCGTAAGGGCTACAAAATATTTGTTTGGCCCTTCAGAACTGAAACATCAAAAGGACAGTTACCAAAGTTTTAGCATCCGTATCAGTCCATGGCTTTTGTTAGGGAGAATGGGATGCTTTTGGTATTAAGTTGGGATTCAGATCTATGGTGTAGGGACTAAATCACTACATGGAATCTGATGAAATTGTATCTGACAAGAATCTTGCTGATGGCCTCAAATTGCACGTGGGTTTTCGTAGTTTTAAGGAGCTGTCTCTCACTAGGTTGTTTCTTAGCCTTTTCTGTGCTTGATAATTTGGAATCATTAGGTTTGTATATGCTGTCCCCTGCGTTTTCCATCCTTGCTGTGCTAGGGGAGTTTAAGGGACTTAGCTGAAAGGAGAAGGAAGTAACTGCCTTCTCCTCCTCCACAACTGCTGGGTTTGTCAGGCAGCTTGAGGGTCCAGGTTGTCTTGCTGTTGTGGAAGAGCTGCAGTTCCCTTCTGCCTGAACAATAAGCTTTGTATCTGTTTGTACAGTAATGAACTGCTTTTGTTTCCTTCAGAAACGTGCTCTGCTGTCTGGAGCGTTTCCATTTACAGACAACCCTTGCCAAATTAATTTTATTTAATTATCTCCCAGGGCTAAGCTTGAATACATTTTGTGTTAAACTCACCGTTTCTCCCTCTTCTGAACGAAATGGACTTAATATCCTTGTTAAAAATCTGATTAAAACTAAAATTGAGTTTTTTGAAGTCTGATTATCCCATGAAATGGAATTTTTAAACCTAATTATGAATGGATTTGCATACATTTTTAGCACCATTGAAAAGAAAGTTGAAATAAATTTATTAATGAAATCCTCTTCTGCTGTCTCTTTGGGCCATGACAATTGCTGGAGAGTGAGGGAGGAGGAGGGAAGGCAAGAGCAAAAACCCTCCCTCTTCTGAAATATACCCTCTCTCCCCTCAAATTAATTCCAGAGCTGGTTTGACCCTGTCTCATTTTTATTCCTCTCTGCCACCCAGCCCAATTTAGGTAATTGATGGCCTTTCAGAGGGTAACTACACAGTTGAGCTGGTTTCATGTATTTAAAGCCTTTGTGCTTTCTGAAGGGAGAATGTGGGGGGGCAACATTTGTTTCAACTATTATGTTCTTCCCCCTCTTTTCTGAGGTAGCCCTGATACAAAATCAATAGGCAGCTCTTGTTTCTCCTTTCTGAGAAGCTGCATGTTTGAGAATTTATTTTAAGCCTGATAAAAAATGGATAGTTTTATAGACCGTGGTGAATGTGCACATGGGATTTGTGATTGTTTATGTGCTTCCCTGGGCTTGAAGCAAAAAGTTTCTTTGTAGGACATATTTGAATCACTCATTACAGTAATTGTGCCCATTCCCTTGGGATTTTGGAAGTGGTCCTCTATGGAAAAAGGAGTGCCAGTGGAGGATGTATCTGCTTGTCTGACTCCAGCTTTTTGAAGCAGGTGCAGAGGGCAGCAAGATGCCTATGCAGAGAGATATTGGTTTCACATGGAGGCTCGTACTGTTGAACCTTTCTGTATGTTTCTCGCGCTGATTGAAAAGTTAATCTCCTTACATGAAAGGTAGAACTTAAAGAAGTGGCTTCTTTTTTTTTTTTTTTTTTTTTTTGGCCAGTCATACTCTTACTCAGGGTTACAAAAAGCTCTTTGCACTGCATAACCATTAGTTACAAAATTTTAGGGGTGTCTTCTCTCTGTCATGTGCTGTGTGCAGGTTTTTTTTTTTTTCTTGTCAAAAGATTATAGTAAATGTGGTAGAAAAAAGGTGTTTTGGCCATTCAGAAATCCTGGACTTAATACGTGACTCTGCAAAGAGTAAATGCTCAGCATGTGGCCAAGTGTTCTGTAAGCATTTGCAAAGTTACTTTTGAGCAGAGGGACTTGTTTTCCATATGCCTTTGTGTTTTCATTTTAATCCTGTCTTTGCAAAGGTTAAGTACGAAATACAGCGGAGGTATCGAGTTCTACAAGAAATGCGTAATTCTGGCACTGTTTCTTTGAGATACTTCTGAAGTGGGGAGTTTTAGGAGGGAAGCTGTGGTTCAGCAGAGGAAGGAGGATTGAGCAGAGATTGGAGAATGCTTTTAGCTGGCAAATGCTCAACTTATAAACCAGAATGGTTGAAGTAAATTACAAATTTTCTTCGTAACATAACAGGAGAACTTGGGAATTCAGGCAAGCTTAGGAGGAAAGAAGCTAACTGAGGTAGCTCTATACCAGTGACTTTAATTTAGTTTTGTAGTTTAATGGCTGTGGCTTTCATTTGTGCTTGGTCACTGAAACTGTTGTCCAAAGTAGATGCCTTTAGCATCAGAGTTATAGAATACTTATTGTATAAATAGGACTTCCATTTACACTTAGATTATAAATGCTTTGCAGTATCTTCCCAATCAAGCTCAAGTGGAATCTGAGTAGCTAGGAATGTCTGATGCACCCTTCCTCAAGTGCGGATCTGTTGTACAAAACTGTAGTCGCACCAGCAATGAGCAGAATCAGGAAGCTGCAGGTCCTGGAGGAGCTAGGAGGACATCGCCAGTGGGGCAAACATTGTGAAGACTGCTACAAGGGTGGTTTTTAACTCTTTCTTGTTGTTTGGTTGGTTCTGTACCGTCCATTCACCAAAGAAAAGGTAATTGGTTTTGGGTAGTCCTGTACGCTGTATCATACAGCGTGATGAAATAAGATCTTGAAGATAAATGTGCATGCAAGGAAGGATGAGACAGTGGTGTGAAACAGGGATGTTTGTTTCTTTTAATGGAGAGAATAGGTAGCTATTTCTCTTCCGTGAATACATTTCAAATTTTAAAAACTGTTTATCGTCTAATTTTATTAGTGCCTCCCCGAGTAGCTTCAGGCATTGAAAGTGACTAAAACTTGATGACAGCAGTAAGCCAAGATGGTGTCAAAGTGCTTGTGACACCAATCCAGTCCTTATCTTAATCCCAGTCACAGGAGCCTGTGGCAAAGACATAGGGAAGTCCGTAATTGCTTTTGGCTGCTCTGAACCCTGTGCTTGATGCAGGCAGCTGAGCTGATGTACTGGTTTTTGAGAGCAAGCTGGCAAAAGGAGAACAGTAATTGCTGAAATGCCACTGTTTACATCTTTAATGCGATTACACTATAGCAGTTCCACTTTCTACGAACAAGTCTTAAAGTCTGCTTCTGTTTCCTTCTGACATGAATTATTCATTATTTATGGATGATGGTGATTGGGGTTTGGCTTTCACAGGCAGGTTTATTATATCCACTTAGCTCTGACTGCTTTGGCATGCTCTAAGACTCAGTGATTTTCCCAGCATTTGTTCTTTATGTTCATCATTCTTCTTGATGTTAAAACTTTCAGAGTATGTAATTCAACTCGAGTTTTGGGAATGAGAGACCGAGGGGGTGGGGTGAGATTTTTTCTTTTGTGGGAAGCATAGGAAGAGCTTTTTATTTAAATCTGTGCTTATTGCCAAGGCTGAGGGCAACTGTTTTATTGTCACAGTGTCACAGGACTTGGATATGAGGTGCTTTATATGTGCGGCTTGGGAGATTTGGATGTTAAGGAAAGAAAGCAGAGTTTCAAAATGAGGTGGGATTGATGTGCTCTGCCCTTGAGGGAGAGTGGTTCTGAAGGATGATGAGATTGGGATTTTGTACTGTCTTTCTGTAATACCGAGGTGCTGGCACCACTGTGGCAACAGTGACGCTATTTGGGTTCTTCTGTTCTAACAGCTTGTGTCATCTGGTTTGTATTGGGACTGCAGTGTTTAGGTCTTGGTAGGTCTCATGTTTGTTAGTAGATGCCTAGAGCTGATGTGGTAATGGGCTTCCATAAAACGTTCAGTCTGAAATGTTATTTGTCCTTCACTTTGAATATTAAATTTTTAGAAACTTAAAAAAAAAAAAAAAGTATGAGAGAGAATTACTGCATTTGTTTAAAGTTCTGAAAGCTTTTTTTAGCTAAACAGTTCAAAGAGCGCATCTCACTAATCAGAGGAATATTTTTGTGTCCCTGGGGTGGTCACAGTGTTTTAATTGGAACTCAGGCTGCTTTGAAGTCCTTTTTAATCCTCCCTGAGCTGGGGGAGAGGGTTTGAAGGCAGCACTGTAAATCTGAAATTTCTTCATTTTATTTACAGGTGCCTGGGGACGCGTGTAATTCGTTTTCCTGAAGCTAAGCTCACTTGCCAGCTTGTGGACAGCTGAGTGAGAAATGTGCTTCATTAAGTGGGGAGGCCTGAGACAGATGGTGGGGGGTTATAGATAGTGAGCTCACGTGCTTATGGATTTGTTAAAACCAGTAACTGAGCAACAGGCTCTGAATGGTAAATGAACTCAGTGGGAAATGAGGTGATAGCTAAACGTGAAGCTAGACTAAGCAAAAAGCTAGGATTTAAACTTGTGTTTTAGGATTAATTTATTAGTATGGCACTCAAAAATAGTGTTGCATACTGATATTTGGTTGCTTTACAAGTTAAGAAACAAATGATTTAGGGTACAGCTCTTATGGTTGATAGCTTCAATCATACTTTAAATCAATATGGGGTTAAATTTTCTTACATTGGAGTTGAATTACAGAGTTTTTTAGGTGTCCCTAGTCAGATTGCTTAAGCTTGTTGCGCCTCGGATTCTAAAATTAAGGCTGTGCTTTGGTCTGGTGTCTAGAGAAATCTAGTCTTACGCCGAGTGTATTACACACTTGATGTATCCACCATGAATGGAGCCTCAGTGGTAGCTGCTGCCTTTTGTGCTGTCTTAATACAAATAACTTGTAGGAATATGCTGCTACTGACAACGCAGGCATTTTCCTTAGGCATTTTCTACTTCACTTGTTCCACTATTGGTTTTCATGATAAATATAATGATTTATCAGCCGTGTGTTTTCTGTACTTCAATAAGGTTTTTAACCTCCCACATTCGCTGAAACTAGGATGTTTCACCTTCTGCTTCCACCAGAGGTGAGACATCTGCTGTGAAAAGCTTTCAAATAATCTTTGCTTGAGTTTGCATAGTTTTTAATTAATCGAAGCAACAGGCTTAACCTCAATTTTCTGTCTGAAAGAATAACTTACTATTCCAGCTGAACATATAAGCAGTATGCTTTTCATTCTTTCTAAAATTGTCATCATAAATTTACCTGTGACTGATGTTATTGGACGATATTGAAAAAACCAACAGTTAAAATAACTTTTACTGTAGCTTAAAGTTGCAGTTTAAAGTGGCCGTTCCTGCTGTGAGATTGAAGAGGTATGTGATTGTAATCAGAAGTAAATAATATATGGGATGTCAAATGACTTTTATATAAAAGTAGCTGAAAATATGGTCTAGACTCTCACAAGGACATGTAGGCAGTCATTAATAGTATTTCCTCTTGCTCAAGATTAGGAATTTTGTGTTACTGCTGGCTAATATTTTCAGCTGATAAGAGTCTGGGAAAACAATGTGATCGATAACGATGTTGAAAACAATACAAGAACTTAGGTAAATTAATATTCTGCAAGGATTATCTCGGGCAGGTATCAAAAGAACAAGACTATCAATTTAGTGAAAGCTGTAAAATAGTCAAATATACATATATTGTCAGTACCTAGTCTTGGTTACAGTATTAGCTCCCTTTCTTATCAGACAGAAGCCCTGGTTATCTGTAAAAATGATGTCTCTGTGTTAGTAATTTCCATGAAGTTATGCCAGAAGGGTATGTTGGATACATGTGAGTTATGGGGGGTTTGGGGGGTTTTTTGGGTGATTTTTTTTGTGGTGGGTTTTTTTTTGTTCCACCCCAGCCCCCTTTCCTTGAAAAGAAGCTGTTGTCTGATTTCTAGGCTGGTCCAAGTGTCTTCAAATGCCTTGGAAGTGACCTAGCAGAATGGAACCAGCAGAGGTTCAGTAAAATTATGTCAGGATTACTAACTTGGTCTGTTTATTTGCATAAACATTCTTGCCTAATTTGAAAGCTAAGGAGTTAAGTTTTTTTTACTTGAGATCCTTCCATTGTAACCAGCCATCCCTTCTGGCCCTCAGCTTAGTGAGGAGCAAGTTTGTGAACTAGCTTTTATTCATTGACATGAAATTTAGAAAGACAAGCTTCTGCCTGATCTTCTGGAAGTTTCATTTATTACCTTTATTTTGGCTCTCAGGACACTTTCCCAGCTTCGTGTAATCCCACTAATTGGCCTGGAATAGTTTTCAGGGTTTCTAATGATCCTCTGTCGAATGATATCTCTTTGAAAGATATAACATCTGTCTGTTCAAAGTTTGTTTCCAATGAGCGTATCTTTATATTTCAGTCTGTGGTTTTCAGATACCAATTTTTTTGCTTATGATTACTTACAATTATCCAAATGCGTTGAAAATCTTAGGATACCCATGTGGTTAGAATAAATAATTGGTATTCTGCTGTGATTCTGTTCTTCAGATTAGTCTGATTTACTCCCCACTCCTCAGCCCCCTTGTGAAGCCTTAATTTTTCCCAGCACATAGTTCACACTATCCTCTCTGCCCAGCTGTAGATTGTCAGGATGATTGTTCCAACTCCATTGACAAATGGAAACTATAGGAAAACCTACCCTAATTATGACTCCCTAAAATAAGTAATTTTATTCATTTCATGGCCTTATTTTTCCCTTTAGCTGTTTTTTTTCTCAAATTAAGTTCATGATAGGGTAAAAGTCTTAAAATAACTTTTGCTGCTGTTGCAGTAAAATGGAACTTTACATTATTAAATGTGTTTATATTTTGTGCTCGAAATCTTAAGGGCAGTAGGTACAAAATTACATGCACAATAATTTTCTTTCAGAATCATCATTAATACATAATTACATTCATAAAATTAAATTGCAAATTGGGAAAAAACTTTTGCTTCTTTAATTGTAAAGATTGTGCTGATATCTACTCTAGTATGTGAGCTGCAACAGCTATTTTTGAAAATCCTTTAAGATCATTTCAAACTTAGCTATGTCTGTGCTACTGCTGGTAAATAACTAAAAGGTGCTTCAGAAGTTTGTGGGTTTTTGTTTGTTGTTTTTTTTTTCTTTCCCCCCCCCCCCCCGTTTGGTCTCTAATCTGTGTTGGTTTTTCTGGGAAAAGTTAAACAAAAAGAACTGTTATCCACAGATGTCATCTTAAAGCCTTGAATAGTACAAGGCTATAATTGGTTTAGAATTTCAAACTGAGTGTGAATAAATCCCTAAGGAACTTCAGGATTGCCCTCCTTAATACAGGACTTTTTGGTTTTTTTTTTAATAAGAGATGGAGCAGTGATGAGATACAGTCAAAAAAACGAGAGAGGAGTGGGATGGAGAATACAGTGTTGTGGGCAGTGCTGTCTGACTTGGAGCAGAATGCTGCTTGTTGTAGGAAGTCTCTGTTGCTAGAGACCAAGGATTTTCCTTGCGTCATCCCAAACAATGGTTTCAAAGCATTTCAAAGACACTGGTTCTTGTGGACTAGTAAGTGAAATAGGTTTGTTTTGCTTCCTTGATAACCTGAAAAAGGGAAGACCTTAAGAACTGTTTGTTTTCTTATATTGGAAAAACATTGGATCCAGAATATTTAATAGCTTTGCAGATATGTTCCATGTTTCTTGAGCTGTATATCAAGCGGTTTATTGTTGCCTTTATAAACTGTTTCATTTTATGCAACTGAGTTTAAGCCAAATTAAAATTCTTTTGTGTTACAGCATGATTGAAATATGTGGACTCTCTCCTTTTTTTCCTTTTTTTTTTTTTTTTTTCTGTGGGATAAGGCATAGCACTGCATGCTGCAAGAAGGAATTGATTTCATCTGTATCATACTACCAAAAAGATTGTGGTTTTGGTTTTGTCTAAGGAGAGTCAAGAACAGGGCATGGCAAGTATGCTTTGATTGTTTTGAAAATGTCAAACATAAGTAAGAGTTTGAGTCAATACTTTTTTTTTTTTTTTTTTTTCCAATTCCTTATTTATGCTACAAATCATTACCCTTTGTGCCAAAACCCCCGAAGAGTGGCAACTGAGTTGGGTGGAGAGCAAAGCATGTTTTGCTCCAGTTGTGCCAAGCGGTCAGCCTTGTGCTGTCATGTGAAACAGCAGAGCAATTAAAGGACATCCCTGTGGGTTAGCGTAGTACAAATTGAGCTTGTGTGTGGATATACTTGTCATTAGTAAGAGCTCGAGATAGTTTATTCTGTTTTTCTAGTTAACTCTGTTTCCCTTGCTACTTACGTACTCTCTCTGTGGCAGTACATCTTTTTTCTGTTTAAAGCATAGGTTAGTTTTGCCTCTTAATGAAGTCTAGTCTTGACAGTACTAAAACAAATCTTTGAGAGATAGCATACAGTTAGTCATCCACCCCAACAACGAAAACAATGCCATGAGAGTGGATCTCTTGCAACATAGGTAGCCTGGACTTCTCACCAGTTTTTGAGAGCCAGACTGACAGTTCACGTGTCTCCTCCTTGAGCCCCCTTATTGCTTTTTCCATGTGGCTGATGTTACCTGACTCAGAGTGTAGCACTGTAAGCTCATGTAGAGCTTGAGGATATGTTTTGATGAGAAGACAGCTGAGCCAGTTAACAGCGTCCTGTTGAAAGGGGGAATTTCAGCAAGCCGATTCAGACCTTCAGTGGCAGAAAATGAACGGAGCAAAGCTGGTGACTGCCACTTCAGTGGCAGCAGGCAATTAGATTTGCTCCGCTGCTCTCACTGAATTGCACCTGGAGAAGAGAAGCCTGGAAGTCTACAATGATGATTTGTGTGAGCTGGACCCCTTTTGGAAAAGCAACGCTCTCTAGACTTACTGTGTAAAAAGTTCTGCCATGTGCTCTAGCACTTTTTAATCAAACTACAGAAAACTGCTTTTGTTTCACCGTTCAGAGTTCTAAATTGCACATTATGTGATTCAGTATGCAATGAGTTGACTTCTGAGTGAAGAGTAAAAAAAAAAAAAAAGCTGGCTATTTTTATTTTACCTTCCAAATCAGCAGGTTTGATACTACTGTGTATAACATTCCTTCTCCTTGAGGTCTGTTACAGCCTTTCACTTGTAAGGTTACATTCAACTCTGCAATGTGTGTGCTTACAAAGTGTTAGTGATTTGTGCTGTGCTTGCAGTTAGAGCAGTGGTAGGGATGAGAAAGAAATTTAGAACGTTGAAATGTCTGCCAAATGATTAATTTTATTCAAAAGAAAGATTAATTTTATCTTGTTGAGCTCTTAAATATATCTTTAAAGTAGAAAATAAACTTGAAAAATTAGTTGTTATGATGCTGTATCGTGAACTTTGGGAGAGGAAAAAACTTATTTCATTAAAACCCAAAAAAGTCTATTGACTGGAATCTAAGATAGTTTTCTTCCTTTTCTTTTCTCCCCTCTTCAAATTATGGCTTGATTTGATTAATTGCTAATTTTGCAGTTGCTTCAAAAGAGACATATCAGGGATGTTTGCTTTGGTAAAGAGCAATTGGATTTGTTGATTCTATCTGTACACACTTAAGAGGTTTCTTTTGTAAATGAAGGGAACCTCAGAAGCTGAGATTGCTTATTGCTTTCAGTTTACACTTCAGGCTTCCTCCATTCACTTTGTACATAAAATATTAAGCGTGCAGTTTATTGGAGAAACAGTGTAGGTATACCTTAGTCTTGCTTTTTTGATAGCTCTTAGCACCTTCATTTGAATGAATAAAGGTAAGTGATTGCTCTTCAAAACAATTTAATCAGAGTGTTACAAAACACTAAATGTGTCCTAATTGCTTAGGAAGTTTTGAGAATTTATTTTTGTGAACAATGTGTGTGGCAGATTCCTTACGATATGGTTTAGTTAGGGAGGATGTAGGCATGAAGATGTTAACAAATAGGTGTAACTACCTGGACTGGAGCTTGAAGGGGCTTTCTTGCAAGAGGAGTACTGTTGCAAAACTTAACTCTCAGAACTTCTAGGCTTGGACAGCAGATTTTAGTGGCAATGTTTTCCTTTAGTCTGGTAGAAGGGAGCTAAGGCATGCTCCCAGGGAGGTGATGCATATTTTGAGGGGAAGGAATGTTGAGCAAGTTGCAGTTTTCTGATGCAAACTTTGAGTTAATGTGACCAAATTAAACTTAAGGACTCTGTGTTCCTGTGTTTTGGGAAGTCTGTATGTGCTGTTGTGATTATTATTTGCTGTACTTCTTGAAGGGCAAGTCATCACAGGAGCTGAGCTGCTTTTGGACTTGCTGGTGAAGCTTAAGAAATAAGCAGGAGTCCTGTAAACCAGAGATAGAGGAGTTAAAGAGTTGTAGAGCTCAAATATACAAAAAGGATGTATGGGGGACTCACTTCAAACATACAGGAAGAAACTCTTACAGACATTCCACAGCCTTTCTAATCACACAGAAATATTTAAAACAACTAAAATGCCTTTCCAGAAATCTTCTGTTGTTGTCATGTTATCGTTCTGTGTTTGTTCTTCAGATGCTGTTATTTTCCTGCCTAGGAAGAAGATTAAATTCCTGTTTAAAAGTAGAAGAGGTCCTTCTCGGGGAGAGGAGAATTTCAAAATTCTTGTGTTTCTTATCCATAATATAAAAACAGATAAAGAACAAAATCCAGATTTTATACTTTTAGGAGACTGTCTTAAAAAACAAACAAACCCACAAAAAAAAACCTGGAAATTTTTTTTGATTGAAGAGGAAGAAGCAGATGTGCCCTCCCTTTCTGTGCCTGATTCTCTTAACAAACACTTTAGTAAAGACTTCTGTCTCTGGTCTTTGTCAGTTGATTATGCTTAAGTGTAAAACAGTTTATGAATCCACCTAAAATGCCCTGCCAAAAACCTGGGAATGTTGCATTTCAATTTAATATGACTTAGTTGAGACAACCAAATCTGTGTCATTGTATGTCCATATTCGTATATTCATACTGAATTAAAGCTAGAGAGAGAAATGTTAATTCAACAGACTTCCAAAAGTAAGTAATTCTGGGTAAGTTAGTATTGTAAGTCTGTTACTAGTTTGGTAGTTTTAAGCAAATTTAATTAAAGAAAAAAAGCAGTGAAGAACTTAGTCCTCCAAACAGAGTTGACTAAGTGCCTGTTTTTCTATTTAGTTTTACTTTTGTCTTGCACTTCCATAGTTAAAATTTAATGTCAGATATCTAGCTACAATCAAACCTCTTCCTTTGCTGTGAATTTTGAAACATTTTATAGAAGCAATAAGAAGTTGATGTTCTAATAAATTATAAATTAAAAAAATATTCCAATTTTTACTTTAACATCTTCATCTGCTTAGTGATTCCTGGTTTAATGTTACTTCAGCAGCTAATTCTCAGTGTGTAACTGTCATAGTTTATACTGAACGGTAATAGATCCTTAACTAAGACAGTTCAACAGAGCTTTCTAGCAAATGCCTATGAAATGCCAGTTCTGTGAGTTAAAAAAAGGCATAATAAAATGCGTAAGCCATTTTGCTTGTTAAAAGTTAAAAAAGTGTGCGAGTGGGCGCTTGAAAGTCATTGAGTGGCTTGGATGGGCATCCCATTAAGTTAATTTTTCACTTCATTTGAACAGTTTTAGGTTTTTATCATTCTTAAATTGCTCCTTTTCAAATTATCTGCACTTCAAAGGAAGTCAAAGAGCTTTGGTTAACAGCAGTTTTGTCCCTCTCCTGCCTTACTGTGCTGCTAAGATATGCTGGACTAATTTCCTCATTTAGGACAAAAAATCTTGTTTCCAAATTAGGCTTAAATTCTCCGGTTTGTTTGGTTTTTTGATTTTTACTTAAAAGTTATTGCAGAAGGAAATGTGGTCTCAAGATGGGATGGTGGGACAGAGGAAGAACGTTCTAGCTTTTGGCTCCTTGTGCCTTACCCAGGAGAAAGGAACCACAGTCAGTGATTTAATCTGCACCTGTGTTTTAGAAGCCACTTTTTGTCATTTGTTCTTTGTGTTATCTTTGTAATTACAGACAGCATATGATTCAGTTTTAATAACACGCTGCTCTTGAATCATACCGTTGTGCGTGTTTCATTTACCAGATTTTGCATGGCTGATGCAAACTAAGTGTGGTTTTTTTCGTGGTTCCATGGGCTCCATCGTTACATGGGGAAGGAAGCTCTTTGCAGGGCAAATGTAGTGACAGTGCAGAAAGAAGCAGCTTCTCAGAAAGGGAGTTCTGGGTATGTTTATGTAAGGATAGAGTTTCAAACTTCCCTCAAATAGCAATGGTGATTCCAGTAGTGTTGTTAAGATATATTGTCAGACAGATTCTCTTAAAGCACACTTCTTGGCTTTTTAATACTGGTTTTGATATCAACTGTTCCATAAGGAATGGACAGCGCTTTAGCAAAAATCATATACAGCTAGCCCATCAGACAAAAGGCTCTCAAGGCCAGAATGTGTTAAGTGCGTGTTGGGATGCTGACAAATTTTTCTCTTTGTGGCATTATTTTCAGAAACTTGTGAAATGAGAGGGCTGGTTGGTATTTGCAGTGCTTTGGGAGTTGACCAATTCTCTTCAAATTGAAAGCTCGTCTGATTTAATTTAATTGTGCATGCAGTGTCATTCCTCTGCTTGAAATTGTGTAAATTTGGCTTTTGCCAAATTGTGTGTGTGTGTGATCAGGGTAGGACGTAGACCTCAGAAATGGGCTTTGAGACCTCTCAATAAAGGTATTTGATGGCAGAGTGCATGCAAGGGGTGTTTTTGTCTTTGATCACCTGACATGATTTAGTTTTACAGAAAGTGAACTCTTCTTTAGAGGGGGTTAATACCCATTGGCTTTATTTTCTGTTCTATATCTATGCTGCTTCACTTTTTAAAAAAAAAAAAAAGAAAAAAAGTGTCTAATGCCAATAAAAAACATCCTCCAGAAATAAGTGTAAACCTAAAGCTGCCAATTGCTGAAACTGAGATTGGAAGCTGATTGTTGATTTGAATTGCCGAACAGATGAGGATGATTGTTTTTTATTGGAAATCTGTCAGTAGCTATCATTACTAGAAAACTGGCTTTTATAATCCCATCTCATTTTACTATTGGATTAATTTCAGTTCTCTGTCTCAGTCCTAATACATTATGGTATTCATTTCTGAGAAAATGGGAAAAAAATCAAGGCAAATATACTTTTTTTTTGCCCATTTAAAAAAAATCCGTGCAATTATTTCATTGATAGAGGGACCAAACACTGGTGTTGGGGGCTGGCACTCAACATGGCAAGAGAGATACCTGATACTAACTACCTCGTGATAAATCTGCTATATTTAGTTGAATTATGACAGGCTTCGAACTGCGTTTTTCAGAGCCTTGTTGACTTGGCATTAAATTTTACCGAGATTGTCCATGTAGCAATTGGTGTGTCTGCTTACAGCTTCTTTTTGCCAAACAGACTAAGCATACCCAGTCCATTTCTGTCTGGTGTTTTGTGTTTTTTAGCTCCCAGTGACTCTATAGGTGAAAGACGGTGAAGTGGAAAGGGAAAAATAATTTGTAATTTTTTTTTTCTCATCAGCACTAATACAAAGTTGACGTTATCCTTACCTTATCTGTAGATTTTTCTAGTTAGAAACTACTGTGGAAAGAGAACATCTACTTCCTTAATTCATGGAAAAAATCTGAGTCAGAGGTCCACTTCCTGCAGATAGAAGCTAATGAGCCCATGTTGAAATCAGATTGTAGCTTTATAGACTTCTCTTGTAGGTTTTTTGCTGCTGTCCGTCGTCCCCCGCCCCCCCCCCCCCCCCCCGACATTGTGGAGCATGTAAAACCAACTGTCTTCCACTTTCTGGCATGTGTTATCATTTGGTTCTCCATTTATATACCAGTAGAAAGAACCTGAATCCTCCAACTTGGAAAATAATGTTAGAGCAGTGTTAATTTCAGCTCTTCAGAGCTGAGATTCCAAGAAACCAGTGTTGTTTTTCCCTTGCTCTTGGGGTATGTGGACATGTGACTTGCATCAGACTGGGCTGAATTAGTTCTCCAGTGTTTGCTCTGATGCCCAGCCATTAAGTATCCCTTAGTACAGAGATGGGGAACTGCTTAAATTAAGAATATCTTAAGGCTCAGCTACAGGAGTTATCTAGTGCTGCAGTACATTTGAAAACCTAGGTGCACATTGGCTTAAAATTGACTTGTCTCTGCAACCAGAATTTGAATTTTAGGTGTTTTAATGAAGCCATCTCCAGCTTGGTGTCTTGGTTTGCTCTCAGTTTCCTTGGCCGTTGAGTGTGATATCTTTGAAGGATAGTGTTTCATCCTGTTGTGACAGATTTCTTTGACTGCCGCAGTATGTGTCTCCATTGTCTGAGGAAGACCACATCCATCTGTTTTATTATATATCGACTGTTAAGACTTGCATGTAACACAAGTGGTATTAGAGGCTTCAATATTTTCTGCTGAGGAAGGCTACAAGTGTGCAATTCTGGAAGCAAAAAGCAGGATCCTTTGAATTGGAATTGCCAGAATTGAATCCTGACTATCTGCATCAGCTCAGTGTTTCACTGATTTTCCCTTGGCTGGAAGTGCCAGATCATTAAAGAGAAAAACTGATGCCTTTTCTGTCTGTGAATAGTTTGCTGGAAAGTGGTATCATCAGAGAAATGCCTTCTTTAGTTCTAGATTCAGTCAGAATCCCAATGGTCAAGCTAGAGGCACATCTACCCGTTCAGTTTTTGCAGTGGCAGGAGCCTCATTCTAGGACTGTATTCGAGTAATGAAAATCTGACCAGGCTTAATTTCATCTGCCAGCAGCAGTGAAGCCTTGACTTGCATCTTGGGGGACACGGCAGAATGTGTTTCTACAGATTTCACTTCTGCAAAACTAGCTTCCCACTCGCTCCTTATGCAAAAACCCTTTCAAGGTTTGGGTCACTCTTCCCCTGTGGGGCTGATGCATCTTGCTGTAGAAAAAGCATGTACCCAGTACCGACTGTGATGCCCTTTCCAGCTTCCTTTCCTTTGAGAAGTGTGATTCAGATGCTTCTCTTTTGGGATGGGAAACCCTTTCTGGTTGCTCAAGAGAAAAATCTTTTTGTATTTTTTCATAAGCTGCCTTCATTTTAAGTTGAATGCCTTACACTCACTATTTAAAGAGAGGTCTCCAAAAAGAACAGTTCCCTCCTGTGGAGACTGTTGTGGGATAGTGGTTTCTGGGACTGCCAGACTAGAGTTATCTTGATCCCATTCCACTAGCTTTAAGAATTTGTCATTGGATTTGATGGAAAAATAAACCTATTCCTGAAAACTGCAGAGCTGTTGCTAGCGGATCTGTAGAAATCTTTGATCTCTTTGATAAGAAAAGGTTATCAGTGGTAGCTGAAGCGTTATCTAGAGCTGATGGATTCTCCCCCCTCCCATGGCTCTGGAGTCACTGCTTGTATGAAGGACTCTGAAGTCAGCACACTGGTAATATTGTGGGAACACTGCTTTGAATCACTTATGATGTAGCTGAACCTCTACACTATCAGAGGTTATTCAGCAGTAGCCAGAGCTGTTGAATCGTATCGTCTATATGTACATTTACTGCCTCCTTTTCTTACCCTCTTGGTAATGATCCCATGATCATGCTCCACTGAGAGTCTATAGTTGAGTAGCAATTGGAGAAACACTGGGTGTGCTCTGTGTGTTTGTGCTGAGCACCAGGATGGGGAGGAGGTTGTGAACACCTATTCTTATGTATGTTTAAAAAAAACGTATGTATGTTCAAGTGATAAGCTGTCTGTTCACCTCTATGAATGTTTATGCAGGCTGCTTGCTTTGAAGGATTTGGTCTTGCTGACTCTATGGCTTTAGAGTTAGTTTATGGTTTGAAGTGAACAGTGGTGAGGTGCTGTGACTTGGATGGTGATTACAGCATACAGCAATGGCTTTAATAAAACAGGTTTTTATGTAAGCTGGACAGGATGCAACCCTCTTTTGTTCTAAGGGACTGCAGCAACTTTGGCCTGGTGAAATTGCCTTGGCTGCTTTTGGCGAGACATTTTTTTATGGTTATGTATGGAACATAGTTTTTCAACCAATGATTTGTTAAAAGTTTCTATTTTGTTTTAATTACGTAGGACACCTGATGATCTCTCAAGGCAGATTGTGGCCCTGCAGCAAAGGGAACTTGTGCTGAAAGAGCAGAACTCTACCATCACGAACAGGTGAGTGATACCGATAGTGGATGCTGGTGGCAAGACACTGCTATACTAAAGCTTGTAGAAAGAAACAAGGACTGCAAACTCAGAGAATGGCTCTTTAGATTTCCTTGCTGTTCCATGGAGTCTGCTATGCTTTCTTCTGTTCTTTCCCATGTTGATGAAGAGTTTTTTGCTTGATTAAGTCCGTGCAGGAAGAAGATGAACTGTGGGTGGATGCGGGGAAGAGTTCATCCAGCTTTATTTTATGAGCTAATGTGTTTGCAAGGGGAAGTGAGCTGCTTTTCCAGACCATCTCACCTGGAAAGGGAATGTCACAGCAAAATGTGCAAAGTAGTCAGCTGGGTACGGGAAAGGGAGTAAGAGCCCTGAGGGCTGTGGTTTGACTGCTTAGAGGACCAGTTTGGATGGATGGTGGTGGAAAAGTATGTTTGCAGTTCTGGTGGCAAAGTACTGCTAGGCTTTGGGAGGAGCAGTCTGTTTATAGAATGATATGTATTTGAAACTAGAGTGTGTTTAAGCCTTTGCCCTGGTGTGGGAGTGAACACCTAATAGGGGAAATGAATTTGTGTGCCAGAGCTTAACTTTCCAGACTGCATTGGTTACACACAGCATTTCTTAACGTGGTTCCATAGCGTGCCAAAAAGCACTCCTCACCCCTGATGCATGTATTCTTGCTTCTCACACTGTTTTATTTCCTCACATAGGAACCCATTGTATGTTCTTGTTAAAAACAATACCTGTATCTTTCTAAAAGGCCCTTGGACTGTTTGCATTGCCAAGGTGTTAGTTGACTTGTCTAAGCAACAGAAGTGTGGAGAATTTCAGCCTTTTGTGTAAACATGTTGAATGTAAAGCAGTCAAATACTGTGTAACTGAGCACTGGACAGGCACTCTTAGTTTGTCTTGGGCTGCATTTGCTAATGTGTCTCCTGAGGTATGTGGTAGATTTTCGTTCAAGAGATGACTGCACTCTGGGCTCCACCTTACTATTGATGGGCAGGATTCAAGCTGGGTGTTAAAAGCCTCGTGTGTGTTGCTGCTGTTAATGAAACTATTTAGTCAGTTGTAAAATTGTTAGCCAAGTGTAAATTCCCACGAGTGCAGCCGACCAAATTGTTTTGTGGTTTTTGCTAAGAAGTTTAAAGGGGGAAAAAAAGTCTCACCAATATAAAAAAAGATGTTTCACATATTAAAAATAAACCAAGCAAACCCTCAAACCCACAACTGATCAAATGATCACATAAAAGAATGGTGGTAACGTTTGAGTTACTGACTTTTTTTTTTAGGCTGCTTCTCACAGTCTGTCAGAAATGCTTTTTCTAAATTTATTAGTGGCCAAGGGGAATCATCTGTTGAAAAAACAGCCTTTTGGTGGTGCTTGTTCATGCTGGATATAATTGTGCCAATTTAGTTTAAAAATAAAAACATGATTAAGATTACTTTTTGATTTCAAGTGAAATGAGCTGTAAAGCTGCTTAAATTAAAATTCTAACATTTTCTTGATGCAATGCTGTGTGTCTTTTCCAAAACTGATAATTTCATCTTTCTTCTTTCACGTACCTTATTCTGTCTTAAAATGTAGGCAATAAGATACATTTTTAAAAACCTTTCATTACAGGTGATTTGAAAGTTCCCAGGAGAAGGTCTTGAGTCTTTGGAAATAAAACCTTGTTAAGGAAGCAAATCTAATTTTCTCTTTTCCCTGAATGACATCCAGATTTAACTGATGGTCTTCTCTTTTATGTGTTTCATAATAGTGTTCAGAATGGTCTGTGTATTACAGTAACTTAATATGTGATGATGACTCCCTCTAGTGATTGAGCCCAGCACTTACCTGGTTTTCTGTTGTTTTTTCAGCTACAAGTTCTTTTGCCCTTAGTTGAAATGTGTTAAGTCTTCAGTACTGACAGTGCTATGTTTGGTTTATAAAGTCGGTGGTCATGTGTGTATAGAGCAATGTGCAGTATAATGACAAAAGAATTTTTGCCTGCCTTATGAAGCTTTGATTAATTTTCTCCATTAAAATTAACGATTTGGTAGATGCTTAAGAAGACATCATCAGAAGTTGGCATCTGAATTTATTTTTTGGCAATGAAGTGGAGTATCACAGATAGTCCTTGCTTACCTGTTGGTACAGTGCAGAATTCAGTTTAGTAGAAGAGGTTTGAGTGTGGTGTTAAAGATGGTGATATGACCACCTTCCCTAAATGGCGGGTATTGAGTCTTTGTACAGCGAATGTATGTTTGGTTGTCACTGAGCTTTTGAACACAGGCAGAAGAGTGCCTGCAAGGGTTTTGTTTTGTTTTGGTTTTTTGCAAGCTGATTATTCTTTCCCTCAGTCTTTACACTGCACTCGTCTTACTGTTTTTTATTCCCAGTGATGGTACCTTTCCCACATTCTTTAGTGACTATGATAGTCACTTGCCAGCTACTATTTGTCTCACAACCTGATAAATAGTCCCCAGTTTCTTTTTGATAAGAGGACATGCTTGGTAGAGAAGCAGGAGTTAATTGCTAATATAGTGGAATATGAGCAGGACTTGACTTCAGAAAACAAACCAGGCATGGAAAAGGTATCACAAGGGAACAATTTGCTATGTAAGGTCCCATCCATTTCTGTAAAACTGGAGACAGATCTAGCTCAAGTGCTTTCCATGTCCCTTAGTTGATAGAATGGCGAGTCATGGTATACAAACACACTGGTAACAGCATTTTCCAAATGGCATATGGCTTCACTAAACAGACTAAATTTATTTTGTCTCATTCTTCCATTCTTGAACTGCTTTCCATTTATTACTGTATATTTTTTTAGAGCCAGTGTTTCTGTTACTGTAAAGGCAATAGAGTTCATCACACCACAAAAAGGCTATATCATTACACATCAGCCTTTGCATTGATATTCCCCCTGCTTCTGGCTTGGGGATCTGAAGTGCAATCTGTGTTTTGTATAACCTGTGCAATTGCCAGTGTCTCAAGACCTTCCAGAGATCAAATGATGATGCATATCATATTTGCTGTATCACTCAGATTGGATGCTTTTAGACATAGAACCACAGGACTGAATTTCCCGAACAGTGGGTTTAAAGCAATTTCTTTTAACACTGATTGTTTACATGTTTGAGTTGTGTAGACTCCCTAGGAGTTTGCTATTTTTGCTAGGGAGGAAAACCTTCCTGTGGTGCTAGCATGGAGGAAGAGGAGAGGGTCACTCTTGCACTGAACACATAAGCGGCAGCTCACGCCTCTTTGCAACTTCAGGATCGCTGAGTAATGATGTAGCTGAAAGTGCCATTAATAGCGCGTGATGGAATCTCACTGCTGTTTTGGAGTGTGTTGCTACAAGTTGTGTAAATAGAGTAAATTATACTTTCAGCAGTAACAGCGGGAAGTATTGTGGAGCTCTGTAACTGCAGAACAAAGATAACAATCCAAAGGTGTAAAGGCTCAAAAGAAGATTGCTGTTTTGGTAGCATGAACTCTACCTGCTCTGCTGTTTAGGAGAAGGTAATGAAAGAAAGGTGTCTTATTAGTGGGTCAGTTTAACCATGCTGCCATCATTAGTTTATGCACGTTTTTCTCCCTAGAGTGTGAATGCTACAGGCGTGGTATGTTGAACTGTACTTTTTCAGAAAGAGTTGATAGTTGTAGCTTGTAATGTGGAGAGTTGGCCAAGCGGTTTATAAGCTTTTGTCTTATCGCAAAATGATGTAGTACTTACACTATTTTTTTAAGTGAGAAAAGCTGCATATTTATTTTTTTCCAGCATTCTATCTGCATATTTGGAATTTCTGGACAGATTTCCTAGAACAATACTGACAAAGCATTCTAGAATTTGAAATGTAGGGGAAAACTTCCCTTCTCATCAGTGTTGTCCTCTGAGATGGCTAAGCGTGAAGGAATGACACTGCTGACAGTTTGATCTTTGCTTCTATTCTGAAAGACAGGCTATGAAAATGTACTTTTTTTGGTTACTTCTGGTGCCTCCCAAAGTGATAATTTCTTTTCTACTTTTGCCCTTGTTGTCTTAAGTGTAATATGACTTTGGACCATTGAGGTATCTTGTAGAAGGTCAAATACAAGGAAACACACAGGCGAAGTTATTACTGAGCAGGATGAAGGACAGAAAGAAAAACTGAAGAGGAGTAAATCTTTTGCTTCTGGTGTTGGGATCCTGGAGCCGATGGCTTATTCTTATCGCCTAGTGTCAGAAACCCAGCCATGTGTTTTGACATATAGTTTCATGCGTGAAAAGGGATACGTGGAATATGTTTGAAAAATATTTTCCTTCTCCAAGTGCTCACAGAGTACTGGTAAGAGACATGGTTGTTTACCACCTTTATTCATATAAATCATGTAAAGCTGATTTACCTGAACAACCTGCTGTGCGTGTGGTTGGTTAAAAATGAAATAAAAACCCTAAACCATTGAAGGCTGGGAAATGTAGATTGCAAACTGAATAGAAAATGCTTTTGAGTTGAGCAGCAGGGATTTTTTTAAATAAAAAAAAAACAATGAGTGAGTGATGATAAGCTCAGAACCGTCCATCTCCATAAGTGCTGTTAGCTCAGAAGTGTGTCGTAAATCTATTGCCCATCTTCTCTTTTCCTTGGATATCCCAAGGAGTGTCAGTCACAAATATAAATAGAGCCTGTCAGACTTCTTCCCCTAATCTTCTGGAAAGTTGGACAGAAGTTTAATTACAGTGAAATGTCTTTTATCTGACAGAGAGAGAAGTGCTAGCTTTTTGATAGGCTTTATGAATTATTTTGTGATCAAAAGAAGCACTTAATGTCTAATATAGGACAAGGTAGGGATTTTTTTTTTTTTCTTCTCTTGTTCATCTGTATGGCACATTGTGCCTTGATTTATATGTGGAGGTGTGTGTGTACCTAATACCAGACAAATGTTTATTCACAGTGCTTCAGGGCAATATTAACTGCTGGCAGTTTCTGCATTCCTTTATAGAGTAATATTATGAAGAAATTACTTTCTTTTCTCCAAAATGGGTCTTTCATATATTTTTATACCAGAAGGTAGTTGATAGTATCCCATTAAGTGACCAGTCTACTGTCTCCAAATAAACGTATTCAAATAGTAAGCTTCCAGAGCAACATCTGGTTATTCGTGACTCTAATTTGGTAGATACAAAGCTTTTCCATTTTTTTTCTATCGTATAGTTAATCCCTGGCAGAAAATAGGAAGGCAAAAAATTTAGCCAAGACATTGACTTCTGCTTCCAATTCTAAAAACATGGGATTTTGCCCAGACCTTTGCTTTTCATGATTGTGCCATTTTTAGTCTGATTTCCTGAGGAAGTGAAGCTTATTACTGTGCTTTGTGTGTGTATGTAGATGAGATTGTGCCTACCCTACACTTTTGAACTTGCTAGTTGTCTTCTGTTAAGTTTGGCAGATGGTAGAGGTTTCAAAAATAATAAATGCCAGCAAGTTTAAGGAAAACAGGTCTCCAGCTCCAGGAGAGACATCCTGTTGGTGCAGCTGGAGGTCCTGTCCTGTTAGGTATCAGAGTCCTGCAAGCAAAAGACCCTCTTAAAAAAGCCTGACAGTGAGGCTCCTGTCAGAGATCATACCTCCTTAGCCACCACACATTCAGCCTTGAGCCTGGCAGTGAGTGAGCACTATTCTGATACCACGATAGTATCACAGTCCATAATTTTGCTATACCAAGTTCTCCAAAGGCTTGTCGCATTTGATAGTACTGTGGTAAAGTTGTTGGTATCAGTATCGTTTCATGCTGTTGGTATGAGAAATGGAAGTCTACTTGAGTCAATATTTACCTTTGGAGAGAGAAATCCATAGGCAACCAGGCAACTTTTGGTTTTTGAAGCTCATGGAATAGTTTCTTTTTCTGTTTGAAAGAAAATAGATAAAAAATGCCTAAAGAACTGCCTACAGGGGACAGACACAGCTGTAATTGTACCATCTTTTCAGCCTGGAGCTCTGTGGAAAGTGCATAGTGCAAAACCAGTAAAAATATTAGTTTCCTACCTTATATTTGACTGTGCTTCTTGGAGAACATTCAAGGAGAATCTGTGGAATGCCTCTGTTCAGTGCTCTGATCACTTCTAATGATTAAAAAAATTGTAGAAGCTATTTAACTCTGTTCTTTTTTTTTCTTTTTTTTTTTCCTTGTTCCAGGATTGTGGTTAACCCTTGTTGTTCCTACTAGCATCCCTGATGTTTGTGCATCTTTTTATTAGTAGAATGAACAATAACTTTCATTTGTTAATGCTCCTCTGGAGATGCTGATTCAGCATTCCCTTGGGTGTCCAGGTAGCAGTGTATATTATTAACCAGAAAAATGTGTAAAAAATAATCAATTAATTTCATAGGAAGCATAGACTGTTCTTGGTGTGTTGTACAGCAGACACTCCATGTTTCAACATGGAGCTGCATTGTAAAAGTTATGGAAGGAGAAGTCTGCCTAGCATTTCTTCTATACATGGATCACATCTGCACTATAAATCTTTCACTTCTGTGAAACTGAAATTCCTAAAAATCCTAGATGAATTAGGTATGTGTTAATACTAGTCTAAAGTTCTCGGAAACTAGAATGAATATTTAGAATTATTGAAGTAATTTGAAGTCAAACCTTATTATCTATTTTCATTGTTTGTATTCTTTCATTTTTAGCAGAGAGATGCTATGATCAAAGTAATGATTTACATGAGGCTGATGGGCCAAAGGAAGAGTGCCCCATGTCCACGTTACATTTGTGATATGAATACAAAGGGAGAAATTATAATCTTAGCTATGCAGTAGGCAGCAGTACAAAAATATTCTACTTTGAAACCAGTACTATTAGTAAAATCTTGAATTCAGCGTGTTGCCAGGCTTTGTGTAGAGCTCTGGGAATTGTAGCGATTTAATATTTCCAGTGCTTAGGGATTTGTCTTTTATTGCTTTGGCAATGTGGCAGTAAGCCTTGAAAAATTTTATAGGAGTTGGAAAAGAGTAGGGCTTTTCAGTTTGGTAATATCTTTAGAAGTCGTCTTGAAGTCATGGATAAGGTGGAAGAATGTGGCCTGAGAACTCTGGACTTAGTTTCTGGAGAGGCTTTGTGTTTGCTTGGGTTCTGCTGAGTCACTTAATACAGTGACCTGAGTTTCTCATATTCTCACATGCAGATCCAGAAGACCACATGAATGAAAACAAACATCTCTACTCCATATATCCTGTCTAGTCTGCACCTGATTGTTTTTAAGGCAAATAAAATACATTAAGTCCTATCTATCTGTACCTGTTAAGATTTTGTAGTTGTTGTTGTTGTTCCCTTCTCCCCCAAAAGCACGATACACATTTGTTTCTTCGCATATAGTATCTCAAAATTATAGTAATGACCATAGCTCTTGAACTGTTCCTTTGAAGTGTTTTATGATACGTCATCAACAGTCAAACAAGGTTGTGTATAACCGTTTTGTCTCTTAATTTGTAATGCCAGAACTGCATTATAGCTTTCCTAAGCAGCCATGAGAAGCCAGAAGAAGATTGGTGGCAGAATGCAGAATGAATTTTCTGTCTTTTTACACTCATGTACCCGAATACTTATTGTAGTTGCTGTAATAACAGGGGTATTGAAGACTATGGATTTTTCTAAAGTATTTTAGGGTACTGTCTATATTGTTTATTTTAAACAGATTGATGGTTTCCCAGTGCTTTGGGGGGAGCAAGGATAGCCAGAATACACTGAGGCATTTACCAAGGTAAACATAAATTCTGTAGGATTTTGTAACTGCTGTGAAGTAGTATCAGTTCCAATACTGCATGGAATATGGTTATGTCTTGGCTGGGATGTCTCAATCAGTTGATCATATCTGCATGTAAACTTTGTTCAGCTCTATAGCTAATTGCTTGTTTAACAATTTCTCATCTGGATCACATCAACTCTACCGCATGACTTCTTCAGCCTGCTATTATTGGTATTTTCATTATGTATTTTCATTTTACTATGTTCTGTGTCTGCTTGTATGCACATGTGAATGTATAGACCATAGTGCAATATAGTAAATGGAGGAAATACTGTAAGTATACAGCTGTTGGTGGGAAGAGGGCATTTTTAGTTAGTGATAAATATTTTCCTAATGTCCAAGTTTTATCATCGATACAAAAGACATACTGGTTGAAAAGTTTAATCAAAAATAAAAAGTAAGCTGCCTTGTCTTTTTTAGCTGTGTAAGGCAAAAAAACCCACTTGTCATAAATTGCAGTCAACCCCCCCCCCCCCAAAAGCAGCTTTCTTTTGCTGCTCTGAAAGTTAAATGACTAATGTGCATAATTTATTTGAGCATCTGTGCTAAAAACTTGCATACCAAGTTTTAGTTCAATGTGATCAACAATGGCGAAAATTAGGATTTATCATGGAAATGCTGACGGATGTGAACATGTGTAGGCTAAACTGGTGCCTGACAAACCTTCTTATTGTGCAATGCTAATGGTGAAACAAATTTTTTTTTCTGCTGTAATTGCATTTTCCCCCCCCGTCTGCTTAATTTTCTCCTTTTCAAATTTGGTGGTTTTAGTTGCATTTCATATTTGGATTCCTGCTTTTTCTGGAGTCTGCATAAAACCTCCTAAGTTGTCTTGTGATATTTCGAAGCGTAAGATACCCTGAGCTTTCTGGGTGACTGAGGGGAGGATCAGCATCCTGAGATCTAGCTGGTGCTTTGCAGTAACATGCTCAGAACGGAAGATGGTGCCGGCAGCCTTGGCAGCTGCTCTGTTTTCCCTCCCCTCCTCCTCCACCTTTTCTGTCTTGCACAGCCCGGGTGCTGTCACCAGGATTATAAATTCTGGAGCCAATTAGCTAAAAAATGTTACAAGTGAAAGGAAAGAAACGAAAAGCTGCAGAATATCTTGATGCGAATATGCCTGTCTCAGAAACTTCATAGGCTCAGATATAGCCTTTTACTACAGCTCTGGTGCAGCTTTCGGTGAAGCATCAGACACTTTTGAGGCATCTGGTTAAGGAAGGAGTAGCTGGTATGGAGGAGTCAAGCACAGGGAAACCAGGCAAGGCCTTCTTAGGAAATTGTGCTGATAAAATAAGGTCTTTTGTTAAATGCTGGAAAGATCCTGAGGGTGTGTTCGTGCCTTGACAGTGTTTCTTCCTTTCTCCATCCTTGTCCACAAGATTTCTTGGTGAAGCAAATAGCTTGAAAAAAACATTTTGTTTTGTTTTTATTTATTTATTTTTTTTATTTTTCAAAGTCAGACTGATTGCTTAGTTCTTGCGTGGGCATCACAGAGGAGAAACGTGTTTATAGTCAGTTCCTCTCTCTGTCTCTTAAGACAGTAGTCGCTGTGTTTTCTGGCAATAGCGGTACAGCCATGCTCTGTTGCTTAGAAGAAATTCTGACAATGTCTCGGTGCAGTCATTCTTCTGCAGGAATGTGTCACTCCTTGGGAAAGGAGATGGGGTAGAGCTGGAGATGGGTTCAGGAAGAGAGGTTGGCAACTGGTCCAGTTATTTTGTTGCTAGTGACTTTGGGTATTTTTTTACTCTAGACATACGAGAAAAACTAGTAGGATCTGACATTTAGAGGACCCTTTGGGGCTGGATGCTTGGTCAGAAGGCTTAGGCATTGTACTCTGTTAGAGTTCTGAACAGTGTTCTAGCAAAATGTAATTTCCTTTCTGTCATATTTTATGTATGGACTGTTTTTACATATTTTCAATATTTAAAAAAATGTTCACATATTCATAAGTTTTAAAATATGTTCTCACTGTTAAGAGATGGAAATCAGTAAAAAACCCCCAAAAATCCCGACAAAAAACCCATAACAAAACCCCCTAGCTTTCCTCTTATTCAAGCAACAAAAATCAAATTCTTATGAGTGAAATAACTACTGAAGAGGCTTTCTGTTTCTCAGCCAGAAAAAGCTTTTGAAATATTTATGGAAATAAACCAAAATGTGTCCCTTTCTGGCTGTACAAATAAGGGATTATCAGATTTAGCCTATGGCAGTTACAGTACGTAGAGTCCAAAGTATCTACTACTGATAAAAGAGAGTGTATGCTTTAAGAAAATGCTGTGAGATTTTTTTTGTATTTATTTTAATGGGACCCTACTGACAAAGTATTACATGGGTTATCCCGATGAAAAAAATCCCTCTTCTTGCACCTTGCATTGGAGGTAAAAATTGTCACCAAGGCAATGCATTAATTGACTCTTGGAAACCAAATGTATCACTTATGTTGATGCGTCTTAAAGAGCAAAGAATTTGATGCAACTTAAAGAGCAAGACTGAAGTCGCTTTGTAGCCCTTTCTCTTGAAGCTGGGAGAGTGGAGCAGTGCTGCTTACATCCCCTCCAGTTGAAAGAATCTGAATCCTGTGCCACCAAGGATATAATTGCAACACCGGTTGTCTGGCTGTATCACACTCCCAATTTACTGAGTGAACTTGCTCATCTGGGTCTTATGCCTTGGTTTTCATTCTATAAATCTTTCACTGGTGTAAGAATTGGAGCTTGTTGAAGTCAGAGTGCATTTTGATCATTCACAGAAGAATCAGCAAAGCACGGTTTGTAGGGAGAAGTAATACCTTTTATTAGACCAACTGATAGGATTAGAAGACAGACCTGTGTTTGGGCACACAGCCAATACTCAGATCTGATATAGAAGCAAAAGCCTTCAAGCTAAATGCAGGTGGAGGACAATTGCTCTGAGATTAACTTGATTAATCAATTAGACAATTTGAGGGAGAAGGTAGCGGGCACGTGTGGAACAGGGGGAGGTATCAGCAGAAGAGATGAAAGGGCTGTTAGCATCTGTGAGAGAGAGAGACTTGGTCTAAATCGTTTTGATGCATGAGCAGGGTTTGGATACATTGATAAGACAAACAATTAGTAGCATGAACTTTCTCCATATAGGAGGAGCTTGGAAGCAGATAGTGTGTGTCACGTTTTTGCTGGAGCCATATACCAGTAAATACTGTGTTTCACTGACTCAGCACTGGTATGTCAGACTTGCAATTAAGGGGCTAGAACTTTAATTTTATGTTAACCAAAAATATTATTTTCTATACTGTCAATAAAATCATTTTATCATATTGTTTGACTTATCTCCTCTGGGCAGTCAGCTGCAGCAGCAAGTCTGAGCCTGCCATTACAATGACTGTTGAATGAGTTTTGCTGCATTTGTCCAAATGTGTTCTAGGATAAAGTGTGTTTCCTGAGATGCAGTATTTCTCCCTCTTGCACTTGTGAGTACTGTGGGCTATGCTGATGCTGGGAAAGGCCAACTGATACCAAGTGGGGTGTTGGTGTTTGTGGCAAAATCTGTTGTTCATCTTGAGTAACCACTTGGACTTAATAGGACAACATAATGTGGCTTGTATGTGGCTTGTTTGTTTGTTTGTTTTTTTAACTGTGTCCTACTTAATAAAAGTGCACCTGCTGCTGTGTTACCTAGTATCATCATGTGTAGTGTAGTGCACAGCCATGGGTGGTAAGTCTCTAACTTGCCTATTTGAGAGTAACGTGATATCTTTTAACAGTGTATTTGTCAGATTTTTTTCTTTCGTGATTACATCCAAAAGGGAGAAAAAAATGCTGATAATAAGAACTGTGATTATAAGAAACAAGCAACAGTAAGATAACCTGGGGCAAAGTGGTGCCTAAAAATACTTAATGTTTTTAAGCTAATTACATTTTATATTGCCAGTGACCTTTTGGAAACCTTTTATTTGCACGGATTGCAGATGCCTCCAAAGAAATGCCTTTATGCAAAGAGAAAATGCATTCCAGTCATCTCCTCAAACCCAGAATGCAGGTCTACCATCTGTAGAATGTGCCCTTTTTCAGAAGAACTTAATAACGTGCCTGTTCTGAGCCGCAGGGAGAGCTTTGCCCAGTGGAGAAGATGAGCACCCAGGCTGTGTCATCTTACAAGGCTGCTTCTTGAAGGTGGGGGTTCTGTGTATAAACAGCGACATGGGGACATTCTTGAACTTACAGAGGAAGTATTCATTAATACTTAAAGTCAGAGGAAACTTGAAATTCATTCTGACTCCCTTGGGAAATTTGTGGCTCAGTGGCAAACTTGTGAATGATGAAATATGGACCTTGTTTCAAATGAACCTGCCAAGGCAGAAATTCCTCAGTTTTTGCAGGCTTTTAATTTGAATTTTTTAATTTTGTGTTGAAGTAGTTTTCACCTCTTCCCTGAATTAATGCTGAAGGTCTTGAACTGAATATAGGAGAGTGAGGCTGGGTGACATTTTGGTAGTTTCTCTTTTCCCATCCTCTGCAGACTGTTGTCTAATTCTTGAATGAGAACTGAACAAGAGAGAGAGAAGGATAGTTGCAGCTCTCATGGATAATGTAGCTGTCATTGAGGCTGACAGAAGTTACAGTGTCCTTCTCCTTGTAAACCCAGCAGTCCTGGTCAGACAGCCTCAGACTTCATTGTTTTTGATGTTTTAAAAATAAAGTAAGTGACATCTTTTGTTAACGTGTACAGACTTCGAAGAAGTTCCTCACGTCCTTAAAGAACTGAATCAAGCCAAGGAGTCAGTTTAGATGCTACCATGTTTGATCGGTCAGGCTAGTTTTTAAAAGTGCTGTGGAAAAAGTGAATTAAAGAGTAAGTTCCTTCTCCAGTTACCTTATTTCAAGGAAGCAGAAGACCATCATGGTCTCTGCTGCAAGACATTAAGCCACATTCTAGAAACGTGCTCTGTTTAGAGTAGTGTTTTGGGACTCAGGTCTTTGAATCCCAAAAGAAGAGGTCTTTTATTAACCATATCTCCAAATATAAAACTTTATAGCAGAGGTAATTACTAAAGTAGGTCTGGCTGTATCCAATGCACTTCCTTCTCTGTGGTTCAAAAATGAACAAATCTTTCTAACCAACCATCTGAGTCACCACCTGTCCAAAAAAAGGTGTGGCATTGTTGTGTTTTTATTTAAAAGAGAGAAGAATTGGAGACTACATAAAACCCATGACACTTTGCTGATTGTTACTGATATAGAAGTCATTTACATATTCCCATACTGGGATTTATACCACTATGTACTCATTGCTATGTCAGAAGAGGCTTATGTGAAGGTCAGGTGGCATGCAGGAAATTTGAGAGACCAACAGAAGTCCTAGGGCAGAGACAAAACAGGACTTGTAAAAACATTTTTTTTTTCCTAGAAGGACACTGATGATATGAGTGACATATGTCTGCTGTGTATTTACACCTGGCCTAGACTGGATCCTCTCTGAAGTACAGTAAATCTACGTTCTTTCTAAGTGTACAAGGATATGTGTTGCTGCTTATGGTCTATAATGTAGCGCTTCTCTAAAGCATTAAAGCTGCTTAAGGTAAACAGGATGAGGGAGAGGCTGGATGGAAACTGAGACCTGTGTAAGACTGGACTGCAGAAATATTCAAAACTCAGTTGCCCTCTGGAAGGAATTTTGTTTCCAGCTCTGGTTGTGACCCAGGACGTCTGTGGGACGTTGAGCAAGTCAGTGATCTGTCCTCTGGCTTGTGGAAGTGATAGTTAACAAGGCTTGTGATAATATTTATTAAAGCATATCTTTGTCACTGCTTGTGCAGGGCTTTCCCAAAGTGCAATTCATGTCACTTGCAATTCCTAAAGCCTTAGCCTTTGCCTGTGCCCCAAACAGATTTTTCAAATTCTGCTTAATATAAACATGTTATAAAGTAGACAAATTTTGTTTTGCTTCAGTCAGCTTTGTATCCCATTCATTACATAGCATCCTATTAAGAAAACTGTGGGAACCCTGCTAAGGAGAGGAAGAACCTGGCAGTATTTTGTGGTTCTGGAATGAACTACTGTGCAAAGAGACCCTACCTTAGTCTCCTGCACAGTTCATGCTTGCACTGTAGGAGTGACAGAGGGATAGGAACAGCTGCGAGAACAGCTTTGTTTTGGTGCTATGACAAGTATTTGTCATGAAAGTCGAAGTTTTGCTTCAGTGTGAATTTGCTGGTTTGCCTTACATATTGTGATGGTATGTATTAAGTGAATGAGAGAGTAGGTAAGGTAGGAAGAAATAGAGAGCAATCTAAAAATCCTATGTTCCAACTCCATCTTCTGCAGAAAAGGGGTGGAGTGTGAAGTGAAGAGAGAAAGTACGTCATTACTGCAAAACCAGCCGCAGCTGAGCAAAACCATGTATGAGGGATGAGTAAATCATCAATATTTCAGATCTCCACTTTTATAAACAAATTTTAGAAAGCGAGAATGAAAACCTGAGGAAACAATGCAAAGAGCGAGTCTGTGTGTGTTAATGTCCCTTGAGCCCCTAGCAGGCAGGAGAAAAGGTTGTTTGAATTTTAAATTGATTTAAATTCCTTTTGATTTTGCAGTCCGTGCCTGTTCTGTGTGTATTGTCCCTGGAAAGTGAGCAGAGGATGTTTAACACTCCCTTATTTTTATGCTTGGCTAATTTTATTGTCCTCCCGTATTTTCTAGCTGTAAATGTTGCAGACTTTATTACATTTAAACTGGTTTTAATATAGTAGGTCATAAAAATCTAAGAAACGAGAGGTAGTGTCCACTGCAGTGATGTTTTTAATGCAGGGAGGATGCTTGCAAGTCACTGAAAGGCTTAAACTGAAACTCTAGGATCATCTGCTTAGTTAAGTCAGTTCAGAAATAAAAAATCCTGTCACAGCTGAGAATGAATTTCATTGTTAAAAACTTCCTCCTTTTCCTTTCATCTGAGGAGCTGGTTTATGCTTTGAGACATCAATCCAAATGTCAGGAGAGGAGGGAGGCTCTGTTTCCTTCCTTTTCATAAAAAGGTTCAGCAAGTTATAATATATATAGCTATACAGTGTACATTATATGTATAGCTATTATATGGCATAGCTGGGACCCTTCATAGCTGACTGCTTATTTTTAACCAAGAGCTATGAATGGACCTGTCTTTATAACTTCTGAGCTACGAGACATATATGCATGTACTGGTGCTATTCCTGCAAGCTCTAAGCCATCAGTAAGGACTTTTTGCTTTTGCAAATTGAGCTGAATGCTGAAAACCATTGGAAGCTTGTTCATACCTTCCTCCCTGGCTTCTTAAACAAGGACCCTTGCTAGGGGAGGAATAAGCAAGCAGTCTCTGTACTCCAGGGATTCTCTGCCCAACCCAGGGCTGGGTTACAAATGTAGAGATGAGGAACAGTTCTATTTTTTTCTATTAATTGTAATTATTCTTTCTGCAACTCACAAATCTTTAAAAATATAATTTCATACATCTGCTTTCAGGAGGTCAATTACTCCTGCTGTATTTTAAAGCTAAAATAGCTTGAGAAGATAGGCAGTTACTGGAGGATGGTTCCATGGATATATTTGACATTTCTTAACTGTTGAGTATTTGTCTTTGCAACTTCCTTCAGAGAGTGGAAAGGCTGGTCTCTGTGATCTCCCCATGGGTCAGAACTTCATTTAATACCTTTTGACATTAAAACTGTTTGAGAACTTGTGCCTGTGGTATTGTTTGTTAGTTCTGATTTCATCACAGCTTAACAGATAGTAAAATGTTCCTGTAAAATGTTTATGATGATTTCTGCAAGTGACAACTTCAGTTCCCATGTCACAAACTTCTGTCTCTTAGCAGCCAGTTTATACCATGTTCTGCATTCAGCACAAACTGAGAGCCACAGAGGAAACAGAGACTGCGCGAGCTTTCTTGGAGCCTTTACCATATCAGAACAGGGACTATTTGTTTTGCTGCTTCTGTTTAAAAAAAAAAAAAACAAACCAAACAAAAAAACCCTCTTAATCCATCAGAATTATTAAACCAGTGCCTGTTTGTCTAAAATGTCACAAGTGGGGAACAGCTTAAAACGCGGTGTCTAACCAGGCCACAGTTAACATGTTAGAATCCTCTGTCCACTAACCTGAAGCCTCAATGTAAAATTTAATGGCTTGACAGGCTACCAGTAATGTCCATGATAAATAAGTCTGCTTTTTGTTTGTGCAAATGATTTAATGGTCATAGAAGTTGGACATAGAACTGGATTAAATAAAATTACTTTGATAATTGCTTTATTGCATCCATTTAATCATTCTGGGAGCCAACACAGCTTTGTTTTGGAGTGTGTAAAACAGGTATCCCATCACTCATTCAGCTTTGTCTGTATCTAAACAAATATCTGAATAGCTAACCTTTCCCTTCTTTTAAACCTGCATTATTTTCTCTCTGCTCCTTGATTTCTACAGGAGAAAACAAGAAATAAAAAAGAAAATTAGAAAGCCTTGACTGCGTGCGTTCCTGTGTAAATTCTGCATCATGTTGCATTTGAATTCTTGTACCTTTAACTGTTGTTCTGAAAAAAGGTGCCCAGTTTGCTGCTCTTTAAAACCTCAAAATTTTTCTGTTCTAAAAGCTTGCAACTTTTTTTTTTTTTTTTAAAACATTGAGTTTGTGCTTGCCATATTTATGGAAGACACTGTTTGACTAGAAAAATCAGTAAATTTATGATTTACCTTATAAATAGATGAAAATTCAACAATTTGGGTTTTTTGCCTGATTATACCTATTCTCCAGTGTATGTTTGTATGATAGTTCACAACTGAATGGAGTTGGAAGAAATCTGTCCTTATTACAAGGGAGCCTTACATCTCTTTACGATTGACATTCTGCCCAACAGAATAGCTGATGCTGCATCTCAAGAATGCAAAAATAATCAACCCCCCAGCATTTAAAGTCAACAAATCTTCTTTCTATTTTCTTTCATTTTTGCTGATGCTGCCATTTTATTAAGGTTCTTCTCCGTAAGTATGAAGGTCAGTAACTTACTGTGAAAATTGGTTCTGAAATTATGAAAATCCACATCTAGGAACTGGTAGTTTAGAGAAACCATCAAGTATTGTAAGACTTGTGATAACAGTAGCTAACTTTTACTTAAATTGTGTAGCTTTTTTCCTTTAAGTAAATATGATATGGTTTCTTAGAAAAAAAGCATTTAACTTTTTGATAGTATCTCAAGCATTCTTACATGTACAAGTGTTGTTAAGGTTTCTAATCTTATATTTGAGGTACTTTTGTAACAGAGGATGGACAGCTTACGTGGCTTCTTGATAGACCTATCTCTAAATAGTTCTGTAACTTAGAAAAAAAATCTCTTTTTGGAGAGTTTGTCCTTGCAAATGTGGGGACAAAGGAAAGCCAAAACATCCTTTTCTGGTACTGGACAAGTTTTGACTTTAAGCAGGGACCTGTCAAGCCAGCTCTGAGGTCTGGTGTGTTCCCACTTTGCACAGCTGTGCTCCTGGCGTGTCTGTGTGCAACGGTGGGCTCTGCTAAGCAGAAAACTAGCATGAATTGGAGAGGAGTCACAAGTCTCCTCATCTGGGAATGAGTCCAGCACTCGCATTCTTACCTTTTCTCTTCCTGGCACCCCCAACATTGTCCATGAATGTCCAAGAAGTGAGGCTTGAGTTAAGCCCAGGTGTGTATAAAAGGTACCAAAATAATGTCTTTTGCAGCATGTATTTTGGCAAGATGAGTTAATGTTTTACTGCTCCACAGTGGAAGTCACAGATTTTCAGAGTCACAGGCTCTTTTCATCTGTCTTTGTGTTCACAATTTCATTTTTTCTCTTTTTTCATTCCTTTCTTTTTGTCCTTTTGTTTTTTTAGCTCTTCATCAGTCTCATACAACTTAAAGGTCTGCAATACCTTATACAATCTCTTTGAAATAAACTGTATCTCACGTAGAAGCCACCAGCAGGGAGACCCCTGGGTGCCATGCAGCATTCATTTCTCTGCTGCATTGGGTAATGATTTCCTGGTTCCAGGAGCAGGAGATTGAAATTCTGGAGAGAGGATTTGCCCCCTTCCTCACTCAGCAAGGCCCCTGTGCCAGGGCTCAATCACTTCCTCTGTAGCAGCAGGAGCAGAGGTAATGTGATACTGTGGTCATTCAATCAGAGGTAGAAATGCTTTAATCTCTCCTATTCTCTCTGATAAATGCTTTCTTCTTTGTTCTGAATTCAGATCTCTAGTGTTCCTATTGTTGCAGGGATTGGGGGAGAAAAGAAATCATCCTGTCCAGCTAAGTGTTCAGTGATGATGCCTTCCTTTATTCCCAGAGGTACTTTGTGATTTAGTTAGAAAAGTGCAATTGTGAGAAGGGCAGAAAAAGCATAGGAAAGAAGGTGGGACTGTCTGGTTAATCCCACTGCAGTTTGTAATTTTCCTAAAACAAGGACAGCTTGTATTGTGAGTGACTTTTATTTGCAAAAACACAGTAGAGATCAGAGCAGCTTCTGCGTGTGGTCTTTGCTCCGAATAGTCGGGATGCTCCAGATTAATTTGGCAGATGAACTTCTGACCTGTGCAGCCACTTCCTTTGTTGCATGAGCCACGGGAAAGCGATGCTGCGGTCATATCTGATGCCAAGCAGGGCTGGAGGGTTGGGGCAGCTCCCTAAGGCATCTCTGATTTTGACCTATCTGTTCCTCTTCATTGCAGCAGTTGCACAAAAATGTGATGGATGAGTATTGACTTTGCTGCTTTATTTTGCTCCCTTTGCTATATTGACATGAGTTAATAGGGCAGAGGCAGAAGACAGACTCGGTACAAAGTGGAAAGAGATTTTATGTCAATAGGGATTGTAAGATAAGAAATACAGCATTAAGGGTGAACACACAAGAGAGTTAATAGCTACCCAAACCACTCGATGTGCCTACTGGAGAAAGACAGTGACCCAGAGCCATAAACTCTTTTTTGATGGAAATATGTTTTCTTGTTTTGTGTGATGTATTCTGTGATACTAGTCATTTGATTTTTCTTAGTGCTGTCAAATTGGTGAAAGACTGGGGTTGTTGTCTTTTATAATGCTGTTATAATGTTTCATAATGTTGGCTTTATGAGTTTTTGCTTGATTAATTGATCACACTATTAAAGGAGAGTGCCTCCATTTTTAATAGTTGTACTAGGTCCATATGCTCCCTTGATTTGGCCATATTAAAAGTAGAAATGAGTGTGTTAAATGAAATTTAAGCTTGAAGGTGATTGGAAGTGGAAGGCAGAACAACTCCTGATTGAGTAATAATAGTTCACCCAGACCCAAAAGGATGTAGATCATTTAAGCTACTTCATAAATGGAGTGTGTATTCGAGAATTTTAAACCAGTTTTTAGTGAGTAAGGAGCCCACTGGAAAGATACTCTGGCTGTATACCCAGATGAAGAAAAACTATTTTAGGTGTTCTTGTGTTCAGTGGTTCAAAAAAATCATTCTGATATGTAGCAGTAGTTTGAAAGGCTGAAGAAATACTCTCATTGGTATGAGGAAACGATTTGAACATCTTAAAATAAGTGACGTACTGCCACTGTGCAGTGCATTGTTGGATCCTTAGAATGTCGCTAAATTACAGAAAAGAGCCTGCTGGGGGCAAGAAGCGGCCCTGGATAACAAATTGCAGCAGGTATTTGGAAACTAGCTAAATATATGTTCACTGGAAGATGAAAGGAGACTCTTAGCATCTCTTATAATTATGAAAGAGCTGAGTTTTGCTGCTGGCGAGTTATTTAGATGGGTTGACAACTGAAAAATGAGTAGTTTAGTTAAATACTGGAAAGACAGAAACGAATGAGAGTGCTTAGACCAAGGTAGATTATGCATGGATGTGTGCTATAGGTATAGGGAAAAAAAACCTGTAAGAGGTAAGGAAAGGCCCGTTTACTTGGACAAGTTTTCAGTTAGCTTTTGTTTGAGAGCTATTTTTTTATGAGAAGGATGTTCTGTAATTTTCAGCTGATTAGTATTTGTGGCATTTGAATGTTCACTGAAAATGGGCGTCTGCATACGTTTCTAGGTGGCCCGGCCTAGTTTGGCTCACAAAGCTCTTCTGTTTTTGCATTGGACTTGGGTAGAACTAGAAGAAGGAAAAAGCTTAGTTCACTGACTGCAGGCCAAAATATTAAACCCGTGCTACAGACAAATAATGACATAAGCTGAAGAGTTCCCTAGGGATAACCCTTCCTTTGTGATCTTCTCAGGAGAAGGGAAACAAAGGAAACTTCTTTTTCTTCTTGCTTCAGATCTCATTTTTTTCTTTGGGTTAAAACCTTCATACCTAAACATGCAATAAATGGATTCCTGCCTGGTTGTTTTGGAAATATGAAATCCACTGGTGAAGGACATAGTTGCACAGGTGAGTATCTTGGTGAGGATCCATCTGACACTGAATTTCAAATGAGATCCTGGCAAGTTGAACCAAAGGCTTTACTGGCAGATACTTAACTTTTTGGTTGCCTCTTGTCTTTGGAAAACTTTTATTGCTGCTAGAGAAACAGCATGTGGAAGCAGTAAAACAAAACAAACCAAACCCGCAACCTCCAAAAACCAAAATGGGATAGAGGATTTCTCCAGATGTTAAATGTTTTGAAGATAGCACAAAAGCCCCCTCGGACAGCACTTCTCTCATCTGTGTGAATTGCTTCTGTAGTCATTTGTATATCTGATTCTATTATTAGTTGAGAAATAAAAATTATAAATGAATGTAAATTAAGAAAATGGTGAATATATTCTTCATTTGCTAATGAGGTTTTTCTAGAGCTCTCTGATCAGGATAACTGCAGATCAAAGCTTCAGTAAAGTTAGCCACAAGATGGCAAGCTAAATAGCCCAACTCTTAAAACCCTCAGTGTGGTTTCTTTTCCCCTCTTGGTGTGTAAATGCCCTTTCATGTTTTCTGGAGAAAGGTTGGTATGGTTTTGGTTTGTCGGACATATTTTGATATATCACTGTAGTTTGGAAAGCCACTGTGAAATCCTAACTTATTGTTAAAATTCCTTTTGTCTTCAAATGCGAACTGGTATTTTTGTTTGCCCTACATTAGCTCTTTGTCCAGATATTAATTATTGCTACCATATTATACAATCCTTCTCTAAATTCATTCACATGTAAAACTAATTACGTGAAGTTTCATATCGTATGCCTTCACAGTTCTTATGTGGCCTGGTGATCTCAAATACAATTTTTTTCATATGTGTAACAACTGTAGTGGAACGAGCTTTTCTCATTATTACCGTTAGCTCTAAGTTGTGACCAAATGATACATAAATGATCAAGAATGTATACTGCACTGTTAAAATTAAACCTAAACCGCTTCAGTTACTCTGATATTCAACAAGTACAAACACCTTAAAATGTTGAATGGAAATGGTCGCAATAATTTAATGACGGATTGCAGCAGGAAGCAATCTTACTGGTGTGTGCTCGCTATGGCACTAAGACTCAGATTTGGTGTAATTTTTGACTGTTGCTTGGTTTTTGCCTTCCACTGCGTTGGGGCGGAACACTGGTGGGATGCACAGTAGTAGTGTATGGCTGGGGAGCTCGAGGAGGTGCTGGTAATAGATACTTACAGGTGCAGCACTTCTGCAGAAATCGGAATATTGGCTACCTTATTGTAGTGACAGTGTGGTGTGGCATGATGTAGATGTTGCATGTGTTTTGCTGTAATGGTTGAAATTTATTTTTATGGTTCTTATAAAAAAAGAATATTTTGGTCACCTTACATGTTATGACTCACTCATAAATGCAACTTACAGCACCATTTAAAATAAAAAAGAAAACAGACTGAACGTGTGATTTATTGTAAAGCCTGGATATTCCTGCAGCCTGTCATTTGGTGATGCTCAGAAATATGGTGTACGTGTCTGCTTCTGTAAAGCCTTCAGATGTTGAAAAAAATCGACCGCTTTAAACTTCTTTGAAAAGACTGTATTTCAGTCTTTATCTATTTACTACTAGGTGGGGCAAAAGAATGTCAGTCAATAGGCAGAATGTTTCCTTCCTATCCATTCTTGGCAAAAGCATAGGTGCTGAATTTTGCTCTAAATGAAGAGGAGAATTATTTAGAGTAGGCTTTTGTTAAAGCCACAGCATATTGCAATATTTTATCTGTTGTACATGAAAATTCCCTGCAAGAGCAAGGCTTCTACTTGGGATAGTATTTGTAAGATTAAGCACTGTCTTGTTCCTCTTGGCCCAAGCTGACACTTGATTTCTCTGCGCCTACTCTGTGCTGAATAGACATGCTCAATCTGCTGAGACTTCTTCACGCCAAACCTGGGAGTCCTGGGGGAAATGTTGCTCTTTTCACACTGCCTGCCTGGCTCAATTAACATAATTCCAGTTCTGCAGTGCAGTCTCACCAAGCTGCCAGCTAGGGCTGGGTTCAAAAATCCCTAATTTTTCCGACATCAGTGGCTACGTCTTGGAGCTGGATGTTACGGGAAGTATAGGTAAGCTGTGGCAGCTGCTGTCCTCCACAGAACAGCAGATGTGCAGTAGAAAACTGCAGCCTGTTGTTACAAGTGAGGTACATCACAGTTAATCTGACTGTAGAAAGTCTTCATGGGCAGATGGAGGCTGTTCTAGCTGGAGGTCAAGCCACTTTGAGGACAACAGAAATGGTGAATTCAGAATCGAGGATTAGCAGTTTGGTCTGGAGTTGCCATAGACAGTCACTTTTCAGATGTGTTGTGAATGTATTATGAATATTGCTTTTGTTTCTCGTTTCGCATCTTTACCAAATGTTACGTGACAAGGTACAGATTGGTTGATAACCACTGTTAGAGTCAGCATAGCTGGAAGAAGCTAGTTCTTTCTTTAAAAAAAAAACAAAACCAAACCAACCAAACAAAAAAACCCCAAAACCCAAACAATAAGAGTGATTTCTATTGAAATCTTTGATCATGGCCAAACAGCTATTATTAATCTAGAATATCTTATCAAGGAAGAGTGTTGTGATCAGATTTATTTTCAGGGCTGCCATCAGTTTTTGGGGTGTAAGCAAGTTCAAACAGAGGAGGCCTTGTGTGAGCTTTATAGCTGGTAAATAATCTTATCTCAATCCATTGACTGGGACGACATAATTATTTGATTTATGGGTCTCTTTGCCAAACAAATGCTGAAAGTGACATTCTGCTGTTAGGTACCCTGACAATTAAGCTGTTAATCATGGTGGAGTTTGAATGGGGCATTTAACTGTGAAAAGCTTTTATATCCTTTTGTTAATTTACCTGGATTATTCATCTGTCAGTATCTTCCATGAGAATCATAGAATCATAGAATCGTTAAGGTTGGAAAAGACCCTTGAGATCATCAAGTCCAACCGTTAACCTAGCACTGCCAAGTCCACCACGACATGGTGCATGTTCATTCTCATGGGCAGTCTCCATCTGCTTTTAAAATGTCATGCTGAGATTAGCATCTTTGTTTCCAGAATTTAATAAGGGATCAAAATTTTGTTAAATCTCAGACTTGGGTTTGTAGCCGACAGGGGTTTGAACCTTTGACTGTTTAAAATGGATGATTTTGGTTTTGTTGTTTTTTTTTTTTTTTTGTACTAGGCTTCAGTTTTAACACCACTTTTGCCAACACATGCAGAGATGTTGAGGTATTTACATTGAATGGACTGCATTGTAGCAGGATTTTTCCTAGGCTTGACAGAGCAGCTTCTTTATTTAAAAACAGAAGAAAAAAATATTTTTGGACTAGTTTCATAAGGCTACGAACTTTGTGGTGTTCATTGGTCTGTGTCCCTCCCTTCTCAACCTCTTGGCTAGCTTGCTTAAACTGGAGAGAGGGGGGGAGGTCTTTTAAAGCCAGGAAGTTTTGTGCAAACCAACAAAGGAGGGAGCAAGTATATGGCTTTCACTCAAGCAAAATGCAAAGACAGCTGGCTTGCTCTATTTAGTTTGACAGTGGCAAGAAGAAGGGTATGTGCTTTCTTTAGCCCACACATTCATAAGTAATAGAGAATTTGGAGAGAAAGTGTGGGGAGGTGAGGGAAGAGGAAGCATGGGCAATGTAGGGCTGATGAGGGTGATGTGGGAGGACGTTTGATTTATTACCTTATGGGAAGAATTAGTAGATGTACAACAAAAATCCGGAGGAAATTGGGCTTTACTAGTTAGGTGGTTTTGTGGACTACAGAAGTATCTGATGTTGTGTGTGTGTGTGTAAGATAATTTCACATGGGCAGAGACGGCTGCCTGTAAGGTGACCTGCTTAATAACAGCTGTTTAAAAAGGGTTGTATTTTTCTCCTGACACACGTTTTGTGACTGAGCAGGTTAAGACCATAATTGATTTTTCTTAAACCCTCTTTTTCGTAATGACGAGGCAGCTAAAGAGAGACATTTTGGTATGGAGAATTTCATTTTGTGTCTTCCAAAGTTGAATCCATTGATTTTTTTTTTTTTCTGAGGATTAACAGGCTTGGTGGTGTGCTAATTATAAAGAACTTTGTGGCAGAAAATTGCAAAGGAGAGACTATTGCAGTGGGTGGACTCAAATGTACTCTGTATTTTTGAACTAAATTCCTTTGGCTTTGACTCATATCTTAAATGTTGAGTTCGTTTCTCTTTGGCTCTAAATTGCCAATTCAGCTGCAGACCAAAATGTCTGCACAGCTTCCTTCATCAGATCTAGGTTGCGGTCTCATTAGGAAATTCAGACATTTGTTATCTATTCCAAGCAAGAGCATTAGAAATGTCAAGAAGGGACGGATACATGGACAGAATTGAGAGGGGGAAAATTCAGGCATCGAAGAAAAAAAAAAAAGGTTTGATCCTTCAGATATGCTTATGATTGGGATTGAATGAGTTTGATTTCACTTAATCCTTGCACTGCCTCTCTCCTCTGAATCTACCTCTTGATAATTTTTGGTCAATTTTTCCTCTTCTTTGGCACCTTCACCTCCTCCCCTTTTGCATCCCTTGTGTGCATCCCTCGCTTCTCCAGGGCAATTAAAGAGTTTCTGGTTTCCTCTCTGGGGGCCTCAGTACTGCCTCTGCCATCAGGATCCACCTGCTCTGTGTGGCAGAAAAGGAAGCTAAAGTGACTAGACATTGGAGCTGAGCTAAGTGCCAGCAACCAAAATTAATCTCCAGTTTTAACTGTTGACTTTTAAAAATCAGTTTCTTTCCTTAAAAGTAGGTGCTGAATACTGCCAAGTCTTAGGATCAAATATATGGCTTTATTAGACGTCAAATATAATTCTGTTGTTTTAAAAAAAAAAAAAAAAGGGCTACAGAACTTCTGCAGTAGCTCATGTGTGCTTACCTGTTAGAGATTGAAATGTTACTTTTGAAGTTAACTTTTATTGTTTTACAGAAAGGGGGGAAAACCACTAATATAGGAAGCCATGAAAATGCTGTTCTGTTTATTCTGATTATTGCATTGGAAAATTTCTGGAGGAGGATACATAGAATTAGGTCTATTAATTGCTTCTACCCAGAATAGCAATTTATAAAATGTAATAAACAATAAAATTAGATCAATCCCCCAAACAATAACTTGTATTTCTTGAAGTGGTGTCTAGGCCAGACACAGAATCCTTAGGAACCAGTAAGTAAAATGTCATCTGCACAGATATGTCCTTTATTTACTAGAAGATGCCTGGGTCCATGTGTGCAGACCTTGCTCGCTTAGATCTAACAAGAGAGGTTTTCCAATTGAATGGACTTTCTTTTTTTTTTTTTTTTTAAACAGGCTTATGAAACTATTTTTTATGTGAAAATGTTATACTATTCAGTCACTGGAGTAGGCGTGCTGTAAGACTGACATTCAAACAGTGCTCCCACTAGTGAATTGGATTTTCTTTGCCCTCATCTAAGTATTCACATCTGATTTGTTTCAGGAAAGTGGGAGTGGGACGAGTGTGTGTTTTGCTCAAGCTGTTTAACCAAAGTAGTTGAGTACTTGTGCGTTCCTCCTAAAAGCTTCTGGTGCCTCAGTATTGCAGTAGTACTTAGTGCCGAAGACCCATGAAAGATGACGAAAATGAAACGTTTCTGGTTTTCTGCATGAGAGCTTGCTGAAACGATGTTGGGTACATCATATGTCTTAGAAGACTTGTATCTGTCTTAATGATCACCCTTCACTTTCATTGGAAAAACACTTGATCCCACAAAATGAGGAAAGGCCCTGTACATCATATGGCTGTACGCTGGCTCTCTTCTGTACTTTAGCTTGTTTTCCTTAGTATTGTGTTATAAAGACATTAAACTTCATCTCTGGGGTAGCTAATTTACTGTTTGGCTCCTTATTACCTTGAGTCCATCAGAGACAAGAGGGATCTCATTGTTTCAGTTGCTTAACAAAAACACAAAGTGGTTATTATCTTAATTAGTTTGGAATGTAATTTAATTCAAGATGTAACAAGTGTGTATAAAAAGAGGTGGCAGGGGAAAACAGGAAGGACTGATAGGCCTAGCTGAGTAGACTGTAGTAAGTACATCTAGATGGTTTTTGGTTGTCGAACTGAGTGTTGAAATCCCTTATCTGGCAAAAGCTCTTTTATAGACGGGACAGCTGAGACAGAGTTTAAATAGGGTTAAATAAGCTGGGTTTACAGCTTTGACCAAGCAGTACTGAATTGGTTTTCATTTTGCATCACAGAATGATACAGTTCTTAATAAAGTGCTCAGTAAGCATTGACATATTTATTGTATTGGTATCTGTTTCCCTTAGGTTGAGAGAGTGATGGATAATAATAGAAGCAATGGCTAAATTCAGTCATTCTTCTCTGGAGAGTTGTTGCTTTGTGTCTTTTGCTTTGTAATAGACTCTTTCTTATGCTTGTGTTTTGAGCCGAGTTTGTTTGCACCTCTTCTGAGCCCGAGGCCCAACTCCCAAGAGATTGTTGGATTTCATTAATCCTGCATAGTTAATTCAGGTTATTTTTATTCCTTTTTAATCTCTCTCACATGACTGAAGAAGTCCAGAACTGATTCCTTGCCAAATGATTCTAAAGGTGGTTTACGATAAAAGAACAATTTGGTATTTCTCCTTTCTTTTCCCTTCAAAGGGACAGATATGAAAGCCTTATACAGAATTAAGCCTCTGTTTCCGTTTTTGGGTAAATAACAATACAGGAGGTATGTACGTAATGTCTTTGTGTATTCCCTAGCCGTTTGCAGTAGCTCAGCTGCATCAAAAGTTGGCATATAGCAGACCAAGTCCAGTGTGGATTGGATCAATGCAGTGCAGAAGTGAAGTTGGTAGAGTTCGATGTAAATATGGTTCTCTCTCCATAACAATTAAAAATGCATTTTTTTTCTGAAGATCCAGATTGCAGCTGTGCTTAAATACATTAGATTAGGTCTCCAATTCATCAGTTGTCCAGTACTTGGAACAGATTGGTGCTAGTTAACTTCTTTACAGTGATGAAGGATTTTTCATCAGACCTTTCAGATGTAAGATGCGCAATATTGCTATGTCTGTGTCCCTCATGCCTTTGAGTAATGTTTGTTTATATCAGATGTTTTCTTGTTTGTGTGCATTGCTGGCATATAATTGCTACACAGAGACGTCAGACTCACCCTCATTTTTTTCTTCTAATGGAGTGCGACTGCTACAATTGGCTGTTCAGTCCTCCGCTGTTAATATCACGCACTGAGGAAAACTTAGGGTGTTGTCTAGTGTTGAGGTTCATTTATTTATTTATTCCAGGATTGTAAACAGATTTGCTTCCTGTGTGGGAGTAGAGCGAGGCACCTGCTTGATTGATTCGTTGCTTGCAGGGACACAGAACCAGGGGGATCTATCGATTCCCTGCCGCTAGCTGAACCCAGTTTGTCATATACTTAATTGCTCTTTAACAGACTTCACTTTACCCAATCTAACTTTAGAAAGAATGTTCTCTGAATTCGCAGCAGTATTTAAGACGGGTGTATTATGGCAGACTTTTTGCTACTTTTGACTGTTTCAGAGACGAAGCAGGTACTAATGCTGTGCCAGGTCTCCATGTTGTCCATTTGTCCATCTGATTTTCCTGTCTTTAGATTCCAAATGGTTCCTTCAGACTGGTCTTTCCAGCCTGAAATGCACCATTTTTCCTGCTCTGACATCTTCTGAACAGGCTCCTCTTCGTTCTCATTCTTTGATTTTTTTTTTTTTTTTTTTTTGGTGGTGTGTCTGTGTACACACATCTGCTACAGATTTAGCTACTTCTGTCCAGTTACTTTTGGCGAAGTCCCAGATTTGCAGTGTCTGTTTTGTCCAGTGTTGTTGGTGACAATTTTGGGATTATCTCTTTCTTCCTGTCTTTATGGACATTTTAGGTACCTCATATGGAAACTCATTAGATCTGATTTGTGTAAGCGTTCGTTGTACTTAGGCTTCGATCTTCATTTTTCCAGAGCTAGGATTTTGTTTATGATGACCTGGAAAGACTATGAATGAACATCTTTGTGTACTTTGTGAACCACCTTGTGAAAGGTGTATAAATAAGGTCTAAAGAATGGTAACTTTTTTGCTACTTGACTGGCAGCCCCCACCCCCCAATTTATCCTACATTTAAAAATACTGTTTCTGGGTTTAGTGAAGAACTTTGATATGATAAATGATTATAAGGCCGAAGGAGTACTGAGTGTGTACCAAAAGAAACAGCATTGCTTTGTGTGTCTGCTTTGTGCCAGAGTGAAATAATTAACACTATATCTTGAGTTTAAACTGTATGATAATCTTCTTGTAGTGACTCAACATAGTCATCTGATAATTTTAAAATATTATTAACAGATGACTGTTCAGAGGAATTGCTGTAAAGGCTTGTCTAATTACTTTTTGTTCAATGCATTGGGGAGTCAACTGAGTTGTTGCAGTTCCCTTGCTGCCTCACCTCTGGCATGGTGACATCCTAAACTATTCCTGTGGTGTCAGCAGTGACTTCATGACTGTGGCCTCAGTTTCTCTCATGTCATAATTTCACTCCTTGCTAGCCTTCAAGCCCTTCATGGTAGCAAAGATCTGCTTCAAGGCATATCAAATTTTTCAACAATCTTGAAAACTGCTTTTGTCAACTGTAAGTTTTTTTTGGTGTTTTTTTCTTTTTTACAGCATTCACCTGGTATTATTTTCCATTTTCAAGTCACCTTTAGACAAGTACAGAGTAGACTGTTGTGACTGACTATGGGCTGCTTCTCCTTTCTCCTACCCCCAGGTGCAATGTGAGCTAGGTGTGTATTATCATATTCTTGATTGCATGCATCCTTTGTGCTGGCGCTAGTTGATGGGAAGAATAAAGTAGTTTGTTAGATAAAATTCCAACTTTTTATCTGCCAAACTCAATCCAGCCTTGGGCATTATGGATAAAGCAGTTTGGAAAACAGGAAGATATGTGCTTTTTTTTTTTTCCCCTCTCTAAAAGGCTCCTGCTGAGGTTGGTAGAAGGGCATTCTAACAATAGCCTGTTCTGTAGGAGGTGAATTTGTGTTATGCTATCTATATTTCAGTAGAGAAAGATAGGATTGAATAGTCATAAGACTAAAATGCACCGTAGAAAGATCCATTAGTTAGAAATAGCCTTTGAAGCACACAGCATCTGCCATAGAGGCTGAGGAAGAAGCCAGTGAATAGCTGCAGCTTGTCACCCATTTATTTTCATGTGGAAACACAGTGATTTGGAAACATACGATTTCTTTTACGTGGAAAACTGACAATTTCCACCAGCATCCTGACCCCCCTGGATGTGCTGCGATCCCTTCCTGATGCTTCCCACTTCAGATACAGTCCTCCAGGAGGAGAATTTCTTAGCAGTAAATGAATTTGCTAATGAGCTTTCCTCCCAAAACAGTGAGGAGATGCCAAGTGACATGTTGGGAAGTGCCAAGCAGGAGGGAAATGGCTCTTCTGTGCCGACTGTCATAAACAGGATGTGGTTTGTTTACAGTCCTTACTTGATCTCTGTAGTCCCCCTGTCAGGGCTGCGCATGGATGAGACTCCCACAATGGCCTGGAGAAATAGGAGGTTTCGGAGCCAATATCAAATATTGTGTCAGAGGAGAAAGTGGCTTCGGGCGAAGGAGCAAACAAAATTGAGCAGTGCATCTTGGATTCTTCTGTGCTTTTCTGAGGTATTTATCATTATGACTGCGCAGCTGCGTTGCAGTTGACTGCAGAGCAGAGGGAATTTAATAAACTGTGGGCATAACTGTTGGGTGACTAATTTTAAGAGGAGATCCATTGAAAAGCCTTTGTAGTGGAATAGCTTTGGAATAGTGACAACAGTTTAAGAGGTACATTAGAAGAATACAGTCTTGCAAGTTGTAGAAAGAATAAAATAGAATAGTTCATCTGGAAGGGGCTTACAATGATCATCTAGTCCAACTGCCAAGAAAACAACTGCATTTTTTTTTTCCTATCACCTCAAAAAGTCCAAATAAAATACTTGGCAGTGGTTGGACCGGCCCTTAGCACTGTCCTGAGGGGATTCTGCTGATGGTCTCCAATCTCTTTGGTACTGTTGCTGCCCAAGTATAGCATGGGGTTAGTGTTACAAAGCATTATCAGAGCTGCGTGAAGAAAAGCAAAGAACCTTTGGCTCTCGCTATTGGTACTCTCGACATCTATGGCTGCTGAACTCATGTACCATAAAATGCTCCATATACAGTAACATGGTGATGATCTGCTGTTGTTGTAAGTGAAACTGCCCCTTGGAGTAACAGAGAGAGAATACACCTGAGGTTCAGTGGCTGTCGGTATGGCACATGCTTCTCCTGTATGAAAGACACTGTGAACAGTCTAATTAGGCCAAGTTTTATTCTCTTAGGCTTTACTGCCAATAAAAAGTTCCTCGCTAGAAAAATGAAATTGAGCCATAGCCCAGAGAAATGTGATTTGCATTAGAGCAGATTGTGAACATAAGGTAAATTCTTAAGGATCAAAGTAATTTAGAGACTGAAGTTTTACAGAAATTCTGTGGTAGTTAAACATTTTGGGACTGTCTCTCATAGTTTTCTAAGAAAAGGCTCTGATGATTGGGAGTTGTTGTTCTCTGTTTTTCTACATATATGGACCTCTTCCTGTATATGCCCTTATACAACATGAATAATTCAGTGCTTGTAAATAGACAGGGAAAAGTGTTGAGATGGTAAGTCATGGGTTTCTTTGTTGATAGTCACATATTTTAGTTGTTGAGGTGTTAAAAAAAAAAAAAAAGAGGTTAAAGTAACACTGCACCATCCTGGGAGTGTGTGTGTGTTCACTTGTTTATCTGCTCATCTCGAATATTTCATTGCGTTTTAGAATCAGTTCCTTAATTCCTTGTCAGTGAGTTACCAGCTCAAGTTTACCCGAAGGGCTTAGGGACATGTAGGCTGCGTTGTCTTTTTCGGGTTTGCAAAGACTGCTAATGTTCCCTACAAGCAGCTTGCTTTTTCAGACAGCCTACTACTGCTTTGGCTGGTTTTGGTAATGTATTAGTATTCTGAGTTTTCTGTTTGCCACCCATGAAGCTGACAACTGAAAAGGCTAATTGGGATAAGGAGTAGGGAGGAAGAGAAAATATCAAAACTCAGACAATAAATTAAATGAATTTGTTTGGTGGATGAGTTGTGTTGTGAAGCGAGGCTATTTGTGTACCATTTCTCATTTTGAAATCAAGAAACAACTTGCTTTCAGAATAGGAATAAATCATTCATATAGAGTTTATCTAAACTCCCAGTGGCTGCAGACTTTTTTTAAGGATTTGTGGAGGGATTTAGTGGTGTAGCCTGACTCGCCATGTTCTGTCTGACTGAGGATATGAGAACTGATGACTGAAAGCTGCCATACGTCGGTATGATTTTGTTTTTAAGTCACCGCTCATTATTGGGAAAATAGTGTGAGGAGTCACTGCTTATATAATTTGTAGAATTAAAAAGCAAATGTCATTTACAAACTGAGGCTACGATGCAGGATTGAAGATAATTTCAGAAAGCAAAGTCATGCCTTAAGTATGAACAGACACTGAGGGTTTCTAATACAAACTGAAAGGGTGATCGTAGCAAGCCAGCACTTCCTAATCTCACAAGAGCAAATAGGTGTTGTATTTAACCCTTAAATCTGCGAGTCTGAAGGTATTTGTGTTTCCCATTGTACCTTGCTATTGTGCTTTCCCCTCCTCATCTGGAGGAAAAAAAGTGGTTTGGTAAGAGAAAAGTTACGCAAAATAAAACCCTACAAAAGTGCAACCATCAGCCCAGGATGAAGCAATCCTTCATTATACAAACACCATTTAGCCATAAGAAATACAGAGTTCACCTCTTTGTACAGATAATATGTGGGTTTGCAGTCTAGGGAGCGGAACATGAATCCAGCTGTTTGTATTATGATTATTACTTCTTTTTGATTATAGGCTGCTCATGTCTAGGAGAACAGCCAAGCTGAGGAATGGGTGTGCATTGTGCTGGGAAATCGTGTTCGGTACTTTGTCCCAGGCAAAAGGAAGGTGACAGAAATACTAATGGAAAAAAGGGAAAAAACTGAAGGGAATGAGAAATGTTCTCCTAGCAGCATCCAGGAAGCTAGAACTTGATGGTGTGGTCTGGAAACCCTTTTTTTAGCACACTAAAATTTTCAAGGGCTTCTCGTTATTTAGTTTTTAAGATGCTGTATTTATAACATGCAATGTATAAAAGACCTAGCTGATCAGAGGGTGTTGGGAGATCCAGGAACTATTGTGTCATCAATATATTCTGCAAATAAGTTTCATTGACTTATTAATAAACCATATGTGGGAGAATGTGGGAGGTGTCACTTTCTGAAAAAAGTGCTGTGTACTGCAGCTTCTCAGAGCCTAGTATGGGAGCTCTCAAAAACTATATGCTACAGTCCTGTGTCTGTACCCTGTACATTGTCCTACTGACGTGTCGATGTGCCATGTCCAATTTACTATATGCTTTTTTATCAGTGGTGCAACATGTGCACTGGGGATCTGATGACATCTCTCACAAGCATCAAAATTACCTACATGTGCTGCACAACACGTGCTTTGACTCATTTGTCTGTATCTCATGGGTCTCTGGGTCAGATAGCAGCCTAGTCTGTCGTTTCTCCCCAAAGTGCTGTTTCAGACGCAGGCAATGAGCTGGAGGAATTGTTGCAGATGTGGCATCTTGCTTTTCAGCCTTCTTTCTCAGAAGCTTGTGGTGTCTTCCTGATATTTATTTTGATCCTGTTACATGAAGGTAGAGCAGCCCACGTAGGAAATGGGCACTCTGGGGGAGCTGTCTGCTGCTGTCAGGAGTCTTCGTTCAGCCCAGGCTCCATCGTGGGAGACGTGGGATGATACAGGATTTGTTTGGGCAGATTTAACATCTCCTAAGGGGTTACTTACATAGGTATGGGGAATGTGGAGGTACAGACTTCACCTGTACCTCCTGAAATGACTCTAGTTGCAATTCCTAGGGTCATATGACCTGAAAATGTGCATTTCAAACAGATGTGCAAGTACATGATTTTATTCACCATTAAGTCAATGGAGACTAGTGGATGCAGCTCTCCTCCACATTGGTTTGATCTTACCATTGTGATTTGTACCTTGAAAGGATTAACCAGTCTCTTCCCTTAAATAACTTCTCCTCTGAAGTAATGAAAATTTTAGCATTGTCAGAGATGAAGCATCATGACATTACACCCTGCGAGCATCAGAGACCCCGTGGTCCTTGATGAAAAGTGAGCATTCTAGAAGTCCTCACAGAGAACACTGGAAAGACACTGGTGAGGGCCTCAAATTTTTTAAAGAAGATCACAAGCGAAAAAACAGCCCACAGCAGTGCTTACTCCATCATCCATTTTAGACATAGGACTTTTCTCAAGGTTGCTACAAGTGAGAAACATCTTTAACATGGACAGTCCGTAGAACACAAGGTAATCCATGTGACTTGTAAACTGGCTCTCCCCATACACCTCAAACCTAGATACCAAAAGTGGCTTTTGGAAATTAATATTTTTAACTCTAATATAGAAGTGAGCGTGTTCCTTCATGGCACTCCAGCTGTCGGGTTATGTGGAAAATGGCCAGGCAGAAAGTCAGTGGATGGTGTAACAGCTGAGCTAGATTTGTGCAATTTTTCACATTATAAGAATGTGTGTATTGAAGCTTGTCAGATTTTCTGTTTCTACAGTATTTCCAGTTTGGATTTTTTTTTTTTGTTAATGTTCTGTTAGATTGTGTTTTTTTCATGATTTTACGCTGATAGGTTGGGCTTTTTTTTTTGGTGTTGTATTTTTTGCTTTTGAGGAAATAAATACTAGTTTTGTGGAACTGTCTTTGATACATTTTTCATGATGGCTTAATAATAGAACTACCATGAAAGCCTGCTTCCCAACAATGCAGTGTGATTTTCATACAAGGGGCGGGGGGGGACGACGGGGACACATGACACGACCCCCAAACATTTTGAAGTTTCATTAAAATTTAAAGAAATATTATATTAAATTCTCCTTGGCATTTCTAGAAAATATTCCGTATTTTTTTTTCTGACATAGTACACATAGCATTTAAAAAAAAAAAAAAGGCATTTAAAAAAAAAAAAAAGAAAAAAAGCTTTCTAAATCAGCAGACTGCTTCTCTTCTCCGCAGGGACTGATCAAGACACCAGGAGGCAGGCCTGACCAAGCACCCCGAGTGATTATCACGTGTGGGATGCAGTCTTAATGTTCTTCTGTACACTAACTCTCTGCACCTGTGCTTTCCATTTCCTGAGAGAATATTCTTCCTTTCTGTAATTGGGGTTTTGCGGAACATTCTGCGTTGTTATGTACAGGCAGGTACTGCTCAGCAACGTGTAACTTGGTCATGACTGCTATGGAAATGAAGGAACTGGAAAGAATCTCTTGGATTCTGGACGAGACCCTAAATTTGTAGGGATCATGTCATATGCTTTTAATCGACTTATTGGGGTTTTGAATGTTGTATTTCATCCTCTGATCTGTACTTGAGGGAATGACCAATATGGCTGTGTCACAATCCATGACATATTTAACTTTTGATATATCCCCAAATGACTATAGCTACATTTTTTTCTGGAGTAGAACAGTTGGCCTATTGTTGATTTAATTTGATTACCTATAATGAAAGCTTCAGTAAAATATTTAAAGTTATATACACAGTACTGTAGCCAAGAACTGACTTATGGGGTAGCTTCTGCCAGATCCTTGAATTTTTATCCTAGGCAATATTACCATAAATTCTGTTTAGTCATAGAATTTTCTCTCAGTTCTGCTGCTTATGATTTACTTCAATGTCTTCTTCTGCCAATCCCAGCTAAAAATATCTGATGCCAAAATATTTTGCTTTATAATTTAATGATGTCTTCCTTTTTTTAATCTTCTCGTATGCTGTGATGTTGTACCTGAACCTGAGCTGAATTTTGGAGCTCTTAGGAAATACTTGTTACAGCTTCTGTCCTGTGTAAGGGGCTGCAATGGGATTGCTTTTGATAGCAGTGGTTGAAAATGACCTAAATGTGGTTCTCTGTTTGCTTTCAGTACACCTGACTTTTCCCTAATCTTTTCTGTTACCTATTCAATACCAGGCTCCACCTCCTGATGTTGCTGGAAAATTGATTGCTCACATAGGTGGTATTCCAGTTTATCTTCCTCATATACAAGTAGAGCACTCTATAGAGCCTATATAAAGAAGTATTTTTCTCATCCCTGGTAAAATTATCATTATATATACAACTGTTTGTTTTATCCTGTTTCCATATGCTGTATGCTTTCAATGTTTTCTGAAGATAACTCTTGATCTTGTCTTTTTTCTTCCTTTTTTTTTTCTTTCACTGCACTTACTGTTACCAGTCTTCTGCATTTCCATTTTCTTTGTATTAAGCAAGCTTTCCTGCCTACGGTTCTTTTACCTCCCTACTTAGCTTCATTGATTTATTGTGCCATTTTAGCATGTTTGATTTTACAGGAAAGAAGGCTGATTTGTAGCCTCCCCAGCTGTACGTTAAAAACTTTTCATGCACTTTTTTGCTTTACCATGAATCCCAGACAAATTGTCTTTTAAGAGTTAAAGATTTAAAGAGCAAGCTTAAAATTCTTATTTGAAGTCCATGTTTGCATGACTTCTCTATGTGCCTTCTGTGCATATCTGTGTAGTCTCTTACCTAAATCTTATTTATTGCAAGTTCATTAATTCTTCAGCAGCTAAACTGCATGGCATTTGATTTTCATAGAAATCTACTTTTTATTAAAATGGATGGTTCACTTGGCACTTGTGACCCATATGTGGCATTTAGGAACAGTTTAACAGTTTAGCTGATGCTTTTTGCTTCTTGATGAACTTACAGCCAAGGGCAGGAATGAGTTGCAAGCCATATGAATTAATTCAGTAGTCCACTCCCTGCAGCTTTTTCCCTGGGCTTCACAAATGCTTGTGATTGTCACACGTTGGGCTTATATTATCTCATCTGATGGATATGTGCACGGGCTTCATATCATGTAAGGGGGGATGCTGCTGAGTAATGGCTACCTTATGGCTGTGCCATAAGACTCTTCAGTGCTTTGGACGTGTATCTGCAGTGTGACAAGATGTCCTGAGCAGGCAGGACAGACAGACATTTCCTGCCTTCAGGTGCTTTGTACAGGTTACTGAGGCCTGTGCTCGCCAAGAGATTGTGCAATGCAAAATAAGCACAATTGCTAGTGTTAATCAGGGAACTCCAAAATATCACCTGCTGGGAGGGGTGGTGTCCAGAGACAAGGAATGGACAGTCCGGCGTTCCAAGTAAGGCAGCGCTTCACTGATGTTTAATGAAGTATATGGGATTTTGCTGAGAAGGCTTGATATGGTTTAACGGGACAAATACTAGACCCTGTCAAAAAGCACAGTCGTAGAAGATATAAAAATATGCAACTGGCATTGAGGATAACTTAGAGTTTTATGGAATCTCTTATTTGAATGAAGACAGCGATGCAAGTTAAGGTCTTGCGTTTTCTGAGGTTTGAGATTTGCAATAATCATTTTAGTGACATGATTTTGCTTGTGTTCTTATAGTTGTGGTTTTATTTCATACCATATGCTGGCTTTGATTATATGTATGAAGGAAAAACAAATGTTTTTAGATAACCTGGATGACTTTGATATGAAAATATTTAATTACAGAAAATAACTTTTGCAAAAGCAGGTGGCTTTAAAACTGTTTATATTCTAACTGCACTGTATGGTCATAAATGCAATACTGAAGTAAAAACACAGATCAGATTTTGGACTTGTTTCCAAGCCTAGAGGGTCATATCTTGTTTATAAGTTTTGAATACTAAACATAATGGTATTGCTGGAGATGAGTTCTAGCTCCCAAGTTACAGTAGCATGAAATAAACAGACTTTTATTACTGGCAATCAATGAATACATTTTGTTTTGTATTAAATCTGACTTAGTTGAAGATAAACCTGAAATGAGCTTCTCCTTGATCAGCTTCTGCTGCTTTTATGCTTTTCCTGTGTTTGTTAGTAGATAAAGGAAGACAAGTGATGTGTAATATTGTCTCCGGGTAGCGTGGGTTTCAGTCCAAAGAAGAACTGGACCACTTGTGTGTTTGGGTTTAAACTGGATAAGATGATTGAGCATGTGCTTAAATGTCTCTGAACTCGAGGCCTGAGATTTCCCAGGTCTCTGGGAAAAGTACTTTTTAGGGTTAAGGGTGTCAAATATTGCAAAGACCTTTTAGCAGCTCTTATCAGAAAGACCAAACAAGTAGTTTCATGAGCAATGAAAAAGCTTTAAGTTCCTATGGATTTCTCAGTCTTGGTTAATGAGCTTTCTTTAAACTGAATTGTGCTTAATTTTTCTGTTGATTCTTTGTTAGCCTGGAAAACCACCATCCTTTTCTCCTCGTTGCTCTTTTCCTACGGAGTATTTTGGATAGCAGCATGTGAGCTGCTGTATTCAACAGGAGTGACTAGATCGGGGACTAAAGAATTAAGGGTGAATTTGTGAATTCTCAGTTGTCCCCTCACCAGCTGCTTGTTTTCACAAAACTTGTAGGAAGAGAATTATCCTCAAGACGTCTACTGTCTATTGTATGTAGATTAAACTGGCCAGCAGGTATTATAGGGGAGGAAATAGATGCACAGAATGGTTCTCTACCCTTAATTTTAAATAATAATGATGAAAAAAACCCCTAAAAACATGGGGCTTGCATCCAGAGGTGCTTATAGTTACGTTACCTTTTTTTTTTAATTAGAATAGTTTAGAACTTATATCCATTGCATACAAAGTGGTATGGTAACATTAAATTTTCTTTTCCTTTCAGAAGATGATAGAAAGACAGTGTTGTGTGTATGCACATGCTAGGAGGAATTTGCATTGTGATTTCCAAATCCATGTCATATTTTGATGAAGCATCATTAACGGGTTATGACTCTATTAAAAAGACACCAATATTTTTTGTGAATGCTGTGTCTTTGCTTTTATCAAAGATTTTTCGTCACACTGACTTTGACCAGAACCTTTTATATGATCTTTTTAATCTGTTTGCGAATGAATTACTCATGGTACATTTGGATATTATATTTTCATGACCTCTGATGAATTAAGAGCCGCCATTGTCTACTGTATCAGTGATTTTATAGAGGTACTTCTGCTTGCTGCTTTGATTGGATGCACCTTTGAATCAGTCATCATTATTATGCATTCTGAATAATAAATCTTAATTCTCTAATTACACATTTACTTGCTACTCTAAATTGTCTCATATTTACCTGATGCCATGTAATTACGAAATTACAGAATTTACACAATAGATGTTGTATTTTTAATGTTTCCTAGGTGGGAAAATATAATAGGAAATGGCTTAATAGGTATATTTAAATTTCCAAAGTATTTTCACCAGTACTGACTTAAGAAACCTTACCTAATTTTAAATAAAGAGAATTCCACTTGTGCATTTACTTCCTTACAAGAACCGTGAAACGGGGAGTACAGCACTACCAGAATGAATGTTAAAGTCTGGACAGATACTTGGGCCTCCTCTCTGAGCCTTCTCCTTAATGCACAATAATATTTGGTTAAAGAATCCTTATTAAATGATTCTTAGCTGACATCCTTGTTTTCTATAGCTCTGTTGAACCTAAATATTAATTAAAATAGCGTATCTTATACAAATACTCCGTTTGTCTGGGAACTATCAGTATTGGAGAGGACCCATCTGACCACAAAATTCAAGAATGGCTGAATTGCTGACAATTAAAATATGATGCCGATTAGTTGTGGTTTTCATTAATGTGGGTTTGTGCCTGTAACTGGGGAAGGGAGAAAAATTGTTTGAAAATGGCCATTTGGAAAACCCTCTTCTGTCTTCCCTTATTTACCTTGAATACAAGAAGCCCATGCAATTAGTAAAACATTTGTTGCTTTTGTTGTTTGACATCTGAGAAGTGATGCAATTTTTTTTCCTTTAAAAGAGAACCTAGAGCAAAAACACCCCTAGATTACTTTGAAAGCCAGGCCTTTCCTGGTAATCAAGTGTTTACAGAACGATGCTTTGTTCAAACCTTTTCTGGGGCTCTGTATGCTTAAACAAAGGGCTTTTAGACTTAAACACAGCTGTTCATTTGAAAATGAAAAATCAAATTAAGCAGAACCAGCTTTTGAAAGTTAATGTTGTATAGCAACTGAAACAAAAGAAGAAAATACTGTGTTTTACGTTTCACTTAAATAACTTTTTTAACATAAAGTTTTCAACTAAAAAGTGTGGTTTCAAAGCTGCTCATCTCTTGCTGTATCCCGCAATAGAACATCTGCGTTCATTCTGACGCGGATGAATGACATGAATTAAACTAAAACCGTTGAAGTGCTCTTTTTAACATAATTACACCTTGTTCATTTTGGAGATACAATGCAGGGATGAAATGCCAATTAAGCCTGATATGTTAATGAGATTGAGACTGAATAGGGGATTAGAGCGGACACAAATCCCAGTGGAACTGATTTGATATAATCCCTCAAGTTTGTTCTGTTTTCAAATGTACAATAACATTTCTATTAAAATTTCCAGGCATAGAATAAAAACAAAAAAAATCCCCAAACATGTTCGATTTGGGGATATGGTTAAAGAAGCTGTAGACTGAGTCTCAGTTTGGTAATCTTGGTTTTATTGTCTATGTTCATGTCAGATTGAAAGAAAACTTTGTAGGTGTTTGATGTCTTTGTCAGCTCAGAGTTCTCTTGCATGTTCATGCCACGTGTGTGTCATGGAGTTTCACACTATATGAATATTATTTTACATGGAATTCATGATGTAAATAGATGTGTGTAAATGCATGTAAATATATTTACGTATACCACCCAATATATTATTATATAAACATTATATCTTTTTAATGTTTTATAATATAGTGGGTGTGTAAAATAAATAAATAAAAAACCCAAATGATGCTTTCCCCTTATAAGGATTCACTCTAACATCTGATACCATCTTTTTTTAATTACGTTCTTTGGAATGATCATCCGAAACAGTGGGTCAGCAGGAGGGTGAATGATTGGATATTTTAACCAGGACAGAGTGTAGCACCACAGCTAGTGATCAAGAAGAGGCGACCAGAGGTAGAGATGCCAGTTGCGTGTAGTAGCTAGATTGGTAAGCTGCACCTATGAGTGAAGAAATACAACTATATTTAGAGACAGAAGATGGTTTTCTTTTAATCAGCTGCATTTTAAAAAAATCCAACACACAAAAGATGCATAATCAAAACAGAATTTTTCATAGCTGGGAAGACGTAATTCTATTTCCTAGAAAACTTGGTAGTTTATCTATTAGAATACCCTAAGGCAAAAGATTCGGTCTCTGATGGATCTTGGTGCAGATAGATAGGGCTTTAGGAGCACAATCTAACCATCTGTTCAGGTTCATATCTGATTTTATTATCATGAAATGCCATATCAGCACCTGTAAGCAATTGCTATGTTTCTGTTTTAAATGACTTCTGGTGACAGATGAAGAACTCATATGCCACCCGTGTGTGGAGAACAGCTGGCACCTTAGCCAGGATCTGAATCAGAGAGACTTCAAGTCAGAGCACTTCAAATGGACTTAGATCCTAAGTAGGAAACTAGGGAAGCTCTCCTGAAAATGCTGTATGGAAGTCCTTGTTGCATGCTGAAGCTCAGTATGAAAAGACATTGCCTGGTCTTTTCAGATTACCAGTAATGTATCCAACTCAGCGTCGGATTTATTTTCTCTGTCATAGAAGTAGAAATTTTTTGTCTGCGTGACTGAGGACTTACCATATTGTCAGTCACCCAGGGTAGTTTTATAAAGGGAAGGTTCACAGACATGCTAGCAAAGAAAGGAGAAAATTCTGTTCTATTCTTCCTGTACAGTTTAATTTATTCTTGTAGTACTCATAGGTGGAAGCCCTTGGGGCTTTTTTTATTTGTCCTATATTATAAGGTGTATTAAAGTCTGTGTGGCAGGGAGTCCAGTTGTTTAAACAAACATAATTCTTGTCTTTTGAGGGTGTTTGTATGTTTTTTAAATAGCATTTTGGAAATGTTAAACGCTAACTATTACCCTGTCGTGACACCTTATGATTAGCTGACCTCTACAGATCAGAAAAGCTATATGCAGCAAAATAACTGCTTGCATTAATCAAAATATTGTCTTTCAGTAGTGGATTGAACCTCTTAGAGAATGAGTTGTCTTCATTAAGCATGTTTTTCTTTTCCTACTTCTGTTAGCTTATGGCAGCACCATTTGTCTTCAATCTGTCTCCATATTTGCCTCAAAGCAACTCTTGGGTTAACAGCTAATATTAAAATGAATTATTAATATTGCTAGAGATAATGCTGGCTTGCAGACTAAAGTATTTGGAAGAGTCTGGAGCTATGATACAGCCTCCTGTGAATGTCAGGGCTGATTTATACCTACAGCATTTTTCCTGGTTTGTTTGCTTAAGCCAAAATTCTCTGTCTCACTCTTGGTAAGCGTTGTATTCAACTCTGTACTGGGGCTAAGAAGACTGTATTGTGACCGGCTGGATGGCAACCTGTCCTCATTCATACGTACCTCTCTAATTTCTTGGCTGGGCTAGAATATACAGCAATTTACTGAAGCGTGATTCTGTCCTGGGATTACAAAATGCAGCAGTTTCAGGCTTATCTGCACAGTCTATGGTACAGAGATAAAATCTACTGTTAAATCTCTGTACTCGCCTCCCAGAGAAACCTAAGGTCTCAATGGTTTTGTTCACTACTCTAATTATTGGTGCCTGAGATATCTAAAAGACTTCTTGTAATGACATCGCAGCTCTTCATGTGGAACAGAACTTTGTAGGTTAAAGATCACTTTGAAGAGGTACTGTTTTCTTCAGGTCGTTAGGAAAATTAAACTTTTTATGGATCTAAACCCACCATATAGCTCCTCCTTTCTCAGCTGGATGTGTATTTTGATATTACCCTCCATAATTAAAATAACTTCACCAATTCTGTTTCAAATAGTTTAAAAAATGGGTAATGAATTAAAACTGCATGCTGCTTTGGGGATGGAAAGAAGGAAAGAAACCCATAAGCTATGTGTCCTATGTTAAAGTTGTAATGCTGCTACTGTAGTGGAACATACTTGGTACCATGGTGACAGTGCAGGTGCAAGAATCCAAGTGAAATACGGGGAGAAATCATATCTGTTACTCAATGCAGTATGCACTACTGCCCAATCTGCTGGCCACTGTGTCATTGTGCTGGATCTAATTCAAAGCGGGATTAATCCTTTCACTTACAAGATGCTGGCATTTTGACTTCATTTCTTACAGATTAGGTTAAATCTTTTTCCATTTGGGTAGGAAAGCATCAAAGTGTTGCAGCCTGTGGATGCCGCCTGTGGAGGAGTCCCAGTTCTGGGATACTTATTTGCTGTAATGCTCCAGAAGCTGGGACCTTCCAGCATCCATATTACTTACATTTAAAAAACAAACAAACAAAAAACCCAAAGAAACCCCAACAAAAACACCAAAAAAGATGCTGCTGGTTACTGTCTGGTTTTGCTGATCATACGTAGCCAGCCAGATTTGGATTAATCTGTTCTTTGAGATTTGGAACTTGTCTTTTATATTAAATGTATTGGGAATGCTGGAATAAGATGTATAAGAATAAAGCAATGATATTTTTAAGTTGAGGATTTATCCAGGTATCAAGTAATTTACTGAGACAGTTGGCTTAACAGAACTGCCTGATTATAAAATATATAACTGGAACTTTCTTCCTGACATCTATTTAATTATTTTCTATAAAGCTCTTTCAAGAGAGAAATTATGGCTGAAATGATTCTGAACTCATTTAGTTTAGTTATTTCGATTGTCCTGTCCTCTGGAATAACATCTCTTAGTTAGGACTATGTCTGAACTTTGTGCCTGTATTCGTTTGGCTGCTCACACCTTGGTTATTCATCCCAGCCTCGTGTTACGTATCTTTCTTTCTTTCTGCTCACATTTTCTAGCAGTGCTTTGATGTAAATCTTGTTCTATTTTATTACTACATAAGGAAAATGAATGATATTTTATTAACATGTAGAATCTTTCCAGGATTTGTTTTGTTGCTGTTGTATGTCAGACATACAACTTACACACAAAAATCTGCCACTGCGGAGCTGGGCTTAAATCGCTGTGCTGTTGGGTGTGCAGACACTGTTATCCTTTCTGCTCTTCCTCGCATGTTCGGTTAAAATGGGGGTGATCCATATTTGTTCAATACAGCTTTCCTGTAATCAGACTTCAGTGACTGTAATAACAGATACTGCCTATCATGCAGTTGGGCAGTGAAACTCTGATCATTACTTATCTGAGCGTAGATGTTTTCCCCCAGGCAGCTGGTTAGATAAATTCCTATCTTTTAGTTTTCTAGATGTTAGCAGCGTACTCCTTTTCTCTGTGATACTTCTCTTGGAAGCTTTTGCTCTGAAGATTGTCTGTAGTGGTTGCTTAGTCTTGCATAGTATCAGTCTAGGGATCTAGAAAGGATCTGCAATTTGAGTTTAGCCAGATAAGGCTGCAGCTACTACTGCGGCTTTACAATGTACGTGAGTGAGGTGTTGTAAGTATTTTCAGTTTACAAGGGCAAACAGGAGTGAGACTGAAATTAGCAGTGCCCTTTGCCTCTTAGCATCTTTCCTGCTTGGACACAGCGGAGTTTCTCACTGTCAGAAGCGCTGCCTAGAAGCCCATTTTGGTGGCAGATTTCTTTTACTAATAATTTACCATCCTGACAGCTGCTTAAGGATCCCATTGTATGTATTAGCTCTGCTAGAATGTGTAATTACAGCTGGTTTTACCCATGAAATGTCTCCCATTTGTTCAGTTCGGAGGACGGGTTAGCTGCCTTCAACTCAGCAGAATGACTTGAGGAGGGAGGTGAGGTGGAAAGCACCAACCTGATCGTAAATGTATAATTTAAGATTCTGGGACAGGGAGGTAACAAAAAAATGCAGTTTTTAAAATTCCCTCATAGTCTAAATAAAACTATACTTGGTAAAGTTTCCACCTAGCTTAAAAAAATTAAAGTTGTTTTAAAATAATTTTATTCAGGTTGCCAGTAAGTTACAGAAATGGGGCTGTTTACTTGTTTGCTCTAGCTGTATTCTTTTGATTTTGTCATTAATAATGTATTGTGAATATCAATTAAAAGCTAAGCAGAAATTCAGACTTTTCTCAGAGCCAATTGAAAATGAAACATTGTTTCAAAGGAATATTTTCCTAATTTAAGAGGAAAAAAAAAAGCCCAATGATGCAAAGTTGGTGTGTGAGAAATCTTGATAATTAGAAAATGATTCTTCCAGCTCACAGCTGACAGGGGATGGTAAATCTCACACATATAAAAAGAAAGAACAGAAAGGAGTGGAAAGCAAATTGGTAGCCCCCTGTTCCTTCACTGATGGGGAAAGCAGGTAATTGGGTGATTTCTCTCATCCTCTGACATGTGTAAATGAGAGTCCATTTACAGACCTGTAACATAAATGATAAAAATGAAAACAACAACAACAAAATCAACCTGTCAAATATGGTCTGAGTATGAAAGTGAATCTTTGAGCAATGCTGTAAGGCGAATACTCTTAGATAACCCAGCTCGAACCGTGAGGCCAAGTCCAGGCTGCCTTTTCAGAAACCATCCTGCCGGTCACTAAGGTGTAGATGGTGGTGAGCAGCATATCCTTTAGTGCAGCCTCTCAGATCTAGCTAATAGTTTTCTGAGTAGGGATTGTGTATATGTGGGTTTGAAGTGAAGTCAAAACAAAGGATTGATTCTTCAGTTGCTTGCTTTGTAACAGAAAGAAGTCTTGCCGTGGTGGGATTGTCACTGGCAGCAACCACAGGGTGGGACTGGCAGCTCAGCCCGTACTGAGTGCTGACGGGGGCATCTAAAGCTGCCCCTGCTGCCCGTGGGCTGCGAAGGGCGCTCCGTGCAGCAGCAGGATTTGAGAGACGTCACTGAAGTCATGCTACTGAGATAGCCAGCTTCTCTGGGATAGGATGCCTCACTCTTTTTCCAGATAGTGGAGCTGAGCCCAAATTCTATTGCCTTTGGGTTGAAACGGATGGGCTATGTCGCTGCTGGACTTGGGAATGCTCAGAGCTCAAACCCCATTTTCTTGTTTTTTCCTGATGGATTTGGCTTTTGTTAGCAAAAAGGACTCATGACTATGTATCTTAAGCACTTGCTTTGTTTTCCTTAATAAAGGAAAGCAAGTTCATGTATCATGATAGCCAGCATCCTGCTTCTCAATGAAAAATACTTCCTCTTGGTACTTCTGCCTCAGTGTTGCCTGTCAGTGCTGGTGAGGGGCTGTGGACCGCTGCAGAGCTCGTGCTCCTCCGAGCTCAGCGTGTGCCTTGTTTCTGTAGTGGGGGTATCGTCAGCTCTAGGACTGGTGGGTTTTAATCAGGCCTTTCCTTTTCCTGTTTGCACTCTGCTCCATTTTCCTATTAAATGGTGATTGCACATTGTTGAAGAAGGCAGTCAAGTGTAAATTTCATTTTTTGCTTCAGCTAATGTTGCTGTTAGAGGTGGCTTTGCACATCTGTGAATATTCCCTGAAGGAGGAGGAGGAGAATCAATAGATGTAGCTAAAATGTTGGTGTGGTGTGTTTTTTTCTTTAAAAAAAAAAAAAAAAAAAAAAAAAAAAAAAGCAGTGGGGGAGATTTTGAGGTAGAAGAAACTGTTTTGGTATGGAAACTTTCTGGTTTCATCTGCTCATATGGCCTTCCGATCACTTTGCTCTGAGCTTTCTTAGAGTAGACAGAAATGTTCTATGTTTTTTCTTCTGTGAATTCAGAGATGGAAAGCAGTAGAAGACTCTTTCTTTTGAATACAGGAATCTTAAGTGGGAATGAAATCTTCCTTTGTGTCTTTTATTTGGATTCTTATTGAAGTAAATGAGAGCGAGCGCATTCAATTTGTGGTGAAGGTTTCTTCAGCTTCTTCTCTCTTACGTCCTGCGAATTCACAGTGCGCTAGGCTTTGTGCTGGGGATTCACTATAAGGTGTTAGTGCCTTCTGTTGATGCAAGATCATTCCCCATTGTGTGTTCCTGAGCCTCCCTTCATAAGAAGAAACCATGTACCTCTTCCTTCGGCACTCTGTTGCTTTGGGGAGGTGTTTCTTATGAAGCAGGAAGCCCCAGGTATGTCTTGTCCTCCCTTTTCTGCTTGCCCTGAGCACGTCCCTCTGAACCTCGTGAGTTCAGAGTGACTTTTTGTTATCCAGAGGACTTTTGTAACTTCTTGACTGCAGCGTTGGTTCTTACTGGCGCTCAAATTTCAGAAGCAACTGTTGGTTTATTTTTTTAACATATATTTCACTGGCGGGTAGTTTCATTTTATTATCACCTTTTCATTTGCCCTGAAGTCTTTGAGCTGCTCATCTTGTTGAGATTCCTCTTGCCTTCTGTTTTTCCCATCCTTTTACACACAAATGTTTTATTTGTGTAGTCCCTTCTGTTTGTCATTTGTCTTCCTTGCTTAAAATCCAGGTGCTGGTTAGTTTTTGGATGCATTATAGCTGCAACCCCCAACCCAGCTTTTAAGCTGTAGGCATGACTAAGGACAACAAGACAGTATTTATTTTCCTTGTTCCTTCCATAGTGTTCATATTCATTTATTATCCTGCCTTTTAAATGAAAGGTGTTCTGTGCAGCTGCTGTCTCTTTCCTCTGTCTCATAAAACTTCTCTGATACTTGGGGCTATAAAAAACTAGTTGTAATCTGGTTTGGGATTTTCTTTAGAGATTTGTTATCTGTGTGCTACCAGTAAAAAATGTGTTGAAACAATTTAATTTGTAGGGCATTTTTGTTCATTTCTATGCAGTAGTTCCTGCAGCTAGGTAGAATATCTGCTTAGTGAAGAATTGTCTGTCTCTTCACAACGTGGACGTGCATCTTTATCACCCAACTTCTTTGCGTGCTTTCTTGTTACTGTCTTTTTGCGTTCAGGATAACTCACAATTATCTCTAATGCTGAGTGTCTGTCTGCTCTACAGGAACTAGAGGCCAGCAAATAAAATTTGTTGGCTTAAACCAGCACAATCACAAGGAGTAGTGATTAAGCTTTGGGACACCATGCTGTAGGATGTGGTAGAACTTCAAAATGGGAGTAAAATGTTAAAGGAAGAAAAATACATTTGGGTCTATAATTACAAAGGTACCACACTTGATTCAGAAAGTGTCTGAGCTATACGTTGCTGGAGACACGGAGAATATTCTGCAAAAGTTTTGCTATGCCTTTGTCCTGCTCTTGTATTTTTCCAAAGGCATCTGCCTTGGCTGCCATTGAAGGCAGAGTGCTGGGCTAGATTAAATTTGGTCTGACCCAGTGTGACTGCTGTGAGTAGTGTTTTTGGGGGAATAGTGACAGTCTTTAAAAATGGAATATGCATGTACTCAGTGCAAAGTGTGGCAGTATATAAATGTTAATAATAATGTAGGTGGGTGTTCAGGAAATCCATCTTCTGCATGACAAGACAGTTAAACAAGTTTCTGTACACCAGGAATGTTCAAATAAATTGCAAATGATCGACGGAGCAAATTCACTGTACTTCAGAACCTGCTGGGTTTGAATCTCTAAGTCACCTTACCATTCACAACATGAATGTGGGTTTAATTCACTAACTGTTTAAATATGTCATTCTTCATGAAGAAACCTTAGCACTCAAAGCCTTTGCGCATGTTAAATTTTCATGGAACATCTTCGATTAAAATGAAGCTTTTGGAGCTCATACTGTTTATATGCAAAAAATGGTTATCGTCATAAAAATCCCAGGAGGGGAGCAGAAAATGCAATAAAATTTCACACTGTTTAATGTTCATCACCCTCGGGTATCTAGCAGATTTTCACTAACTAAATGTGAATGTGAATTCCATTTGCTTTAGTAGCTGAATCTGCTTTATCAGCCAACTTCCTTGTGCTACTGCCCATGGAGAGTCTGTTATGAGTATCTTCTTTTGAAATGCATTTGTATTTGTTCAGATTTTTCTCTTTACTTACTGAGCTGCATTTCTTTTAAAGTGGTTTATTTCCAGTGACATGCCTGAACATCTTCCATTGGCTCATTTGATCAGTTCTTGGCTGCCTTTCCTCCTACCTCTGGACAGAAGTTGCTTTGTGGAAGGTCTGTAAGGAAGCAGAAGTGCAGTTCTTTGCATTCCCTCCTCATTCCTACTAGATTGCTAAATCACAGCCATATATTGGGAACTCTAATATATGGCTCAGCCCCATAAGGTAAATCTGTTTTACCTGATAAAACACATTATATGTTATTACCTGCCATCCTTGACCACAGGTTACTGAAAGTGCTAAGGTTATCAGAAAGCTGCTGATTTTTATTTTTTGCTTTGTCATCACAGTTCAAAACCCACCCCTCCTCTGTGTCCTGGACTCCTCTGCCAGGACTGTGTCCAGATTTCCCTCTGCAAAGAAGTCGATGCACCAGGACAGATAGAAAATTAAAATGCTTCTCCTGAAGATACCGCTATGCTGTCCACTAACCAGCACCACCTGGTTGCCACCTTGGTTTCCCCGTTGGAGACCACAGGCACTGTGTCTTGCCTCTAGCACAGCTCCTTCTGTAACGGCGGGGAATAGCTGATTTCCCCATCCATAACACTGGAGCAGAACTAAGTGGTTTTGTCTCCTCTCATTTCTCTTTTGTTATCTGAAATTAAGGTGATTTTTCCCTCTGAGCTGGCTGTCCGCATCTCAGACCTCTCTCTCTCATTTATTGTAGTCTTGCATTGGGGCTTCGGATACTCAGAGAAAACTTTGCTATGTCTTCCTTCTGACAGTTCTTTTATGACAATTTCTGGGCTTTTGGGTGATGTGGGGTTTTTACTGTCTTTTAGAGGGGAGAGATATTATTTGTGCCCTGAAGGTTCTGTTGAGAAACGTTTGGGTTTAGAGTCTTCTGTGTGTCTATAGATACCCACATAGATCCTAGTGCCGGGATTTTTTGCATGTTTATCATATAAACACTGTAGATAAGAAGCATTGTGACATTCTTATTAAATACAGCGTTGTACAGATGAGTAACAGAGGTACAGGGGAGGTTAAATGAATTGCCCAAGGTTAAGCTGAAAGCCTGAGGCTCAATGAGGCTTTGAACTTATGGAATCACAGAAGATCTCGAGTTGGAAGCTGAATCCCAGATAAGAGCCCTAACCTTTTAATTTTCCTTCTTACATGTGTTGCTGCTGCAATTAATTTATAACCATATCTACACATGCAAAATATTGGCTAAGTGGCTAAGCACAATAGAGTTGTTTTATCCATTTTAGATGGAATTTACTTTTAAGAACTGGACAACCACTAATAAATGTTTTCAAAGTATTATGGAAAGTGGAAAGTAAATTGCTTTTAAGTCTTAAGTCTGCCTTTAGGCTAAAGATATCCCTGTTCGTACCTGTGTACATGCAGTTACCTGGGAGATTTTATATATTGTTTTGATTTCTTGAGACTGAAGGTGACCACTTTGCAGAGACCTCTCTCCCATGGTGACTGTTGTGAAAGCCTATTATATCCACTGAACTGTTCTTTGGTCAAAATATGTGATAGGTTTTTCTAACATGGGCTAAACTGCTAATGCTGTTGTTTAGCACTTTAGTTTTCCAAAGTGATTTTCTCCTTAAAGTTGTTGGGTTTTTTTTGTTGTTGTTGTTTTGTTTTGTTTTGTTTTGTTTTTTTAAAGAATAGATTTCTTTGCTTCCGAAGTGTAACTTTGGAGTTAATTGCTTATCTCCCAAAGCCTAGTGCAACACGTAGTTGGCTAAGACTTGACTCTAGAAGCCTATAGCTCAGTGTGCCCCTAAGCTAAGTGTCTTCTCATGGAAAAAAACACAGGAAATATGCATAGAAATGTGCTCTCCAGTAACTTTTTAAATTCTTTGTCCCAGCGTTTTCAAAGATATGAAGTTCTCACTACTCTTGTGAAAACTAGCATCTGAATAGAGGAGAGAGGACTTGGGAATTTTTTATGGGAGGGGAAGAAGTGCAGTGAGAGTGCAAACCTTGTAGAACTCCTGTGAATGTACAGTAGGAGCCTTTATAATGTGGAAATGCCCTAGTCATTAATAGAGTTTGTATTAGAGCTTACATCATCTCCACAGCAAAGCTGATCAAATTTTAAACACAACTTTGTGGAAAACCAGCCTTTCCTAGCTCTGGTGCTCATGGAAGGGTACGCTTTCCCACACTGCGCTCCACTGCGTGCCCCTCTCCAAGCTCCTGGACTTTCAGCCTCGTGAAAGAGGAAGGGCAGCAACAGCTCTGTGCCCTGTTTGCAGTCCATTCAGTGCCAGAGAAGCCTTTCTGGAATAAAGTCGCAATTTGGGAAAAGTATCAAGGAGGATAACTACACGTTGCTCTTACAAGAGTGAAGCTATTGTAATGTTGTTGGTCTAAGAGGTTTGTATGCAGTGTCAGTGTCTCTTATTAGGGTATTTAATAATCTTGGTAAAACCAGACAAGCTTTTAGACACTGTAAAAAGGCTTCCCTTCCCAGACCTGTATCGAAGATGTAACAAGTTTTACTTTGTCTTCTGGGGAATGTTTCCTCTGTGGAAATGAAATTGCTTTGCAAGTGAGTTCAATAGTGTTACCGCACTATATAGACAAGAACACTGAAATAAAGGCATGGGATCATAAAAGCAGGTATCTGGGATTGCATTTTGGGAATGATGTTTCTTAAAACAAGTCACCTATGCTGGTGTATGGAATTTGGGACGTTTGGATAAGAAACGGTGGATACATTTGTGGTCTTTTTTAGGCAGACATGCACAAGCTTTTGCCCATGCTTCAAGATGACCAAAATTCATCTTAGTACTCTAGGGAAATTCCTTAACATACCTTGCTTCTCAGCAGGGCATGATCTCCTGGATTTAGTCTGGAAACAGCTGCTACATAAATTTTTAATTAGTTCAGAGTGCAAGTGAAATGCCTGTTTGTCTGCCTTCAGCATACTATGGAAGTATTCACCATATTTTGTAATGTTGGGAGTTTTGGGTACTGAGTTTTCAACGTTCAGAATGAAATTATGCAATAGAGCGATGCTGGCGGCTTAAATTTCTTAATTGTTCATATGTATCGACCTCTTTTTATAAACACTGTGTGTCAAAAATATATCACTAGAAATATAGTATCAAAGATCCTTTTCCCATATGAATGAGTGTTACTAGCAGCTGTCATATAGTATGAAAACTACAGAGGTAATTTAACTTGGTCCAGCATTTCTGTTCTCTCTGTATCACCAGTCTGCCAGTTCCCTCCCATTTAAGGAAATTACAGTGGGATTATGTACTTTATTACTTATGTTTGGGTACGGGTTGAAATTCTTCAGCCTTTGTTCTGTCTGGGGAGCTTCAGAGGTGTCGTGGTCTGGAGCAAGAGATTTGCAGCTGAGTTTTGTTAGAAATGAGTGCTAGCTGGTCGGTCATTATAATGATGCTGGATTTTAATGCCCTTGCACCTTAGCTCCCTGCATGAAAATAATGTGCTGTTTCATGAAGATGAAAGAGGAGGAAAATAGTTTTGTAATGTTTCTGCAAGAAGAGATTCTCCTTGAAAAACGAGATGAGGAATTTGTGAATATGAAGGGCTTTTAGTTTTTTGCTGTAGAATGGCTTTTTGTCTCATTTTAGTGGGGCTGCATTGCCTGCTGTCTTTGACCACGAGAAACGTAAAAAGAGAATTCCTGAATCTGTATATTGTAAAGTTTTATTTCAAACCTGGTTCTGCGTTCATTGGAAAAGTATGAATATTGATTTTTAAAGTGCTAAAGATTGGTTTTGGTCTGTTTCTCACAGATTAAATACAGCATAGCAGGGACCTAACAAAAGTTTTTTTTTTTTTTTTTTTTACCTTCAGTTTCAATCTCTTCATGTTTTTTCATGTACAGAAAAAATAATTCAAGAAAAAGTTAAGGAAAAAAGGGGCAAAATATACCAAGCTTGGAGATTATTGCCAAGAAGGCATTAGGCAGAGCTAATTGAGGGTCACGTATCTTGGTCGTACAGTCCTGGCACTTGCACACCACAACAGAAGTATTTACCCTGCAAACTGTGTGATGACCGCCTTGCCTGTCTGACGGCCGGCAGCATGTCGCTCATGGGAGAGCAGCACTTTACACAAACTCTCTCTTCAGTTTCCTGGATGGGTACAGAAACAGAGGGGATTAGCACTGTTCTTGCCAGGTCTGGTAAAGCCCTTAGTCATGAACTGCAGAGCTTTGAAATGAATTGCTAAGAAATGCACTTCAAATTATCTGGTCCAAAGTCTGCTGGTTTATCTGTTCAGGAAAGGCATTGTCCATTTTCAGGGAGAAATTACCATGCCAGAGATACTCTGAATATGATGGTAAGGGCCTAACTACTGGCCAGACCAGAAAAAGTATGGTGGACTGTAGATGTAAGACAAAGTACATTTTCCTCTTTCATACTAATTTTTTCCATATCTGAACAATTTCACGCTGATCGGACTCAAAGGGTCACCATCTAATTCTTTTAATTGCTGTGATTCAGAGGCAGTTTTGGAAGTGTCTTCCCTAGTTAGCGTACTGTGATGCCATTCTTTGCTTTTCAGGCTTAATGTATCATGAATGGAAGCAAAGCAAAAATATTTATATTATTTTCTTTACTGTTTGCACACAAATGTCTGAGGATGAATGCTGTCAGTGGGGCTCTGTATGTGGAGCAGTGATGTTTAACTAAGTGCTATTGCGAGCTTACTTAAATTTCCTCTTTCCTGAGCTGTGCTGTTGTCCATAAACGTCATCCTTTAAAATATGACATTATGTGCATATGTACATAGATGCGCACGCACACACTTCAGATTAGAGAATAAAACGAGTAATTGCTGGTGAATTAACATAAAGTACTCGACCCACTCAGTGAGCCAGCAACCCTCTGGTTATGGTGCTGGAGGTGCTGGAGCGTGTCCAGAGAAGGGCAACGAAGCTGGTGAAGGGTCTAGAGCACAAGTCTTATGAGGAGCGGCTGAGGGAGCTGGGGTGGTTTAGCCTGGAGAAGAGGAGGCTGAGGGGAGACCTTATCTCTCTCTACAACTACCTGAAAGGAGGATGTAGCAAGGTGGGGGTCGGCCTCTTCTCCTTAGTAACAAGCGATAGGACGAGAGGAAACGGCCTCAAGCTGCGCCAGGGGAGGTTTAGGTTGGATATTAGGAAAAATTTCTTCACTGAAAGGGTAGTCAGGCATTGGAAGAGGCTGCCCATAGAAGTGGCCGAGTCCCCAGCCCTGGAGGTATTTAAAAGACGGGTAGACGTGGTGCTTGAGGACATGGTTTAGTGGTGGACTTGGCAGTGCTAGGTTAACGGTTGGACTCGATGGTCTTAAGCGTCTTTTCTAACCTTAAGAATTCTATGATTCGATGATTCTATGGGTGTGCTTCCTAGTTTGACAGATCAGCTGCCCCAGTTTTTGTGGTAGTTTTTCTCAAGCAGTCCATTTCCCCGCTGCGCAGGGGTTAGGGAATGAATACATTTGGGGAATATTCAGAATAAAGGGTGAAAAATGCCTGGTTTTAGTCACAATTCCAGGCACTAACCAGTTTCAGGACAGCTGGATGTTTCCACTGAAATTATCCATTATGAAATTAATTTACATCTCTCTGGTTAATTATCACTACTATCCACAGCAAACACACGAAATGAATAAGAAATTTTCACTCTTGTTTTTGAACTGTATCTGCAGCCTGTGTAAAATAGCACAGATCACGTGTTTGTCAGGAGAACCTCCCAGGCATATGAGCTCTGAATTTAATGGATTTGAAATACTTTAAGAAGAGATGTGGCTGGATGAGAAATGTCAATGTCTTCCACAAACCAGTTTGGGCTGAAACCATCTGAATTGTTTGGAGGAGAGGCAGCCCACCCCAGCACATCTCCTGTATACAACACAAAAAAGAGTGGAAAAAGCCTACTTGAGATATGACCTTTGCTTGAAGATTAGAATAGAAACTAAGCTGCTCAGCTGTTCTTTAAGAGGAGACTGAGCTTTATATTAACACAATCACAGTTTATAGGACCCAGAGGAGAGCAAACAGGAGACTTAGAACCTACCTTTAAAAATAAATTAGATGTTCCTAAAGGCAAGGCATTTACAGCTATTACAGGCTCATATTTATTTGTAGTCTCTTTCTCCTTACATTTACATTTAGACCTACTACTATGCTATTAAATGTAATCATTAGGTGTTCTTACCTCAGTCTTTGGAGGCATTGGATAGCCAGATTGATTTTTGAGCCTTACAGTTGATTACACTCAGTATTTCAGTTTTGTGGTTTTTTGTTTGTTTGGTTTTGGTTTTGGTTTTGTTTGTTTGTTTAAAAAAAAATCAATGCACACTGAATCTTGTGCAAAAACATACTAATTTCTTCTAATGAAACTGTAAGTCTGGCACCCGTAGTAATCTCAGCAATCCAGATTTTACCCTCTCAAGTCAGAACTCTGCTGCACGCAGCGTCAGTAACCTGTACCGTCTAGGATTTCTGTCTGGCCCTCGCTTAGAAAGATGGTGAGAATAACCACAATTAGTTGATGCCAAATTGATCTTGGTTTTCAAGATTCAGCAGGGAGTCTCATGAAGGAAAGCAAAGATTGTTCAGGCAGCTGTATGGATTAGTTTATGTCTCTCTTCAGGGCTCTCTCCTGGCTGAAAGATTTGTCTTGGGATGTCAGTGAAAACAGGCATTGTAATTAGCTTTATAGAAATAGATATGATGTTATTTAACACAATTGCTTAAGACATTTTTATAGAAGCTTGAAGAAGTGAAATAAATACTGGAAATTGTTTGAATATTCAATATTGCTGCTCTGCCTTTTGGTATTTTTCCCGGAGTGAACACCAGCACATCTGTTCGCGTTGCTTCCCTGCTCTGCACCAGCACTTAACAGTGCAGAAACGTGCAAAGTGCTAAAAGCATTATTTTCTACTTAACAACTTGTTGTAAGACCTCATAGGAAGCTTATATATGTTTGTTCAAACCAAATTGCCAGCACTTTTCTTAGGGGATAAAAAAGCATTTTCAAAAAACCCCCCACCAAAACCAAAAATAAAACTTGAGAATGTGCCAACCTAGGCCATAAAGGCTGCAAACTAAATTTGTGCCCCACATTTAAAATAAGTGCTGAGTACTTGGTTAAATTTAGTCTTCAGTTTGGGGCAAAACTGAAGTAATTTCTCTTATGTGCCTTAGGTTATAGAAGTTATGTTTTCTGGCTTTGGAGTAAATAAATGCTCGTTACTAAAATAAGCAAGTAGTAGTTCCCTGTGCTGAAGCAGGTTCAGAGAGGTGAGATGTCTGATAACCAAAGGAAAATTACGTGCATTTGGTAGCGTACAAATGTTTTGCGAATTACAGGTATTTCACAAGACGTTATTCTTTCAGTGTAGCTAAAAGCTAGGTGTCACTTCATGCATTCAGTCATGGTTGTTATTACTTATATGTGATAGTTACACTGGAATTCTGGGTGTCGTGTGGTTAACTTGGGAAAGAATATGTTTTTAGTTTCAGATGCCATCATTTATTTCAGTTTAATAGTTTAATTCAGCCTTAAAAAACACTCTGAGGAGCTGACAGACAAAATGTTTTTGCTCAGCCTTTGTTCCATTGATGATGATGGCAGAACACCAAATATAAGTTTCTCATCTGGTTTAAAAATATCAATTTGCCCAGGTAATCTTGCAAGAATTCACTGTGCTGTGGTTAATATCGGTGGTTTGAAAGTTCAGTGCAATGTAGATGTTTGATTGTACCTTAATTCTCTTTAATTCCAATGCAATGCTTTTATCCCATATACTGCACCACAGATGGATGAAATGAACTATTTCATAAATCCAATTAAAAAAAGTTGATGAACTTGTGAAACTGTGGTTTTATTCTGTAAACACTACTGGTAAACTACAAGCATTAAATTTGTATTTTTTCCAAAAAGGATTCTTTTAATAACTTCAAATTGCTATAAAAATGTATGGCAACATTTCTAAAACCATGAAAACAGTTGTTTCACTAGACTGTCCTGCCTTAATAGAAACGCAAATATTGGAACACAAGATCCTGAAAACGAGAGCATGAACAGCCTTGGAATGAATTGATTATCATTGTCTAGATTTAGAAAAGTATCAGAAAAGCACTATGAAATCAGCTAGATTAGGCTTTTAAAATACTCCTGTATGAAGTTTGTAACAAGTAATTACAGGCTTATGGATTTTGAAATCATTTCCAGGTTGCTAAATATATATGCTATCAGTAACTAGTAGTTGGAGCTATGGAATCAATAATCTCTAAATAAATTAATGAATTCAAATGAAATTGATTGACTGTTTGTTACACTGATTTAAGTGATCCCAAGTAGACTTCTCAATATATGCTCATTTTGAGATACTAAAAATGTCATAAAATTGGCTACAATCCAGAAAATATTTACTCTTTTAGGCATGTATGCCATTATAGCATGATACTATACAGTATACTATATTTGGAAACTTTCATAGATTTGGGTTTTTGCTATTTACTGGTTTTATTCAATTTGAGAATAACTTTGAACAGCCATAACATCAAAGAAAAAAATCTTTCCCAGGTTAGCAGTCTGTCAGTTCAGGCAGTGTACATGCACAAAATAACCTCCTTAAAATCCTGATGATCTTATGTGTGACTTTCGTATTCTGTCCTGGGGTTTTTTTGTTTCATTTTCTTGGTGGTTGGTTGCTTTTTTATTATTATTTTCTTTTTTTTTTTTTTAACATTGTAACAAGAATGATGGCCATATATAGTTGCTTTGCAAGTTATCTTTTATATATAATCTCATCTTTATGTAGCAATTTAGAAGCCTGTGAAGCTGTTCTGGCTGTTCCTAGCTGACACTTCCATATAATGGAGTACCTGCAAATATTCTGTGGTTTGGAACATCACTTACAGCTGGTACATCTGCTGTTTAAAGCATCACCAAATAGTAGTCAATCCACAAGTAACTCTCCTGGCATTCAAGGGTGACATTGTTTGTTGCTGTTCGTGGAATTAGATCTTTTCTGTATTCTTACGACCTTCTTGTGAATTTGCGAAGGTGTATTTGCAATAAAATGACCAGAGTTCTGCTTGAATTCCTTTTTAAAGTTTTTAGGAAAAGACAATATTTTTTATTTTTTTCCTTACTCTGTTGATGAATTTGGTAAGAGGGTTTGCTTCAGGTATTTGTGCAAAATCGACAAGAATTTCAACAATCATAGATTTTGTTTTTTTCATTTCTTCCTATTAACAAGTCCACCCAGACTAATATTGCACGGACGTTAGAGGAGGGACATGCACAGTGCCAAACTTTGTTAGCAAGCATCATCAGTGTCTGGTACCTCCAGCCTTTGGGAATGGTGCAGCTGTGAGCACTTTAATGGCACATCCACAAGAAGCATTGCTTTAGCAGCAACTTTCCCTTTTCTAACCATCCAACTTTGTCTAATTTGTTGAGTGAGTTTGTCAGTTTTTGGTTTGTGTGGTTTTTTTGGTTTGGTTTGGTTCCCCCCCCCCCCCCCCCCCCCTCAGATCCAACAGTGTGTCATTGCAATATATGAGCCAAAGTCCTAATGGTAAAGATGGATTCCCCATTTTCACAGACAGCCGTGCTTATCTTTGCGTTATGCTGCTAGAAGCTAGCTTACACAACATACAAGTAAGATTATTTATTGTGTCTTGCCTAGAACTTGTTCACATTTCTTTATCCTTCAGTAAACTTTGTTTTCTATATTGTTGTGTGAAATCTGGGGGAAAATTCTGCCCTTTATGCTGAGTCACTGGGTACATTTCTGCTAAAATACCTGGAGTAACCAAAGTGGATGTGACTTACAAATTCTCCTGCCTCTGACTCAATTAAATGGCAAAGACAGAACTGCCAAATGTGGGTTCTTGATCACTTTCTTCTTTTTCTTTCTCCATGTTCTTTCAAGAAATAAATAGGATAGAAAAATTCCCTATCTGACTTAAGATCATCTCTTCTGAAAGTTAGATCTAGGAACAATTGTGTTACGAGTATTTAAACAAGCAGTGACTGAAATCCTAGGTCTGGAGTTTTATGCAGACCAGCGCCTCCCCCCCCCCCCCCCCTTTCCAATGATCTAATAGGCTCTTCAATAAAGGGTGAAAAATTCTTTCTTCTTTAACATCTAGTTCTTCATCTTTCTTGGTTCATTCAAAGAGATTTTTCTGATCTGCATTCATGTTATCATTTGCTCCCACATGAGTGATTCAATTGTGCCAAAGCATAGAGAGCAGAGTCCTTGAAGCAATTGAATGAGGAAGACGACTTACTACAAGAAAAATGCCCTGGGACATGAATTGCTTTAATTAAAACCTTCAGGCAAAAGTTAGAAGTCTCAAAGTACATCTCATGTAAATAAGATGGCAGTTTCTTACTGCTTTTTAATGTTGTTTGATGTGTATTACAATCGAGCAAATCTGTTTTGCAGTAGTTATACACCTACTGTATAAATTTGTATTTTTGTATTTTGATATTGCCATACCGATGTTAAGAAGCCTGTTTATGCGCAAGAATCAGACTCCCAAATGCAGTATTCTGTGCATGAAAGCAACAGTTGGAGGCTAAACACTGTTAAATTGACCATTAAAAAGAAGTGATCATACAGTAACTTTGAAAGTGGGAGTCTGTCTCATGCATTGCAGGAGTGAACAGATTTCTGCGAGACCGCCAGTGATTATATGCATAGCAAAAGCCCCATCAGAGAGGTCAGTCAGTATTTACAAAAAAAAAAAAAAAAAAAAATTAAAAAATTAATCCTAATACTTGCTACTTTTGCAATGCTATATAGGATAAAACAATACAGGTATTCTTTTTTAATATGCATTGATAAGTACTGTATGTTTGCATCTATATATATACACACAGATATCAATATAAATATATTTCAGGTGCAGGAATTTCCTAAGTCTCCACTAGCAGTGAGATGCCAAGCTCTTATTTGAGAGTTTCCACTCAATATCCCACTGAAGCTGCGGTTCTTTGTCATGCGTCCAGTTGCACCGGCGAACAAAGTATCACTCCCCATCTCTTCTCCTCCCCTGATTTTTCTTGAGGCATACTGCCTGACACTAAACCTTGGGAATAATAACAGAAATGATTCATTATTAATGAGTTAACCTAGACTATATGGGGCTTGACTTCTTCTGTCTGCCTTGGTGAGTTTGATGTGTACTTTCTTTTCAGAGAAAAGAAAAAGTAAATTCTACACAGAATAGCCGTGGGGTTCTCTTTATAAAATGTCTGCTTCTGCTTAAGTGGGCTGATGGTAGATTGGAAGAATTTCATTCCTGCTGATGGCAAAGTGATGCTTCATACTTCGCTGGAGATTTCTGAACTCCATCAGTCCTTTACTGCTAGGAGTCAGCATGGCATGACAGATGAAGATCGAGACTAGAAATAAAATATAATTAAAAAAAAAAAATCTAAATTTTGACCCTAAAACTGTGATTTTTCTGTCTAGCAGTGGAAAGCTTGCTCACCTGCATTAACATTTTGCCGTTATTGAAATGGCCACATCTGCCTTCCTTACAGAGTGAGAAATGGTGAATACTTTTGCACTATTTGGGATAAATGAAGTATAATTTGGATATCTTGCTTTAATGTACAGGTTTAGGCACAGGCCTTCCTGTCAGCAGGGCACTTTGTATCTTCAAATGAGGTTCAACTAAGTGTCATTATTAGCACATGGGCAAACTGAACTTATTTATCTCCAGTGTATTCCCATACCCATTAGCATCCCAGATATTTGCTTTGTGAATTTCCTTTATCAAAACTCCTAGGTTATCCTCTGCTGCCACAAAATCCTTCAATTGCCTTTCTTTGGACAGCTGGTGGTATTAATTGCGTGGTGGACCTCAGACAAGAATATTCTGCCCAGTTACGTTTCTGGCTACTAGTGTGGCAGTAAGTATTATTAGTAGTTATTGTTGCGTATTGATTTGCATTTTCAAACTGCCTTTCATCGAAGACCATTAATGAGCTACGTAGTGATTAGTTTCTTTTTCAGCAGCTTCAGCAGAGATTGATGTAAGCAAAGTTACAACAACCAGCTAGATGTCCCAGAATCAGAGTCCTGGTATCTTGCCGTGTTCCACTGGCAGCAGGCCTGCTTGGCTGCTTTGTAGTCTGGGCTGGTGGTGTGATTTAGGCAGAGGTTTGTGGGTGTACTTCATTTTGGTTGTGCCTGTGCTGCTTCCTTGTGATGGAAGATCAGGTGTCTTGAGGTTACGAATATTGGTGTAATATCTGTCCTGTATATATATATATAAGGTCATCGGTTTATGGCTGTAACATAGTTAGTCTTCCCCTCTTGATGTAGACAAGCTAGGTCACCAGGTCCCAGGTTCTCCAGTCTTGTGAATCTTGTGGCTGATGGAGCATGGTGGTGGTCTTGCCTCTGGTGAGAAAAGGGTGTTTGCATAGGAGCTTTGCTCAGTACCTTGCTGTGCTGTGTAAGCAAAGAATCCTTCTATCAATTCATACAAGAACTAACCCTGCCTTTTTAAAGGTCACTTCTGTCTCAGTCAGCTCTTAAAGTTCAAGAGGAAATAAACTGCTTAGAGTTGGCATTTTTCAAGTCAAGTGTCAACTTTCCAAGCCCCCAAGCCAGCAAATGCGGAGGAAGGAGAGATTAATAAGTGAGCTGCTTGGTTGATACAGTGATTGTGCAGAAACGTTCCCTTTTTTCTTTCCTCTTTATGGGGCTTTGGAATGAAATGGAACATCATTGAAATATCTCACTTTCTCCTTTTCACTTTGCAATGCAAAAGTATCCAAAGCTCTTTAGAAGTGCTTCTTTTCTCATTAGTCCACTGACAGCAAGCAGAGAGTATGTCAGCTCCAGTGAAGTAGGACACAAGGAACATTTTATGACAATGCCAATACCTAAAAGCTCCTTTAACCACAGAATCTTATTATCCAGTGAGAATAAAACACACTTTCAGAAAGTAGCTGAAGGATGAAGTCTCCAAGCAGGTGCTTGCCCTTAACTGCATTGACGCCTTTTCCCATGCAGGAGACAGTGGATCGATAAGGAAATAAACAGGAAGAATGGGCTTTATTAATGAGGTATAATGGAGGCAGCAGGGGAGATGATAATGGAAGCCAGGTGGCAATCGGAGGGCATGCTGAGCATACACCATCTATTGGCTGCCAAAGTGCCTGTATCGAATGTGGGAGACGTAGGCTATGGAAGGACCAGCACTGCTAATTGTGATGTTGGGTAGCTCCAGAGAGAGCAAGCTGTGCATCCCGTTTATTGTGTTGGGTTTTTAGTTTTGGTCTTGGCAACTTTTTCCTTGTGTATTTGTTTTGTTGGACCACATAAGCTCTCACTGAAGGTTTTCTGCCTAAAAATGTCTTCTTTCCTTCATAACGGAGTTTGCAAAAATAAACACATCAGCAGCATTATCTTTCTTGCTTTGCTTTCAAAAAAAAAAAAAAAGGCACCATGGTATGAACCGTTTTTTAAAGTGATAGATAAATCAGCCTTGCCAAGTATCTCTGAGTTTTCCAGTTGTATGTTTTTAACTTTTTTGTTTTGGCTGGTACAGCTATGAATTCTTAACGTAGGAATGCTCTGCCTGCCCATCATATTATGGAGAATGGTGGTGATGCTGTATTAAGGGGTGCATTTCCAAGTGGCTTTAAAATAAGAATAATTTTCTGTTTTTCTCTATATGCAGGTGGCCACTTGATATGAAATCACACATGGTGTTATTTTTTATGCCCTTTGGGTTTTTATGTAGTTCATGTTTGGTGTCTCTAGATACATATTTAAAAGAAGAGCTCTTTGGAAAATTTGGGTCTTTGAAATTTTTCTTTCGTAGTCCTACTTGTTATTGTCACCTGAGATCGCTGAAAATGAGTATTGTGTCTGTTAACCAAAGAGAAGATCATAAGCAGATCTCTTCTTGCACAAGAAGTGGATTCATGGTCTTTTTTAATTCCTATTCGCATTCTAACAGAAATACATGATGACAGGTGCTGTGAAGAGTCCTGGCTGGTGAGGCAGGGCAAGGTGAGGATCAGCCTGATTGTTCTGGTCTGTAACATCCACGGCTTCAGTCACCTCTTTTTATATCCATTAAACAGCACAGATCATACACATCAACCTTATCTTTATATGCGTCTGTGGGATGCCTGTGATCTGCAGCCACTTTTTGTCTTCTCTTTGGTGCGTGATCCTTTTTCACTGTCCTCTGCAAAGGCTGCACCTTTTGGATAGCAAAGTCATGATGTAGTTGGAGCTGTGTTGTGTGATGGCCTTTGGCCTGCAACATAATGCTAAGGGAATGAAGTAGTTCCAAATGCTGAGATGAGAAAACCTGAACACAAGTATGTTCAAATACAATAGATAGTTATGGCCTTAATTCTTACATATTAGGAGATTTGGAGATTTTGGCAGTTTTTTAATCTTTGTTGTTTTGTTTTGGTTTGGTTTGTTTTTTTCCATGGGAAGCTTATGGTACCAGAGACTGATCAGCTGGACCACTTACTGCTATAGCCAAGAGCCGACAAACTGCACCTGTGAGGACAGATTTCCCCCCCCCCCCCCCCAGCTACTAGTTTATAGTTTTGAAGTTGAATATGACTCATGTATGAAAGAGAGTAAATGACAGCATATTCACCGAAGAAAATGCAACAAAAATGTGCACCTGAGTAAAATTTAAGCTAGATGAGATCTGTTGGTGTGCATTAAAAATAAGCAAACCCTCTTTTTTAACTCTTTTCCCCGATTTGCAATCAGATCAAAAATCAACCTAAACCAATGAATCAATGTCAGAAGCTTTGGGAAAGTCTAATCAAGGAGCAAACGTGGAATGATACTTTTCACGTTTTCCTCAGTCTGAAGCTTAAGGATTTCTTGAGCTGAAGGTGATATCTTTTTGTATTTAATAACCCGTGATGAATTTTCCTCCATTAATTTGTTTAGTTCTTCTATTGAAAGAGGCAGTGAACAATTGCTCCTCCTTCACCTCCTGCCGCTTATGATTTTGCAGACTCACGATTGTTTTCATTCTTCTCAGACTGCTGTAGCAGAATATAGTGCAGTTAAACATCTGATTTTCTGCATCAAATCAGTTTTTCCTAGTTACGGAGTACCAGCCAGAGTAGTATCTGACAGGGGCATGAGAGTTTGGGTGGTAAAGATTTATCAGGGCCGGTCTTCGTTATTCTCTGTTAGATGGAGAGGGGAGAAATGATGCCAGTATGGTCAAGTGAGTTATTAAAAGGCAGAATGGGAACAAGAATGATTGTAGTGTAAGAAACGCATGCCCAGATCACCTTGGGCTGGGAGCTGGGAAGCGAGCAGATGAAGCAGAACCGATGGCGGTGTGACTGGATGCTTGGCAGATGCCCTCCCTTCCTGGGAATGACACAGCACTTGACATTGCCTTGCAGTGTGGGAAGCAATGTTTGCAAACAAGTAGCTTTGTAATTGCGTGTTGATTTTGCTACAGAGACTCCCATGAAGGTGAAAAAAGGCTGTGCTTTGTCCACATCTCGGGGGGGGGGGGGGGGGGGGAAGAGAGAGAGCGAGAGATGAGGAGGTTGAATCAACCACTGTGTCCAAAAATGTCTCATAAGCAATTCCACAGGAAACTGAGGCAGCTTAGCCCTCAGGCAGTTTTCATGCAACCCAAATCAGTGGCTGTTGCGCCACTTCAGTGGTGCTGATGTTTGGCTTGGAAAGGAAGAGGTGGGTTCTGCATCCCTCTGGATACGGACTTAGTGCCCCAGAGGTACATGCAGTGGTATGAGCCGTTTTAAACCCTCCAGCAGAGATGCTCACTGATTGTGCAAGGACTCCTACTGCATTGTATGTAATCCAGTGTAAAACTGCTGGGATAAAAGCACCACAGAAACAGTCTGAGTGCTTCTGTGATGAATTACCTGCTGCACCAGTGAAGGATGAAACTTCTCACGTGTACCTGCTGAATCCACGCTGGACAACCATCCCTTCCCTCCAGCATCTCAGTGGACCTGGCTGATGCATGATTTGTGATACCAGCTGGTCAAAACCAAATTACATTGAACAGAGCTGTTCTTTTATGAGTGATACAGAAACAACATTACTTGGTTGCCATGTCTTTAAATTCATTTCCCTATCACAGCTTCACCCCACAATAAAGCATCTGACCTCTCTGCTCATCTAGTGATTTTGAAACCTGAAACTGCTGCATAAAGGCTATTTACATGTCTGCCTGACTGGTTTCTGTATAAAGTATTCATTGCAAAAAGATTGCATAGTGTGTAGTATTGTTTTATTAAACATTTAAAAATATTGATGCAGGAGAATTGATGTAACAGAGCGCTAAACGTAGTTGTTCTGGCAGTTCTCCTTCCCCAGTGATGGCTTTATTCCTCTTGCCATATATTGCTTTAAAGGTTCTTTGAGCTAATTTTGGGGAAGGAAATTAGAGGGAAGTAGGTCTCTGCGCCCTGCAGAGAAGTTGTAACAGTATCAACAGTCCAGCAGAAGATTGAAACAGTGCTGTGGATTTCTGGATGGTAATAGGGAAAACGAACATCCACAGAATGTTTTAGGAATAAGGTTAGCATGACTTCATTAGTAGGTCTGATCTCGGCATAGCCTTTTCTTGGGGAGAAATCACTGCTGGGAAACAGTGTCTGAGAAAGCAGTTTGCCTCTGCTTAGCTGTCCAGATATACTGGCTGAGCAGAGTGAGAGTGTGCAGTTGTACAGTATTTCTTGGGCTTACAGAGAGTGAGGCTGCAGAGCCACTGCAAAAGGAATGGCAGATATTTATGGTGTGATAGTCTAGCCTGGAAAGATCCTAGTCTCTTTAGTCTCATTATCTGACACCAGATGGCTGGGGACCAGCTCTTCTCTGCTTTGTGGGTCTGTGTTTGCTTATATACGTGCCCAAAATGGATGTATACGAGAATGGAAAGTAATTTAACTACGATGAAACTTACCTCACACTGGATGTTTTGGGGGCAGTTTCGGCTAACTCTACTGTTTTTCCTCATTCTTGTTCTTAGCTATGTTCTTGCTTTTACGTTTTTTCAGCATTAAAATAATATTTGCCCCATATGGAAAATAGGTACTTGGAAGGCAACATCAGGGTTGCAAGGTGAAGCCCTCAGAGGGTAGGAAATGCCAGAATTAAAGTCGCCTGACACATCCTTAGTCCAGTTTCCTGTATCGTGCAGGATTCCTGTTTCACTTGGCAGAGGTGGTGGATTATGTTGACTTAATGAGCAGCTATTCATGTTTTTCTACAGAAAAAGTTAATAATTTATTAGTTATTTCTTATTCTAACCCTGTTATACGAGATGCAAACAAGGAGAAAGTGTAGCCTTATTTTGGGGAAACTATTCTGGAATATTTACAATTTGTTCTTTCAAAACACTTAGCATTACCCAAGGCTTCATATGTTACGAGTAGCTGCTGTTGATTTCAGCAGTAATGTCACGAAAGTCTACCTAGTGGCTAAGCAGCAAGGACTACCTTTGAAAAGTTCATAGTATCAGCTAGGAGCTCTGGCATAGGCAAGAATTGGAACCAGGTTTTTTGGGAGACTTTCAGTTGCCTTAATGTGAGACCGTTCTCTTTAAGCAATTTCTGTGCTTCATTAATCTTCCAAATTCTGCAGCAAATGAGGCAGAGATCCTGCAGAAAACAGATGCAGTTAGCAGTGAATCCCGATTTGTTGTCAGAGCATGGTAGCAAAGATCGTACATTACCATGTCACATTTTTTATGCCCAAAGACATGATGGCACTTGGAAAATTTGTGGTTACAGGTCAAGTTATTTGGTCATGGAATTTTTAAGACCTTTGCAGTCTTAATATGCTTCCATATATTGGATTTAATGATTAGCAAGTCTTACAATGCTATGCTTAATATGGCTTGGATCATGGTAGACTGCTTTGACGTAAGTTGAGTCAAAGCAGGTGGGAGGCGGATATGAGATGAAGTTAAATTGGTGCTTGTGAGAAAGAAAAGCCAAGGACAGCAGTCTGTTGGAGTGCTTCTTGTAGATAGCTAAGTAACTTTTCAGCCATTCCTTTACTTTTATCTGTGCCAATGTCCCACGGGTAAGTGCCAGGTGGTAGTACTTAGTTGTTTGGGTTTATTTGTTGTCAACAAGTATCTGTTATGAATTATCTTCTAAGTCCCCAGTGAAAACCTAGGCAGGTTTTCATCGCATAACCTGGAGGGGTTTTCACTGTCAAAAGCCTGATGCTGAAATGCTGAGCCATAGCTTTGAATTTTAGTGAGAACTATGGTGGGGGTCCGTCACTGAATTGTTCTGCAAGAAATATTTTAGATAATTATGTTTCTGTAAATTAATTCAGATAGTCTTGGATTCAGATATTAAAAAAAAAAAAGTAAGTGACTGAAGAGTAATATACAATACTCATTTCAATACTCATTTCACTGTGGAGTACAGTAATGCACATTGGAAATGAGGTCTCATTGGAAAAGGTCATTTGAAACAGATCCGCAGAACCTTCACGAAGCTGTAATGAGTCACAAGTCTGTGAGGGCTCACTTGTTATATTGCAATGGAGGGTTTAATGTTTTGTTTTTCTCATCTAAACACTTTGATCCTTTTTATTTTATTAAGATAAGCTATTATCGAACTGTCAGGAGCCTAGAATTTCAGCAGATTTGTTTGCTGACAAGTTGGTTCAGCACAACCATTCTCCTACTCACTTTTCCTACTTCAGATGACTTTTCCGCTCTCATCATAAGTGTTGGTTTGAATGTATAACAGAAATTGGAAATATTCTTAGTCACTCGTGATCTTCATGTCACCAGTTGTCTGTGCTGCATTGCTGTGCTTCACACTGGTGCTGGAGAGTCGGGCCTGTGACTTGACAGCTTGCTGGGAAGGAGAATACTTATCGAATTTAGAGCATTTACAGGAGATTTTTTACAATGTGCATAATACTGGATTGGGTTGAGAAAACTATGCAATGCCTTCATCTCACTTCCCACTTTTGACTGTGCAACAAATTGAAACCCTTCAAGCAAGTGTATTTGGGAGTGAGTGGGGTTGGTGGGGAAGGATAGAGGTAGAGCCTTAATCTTTGTCATGAGGGAGAAGCAGAAAAAGACTAGTACAAAAAGAGTGAGAAGTTTTGACTTTCTTCATGATATTTAGGCATGGCTGTGAGTTCATCCAGCCCACAAGTGTGATTATAGATTGGTAACTGCATTATTCATTATGGTTCAGATTGAAATGAAATCATGGAGGGCAATTTTCTGTCTCGCACTTCAAGGTCAGATGAGAGTATTTATTATTCCCTCTCTGTTTATCTGTGAATGCAAATTGAATTTAGTGATGCCAATTGATGAAATGTTAGAAATATAAAACTCATCAGAGCCGACATGAAGAGAAATTACTGGGTAGAGCTGGCCAGCGACTTCACCATCCCATGTACAGGCCTCTGCTTTGATTAGTAATTATTTCAGTCTTTGGGTTTTCTCATTCCCAGTTTTGTTTCAGTTGTTGTCATTTTTGTTTTCAAAGAAAAAAGTGTAATAACACTTTGAAGCATTTAGAATTTGAATTAGATGATGTAAATAAAGCCAGCTGCAGAGAGGATGCTTGGATCCTGGCTGGAGAAAAGGTTTTCTTTCAAAAGTCTTCCTTGGGGTTGGTTTTGGGGTTTTTTTTGTTTGTTTGTTTTTTCCTCCCTCCTATGACTGTTCCCTTTCTCCAGTATTTTGCTCCCTTGCATTGCACTGTAACGTTCAAAGCTGGCGTGGGGTGTGATGGGGAAGGGAGCAGCCATTTGCCATTTTTTGGTGCTGAAGCTCCCTGCGTTTCCTTACTGACATATTGCCCACAGGCTGGCCTTCCTCACCAGCCAGTGTTGCTCCGAGAGCAAAAACTAGGACCTGCAAAGGGGACCAAATGAGCACGGCTCTCGTACTGAAATAATCAGAATGGAGATATGCTCTTCCCAGCTACTGAAATGCATTTTGAACAATTTAGTGAACATCTTTGCTCAGTTTGGTGTATCAGTCTGTGGTCAGAAGGCATTGCTGTAGTGTGCGTCCTATTCTCTGCAGTGTTGGAAAGACACTTTTAACTTGTACAGGGGGGATTATTCTTATCTCAGAGTGGGAGTGGAAAACCCTTATCAGTGAATGCTCTTTAATACTCCTCCGTAATTGCCAAATGCCACATACAAAATTATGATAACAGAGAGAGATGAGACATGCTGTGCAGGCTATATGCTGTGTTAATAATTGTAGAGGACTGTTGTTTTTAACTCCTGCTTTTTAATTACTTGCATTTTATTAAGAACGTTTAGTATTTGCTTCTCTACCAAGCACTGCAAAAGGGAATCAGTTTGCTCAGGATGCAAGTGTCTCTCACTTGTTGTTGATTCAGAACGAGAGCCATGAGCATTTGGACATACCAAAAGCCCTTAATAGATTTGTCTACATAAGCTATTATAAATCACTTTGTGTGTTCAACTATCAGCTTGATTTCTCCTGTAGCCAGTTTTACTGAAGACGGCAGCATTTTCAAGTTAGTAAGCGTACAACACGCAGTGTCGGTTCAGTGGTTTTTAAATACCACTAAAAGTTTTATTCACCAAATAAATGCCTTTAATAGAAGCTTTGGCCTTATGAACACTTCAGGTTTGGAGGCTTAGAAAAAGGACATTTATGCCACCCTTGAAATACTTTACATTCCAGAAGTCAGTGATGGATGTATTTGACGAACTATTCATGTTCAACTTAAAATAAAAACAAACCACAGAAGTCTCTCATTTATTAAGTAAGATGTTGCTTTCATTCTCATCTTGGTGGTGGATGTGGAAAGCATGTTTATTAGTGTGACAGTAAATCTCACGTTGGGTGGCTGATTAAATATCCGTTCAGATAGAGCCACACTGGCCTTTCCATTTTGGCAATGTTCCTGGTTTTTGTTCCTTGGGGTTGTTGTGGTTGGCAAAGCCGCATGCGTTGCAGCAGGTGCGTTGACCCCTTAATGAAAGAGGCAGAGGGTGCCTGATGTGAATTTCTTTTAGTAAATCCTAACTCCTGCCAGTCAATTATGGCTATTGTACTGGGGCTGGGACATAAAATTTGTGTTATTTCTGTTCTGTAACTGTTCATTTTGAAGGAACTGCATTTCTGAGCCTGATATTTATGCTGCTGGTTAGGGAGTAAAATTAAATACTGTCTCAATGATAAAACGTATTGTCAGTGTACCAATAAAGCTCCAAACATCTGTCTGCTTCTTACCCATTTCATCTGTCCACACTAGCAAAATAATTCTCTTTATGTTGTTCCCTCGTTATAAATTCAGTATGGTTCAAGTCTTCCTTTTATGTAGAGCACCAACGTGATGTATGAACTGCTTATTTTTGAATGATTTGTGATTTATGGAAGCCTGATGATATATAAAAGGTCTTTGAGAAAATACAAAGTGTGAACCAAGAGAAAGTTTGCAGATGTTTGCTGAAGACTTGGGAGAAATAAATAGCAAGAAGAAAGCTTGTTTTCCTACTGACTCTCTGTAGACTGTTTCAGGTAGTATTTTCTGTGGCAGGTATTTCATATGGCTCTCTATAAGGCACAGTTAAAGCTTTAAATAAAATATAGCCCGTGTGATAACTTCACTAAAGATGTTAATATTTTGTATCCTTGGTCCTTCTAAATGTAGTAACCAAATAACAGATAGCTTGGAAATGTTGGCCTCCGGAGTTCCCGCTTGTGCGCGTCGCAGTAGCAGCGCAGTGTTTGACAGCAGGGATGGATGCTGCTGCTTCGGTGCCTTTGCAGTTCTGTATGTGAAGAAGAAAGGAAGCAGAATAAGATGCTGAACAATTGTATTTTATTAAAAGTTAGCACCCAAACCTTTGACTTTCGAGCTGAAATACTTGTAGCACTAAAATCATCTCCTTCTTCCTGATATTTGTTTTTCTAGTTTACCTGCCTTAAATGTGTTAGTTTAGGCAGCTCCATTCTGCAGCAGTGTTCTCGGAGCTCCCATCCATCTTTTCAGCAGCGTTTTATAATGGATCAATTTTTTTCCTTTTTAACATAAGGTGGAAAGTTTTCTGTTTTGCCAAGCCCCACCTTTTCTTTCCTGTGTTCTGCCCCTTTTTAAGTCAGTATTTTTGTCATCATCTTCTCCCTTCTGTATTTCCTTTTTAATTCCGATCCCAGATGGTGGTGGTTCCTGTCGAGGCAGGTTAGGCAGAGGCTGGAGGGGAAGGAGGCTGTGCCACAAATGGGAAGTTGGAAGGAGCCTTGAGGGAGGGCATAGACAGGCATGACCTGCTGCTATCCACTGGACAATATGAAGACATGCTGGAGTTACCCTGTTGCTGCTTGTGCCGTCATGTTGGCTTATAAAACCTGGGGGAGAAGAACTGGAATGAAAAATAACATTTTTGTTCAAGCTCCCTGTTTATCAGTGTGGTTTATGTCTTTGTGTGTACTGTCTATAAATGTGTAGATACATTGGGAAGGCTGCAAGTTGTCAAGCCTCGGGAATGGGTGTGCTTTTCTTCATCCAAATGTCTTGCTACAAAGCAACTTCCCTTGCTCCTTTTTGCCTCATTAGCTGGTGTGCTAACCTTTTTATTTTGGACTCTGTCATGAAGATGTTGATAGTCGCAGCATGCTTCTTTTTTCTGTTATATATGTGCGATAGCACTGTCATCGTGTTTTCCCTCTGTGCATCTTCAGTGTTCTTCCCATCCGCTCTCCCTGTTTTTTGGTGCTTTCTCTTTGATGTGATCCTCCTTTCTGACAGTTGGCCCTGGTATGTGCAAGTATCTCATCTTTTCCTGAGTTGCAACATGACCTAGACAGTGTTGCTCTTCTAATTGTCTCTGTTCTGCTGTGGACCTCTTGTTTTCCTCTCAGGTTGATATACAAACTGGTTCTGGCATCCTGTTTGCTTTCCCCATTATTTTTTTAGTATCTCTGAGGTGGTAACTTGGCTACGGAAAGGATGGAATGATTAAAATAATGTTTTATGGATCATTGGGGAGGGGGGGAAAAAAAAAAAGCTGTCAGCTGCTTTTGTAATTTTTTTGAAGGAGATTATTAAAATGCATCTTACAGCTTCAGCATTCACTCTCTGCCATCATTGTTCTCAGTCTTTCAAAGAACATTTTGGAAAATGAAGTTTTATCATTAAGATTACATTAAAGTGGATTACAGAAGGGAAGAGCAAAATATGAAGAGTCTCAACAGCTCAGAACAGAAAGATGTTGGCATCTCATTCACTGGGATGTGGAACAAGGAACATTAATAGACTGATAAACAGAAATGACTTTTTCTCTTTAAGGCTTAAAAGGTTTACTTTGAACTTGCGAAGATTTTTTAAAAATGCCAGTTTTCCAAGCTTATGTTGAATGAAGAACTTTGGACCTATTCTATTTTTTTTTTTTTTTTAATGCTCATTTTGAGTGAGCAATTACTTCTGAAAAGCCATAGGTGTCATCAGTATGGAAGAAGAGTGCCCACCTCTAATGGTATTTGCTGCTGAGTACCTGCTTTCAAATCCTGTTTTGTGTCAATAAGGAATATAACTTTCTTTTTGGATTTTTTTTTTTCTTATAGAGATCATTTATATTGTATTTGGTGCAGTTTCTGGAAGAATTATCAATTTGTCCTGAGAGAGGAAGAAATGATCTCAATAATTTGCTTTGGCATCACGTGGAGAGTTGTAAGAAAGTTGAATTTCACACTTCTTATAGCAAGGAAACCTATGGTAACAGAGTTGGTTCAGAGAGTTTAAGTATCATCTCTGCTTTCCTAGACATCTCTGGCATTTAAATTTTATCTATATTAACATCACATTTGATCTGAGGCTGAAATACAAGCAGATGATGGTGTTCTTTCCAAACACCATGCAATAGCTGAGGAAATTGTCCATTTGTCTCCCTTGGCTTAATTTTTCTCATGTTTTAAAACACTAATTTTCCAGCCTAGTTTGAGAGGTTTGTATGTGGCTGAATGTCTGTGCTCTCCATGAGATGTGACTCTCAAATATTTTTTCATTATTTCAAGAAGGAAACCTAGCACATATCCCATTTTTCTTTGTGAATGTCAGCTCAATCATAAGCCATGAGTCCACTCAGCATTTATGAAATAGGTCACAATATTGGAAGATTAAGAAAAAAAGACTTCTCCATTGTCCTATTAAAATGTTTTGCAATAATCAAATGCAAGATTCTGGCTGTTTTGCAGTATTTAATCTTATGTTTGCATTTTTTTCTGCTGTTCTGACTCTAATCAGGACTGAGTTTCTTTGATAGAGCAAATAATATTTGCAGTAAGGTTTCCGTAGTGCAATTTAATTTGTTATAACACAGTTGGTGAGGTTTTTGTACTTATATTTACTCTATGCATAAAAAAAGAATATTGTTGAACAAACTCTAATGATTCTTAAGACAGTGGCTGAGCTTAGCTGGTCTCACCCATCTATTCTGCCCTGTATTGGAGGCTGACCTCTTGCAGACTTGGTAGGCTGGCACGTATGCATGGGCGTAAGGTCTGTCTTAGCACAAGCTTAGGAAAGTCTGTCTTAGTACCAGCCCTATGGAAAGGGGGATAAGTGTTTTAAGCCTAGGATTTCGAGAGGCATGGTGTGATGAATCTTCCTGTTACATTTTAAGATATCGCCCAAGTTGTGTCCATCTGCTGGAAATTACTGTCAGCCTAAATTGCCCCTGAAGGGGTGTTCAGGCTGTAGGATGCTGTATGGTGAACTGAGCAGCTGAGGCATCAGTGCATGTTTGAGTTTGGTAGCTGTACTGCAAAGTAGTAACCTCCAACAAAAGGACGGGCTGGAGAGCAGTGGTGGGTAGCTTTATAATTTGGCAACTGTAACTTCTGAATGATGTGGGTTTTGTACACTGCAAGTAATCACTTCTTGAGTGACATATATGTGCTTGTGACATTTGACATCTCGGTTATACCACTTAATTTTATCCCATATTTGACAGTATGCCAGGACTCAACCTGCTATTTATCGTCTTTGGATGTTGGCTTCTAGGAACTTTTTTAATATAGATTTTTTTTTTTTTGTAGAATCTGACAAGAGTTGATTTTCTACTTTATCCTGTGGAATTCTTGCATTGTTCTATAAGAAAAAGGCTAGTGTTTCTATTAAGTATCCACGAGACTGAATTTGAGATGGTTGCTGAGGTTGGGATAGGGAAGGGGGCATCCGGTGCAAGGCTGGCGCCGCGTCATGTTCCATCACCATAGATACTGCTCTTGGGCACAGGTTCCCTTTTCAACTGATTAATTAAAACAGAACCAAGGAAGTACTGGTGCCCTGGTAATGAAATTATCCATTTTCAAATGCAGATTTGAAGCCCTCTTGATGAACTTTCCCACCTGAATACAACAATGAAGAGACTATTTCACAGTCGCTGATTATTAAATTGGTCTGTGAATGGTTCCAAATTGAACTGGAGCTTTAAACAGGCTTCTGATTCATCTAGTGTTTTAAAATGCATATTTTTCTTTGAGGAGGAGGATTTTGAGGTAGGGAGACAGCTGCTTGGGGGTTTTGGTGAATTCCTACATAAATTTCCCAAGAAGTACAATTTGGTGACCTGGCAGTGCAGGATGTACTTGATTTACGCTGAGTGTCTTTTAAAGCAGCGTTCCATTTTAGTTCTATTTAAACAGTACCTTAGCAATAGTGCTATTTTATTTAAAAGCATTTGTATTTATTTTCTTTTAATTATAATGATAAAGAATACCCCTCTGAAGCACTCACAATTTTTTCCAGTGTGGCTTTTAGCATCAAAGGAACAAAGATCTTCTGTTCCTGAGTAAGCTAGAGATGTTGGTTTTGATCTTTCTAGCTTGCTTGAGGGTTTTTGACTTGTGTGCAATACTTTTTTTCATGTCCTGCTCACTCTTTAAATACTTAAAGTTAGTGCGGTCTCGGATAAACTTGTCATACTTAAATGATGAACCAACTCTTAACAATCACAAGAATTATTTCACTTTTATTTTGTTATTGATCAAGTACTTTGCCAGCATACGTGATCTGTGATGAGCTACTTGATGAGTGCATTGGAACAGCTGTCCATTATTGTCCCAGCAGAAGACTGAGTGCCCAAAGGGCACCTGTGAAGATCATCTCCAGGAATACATAGATAACTGTGCGTCACCATGTTGTGCTGCACAGAGAGCTGAGGAGGGACCTGAGAAGAGGGAGAGAGCTATTCTGGCTTAATTGAGAATCATGTCTACATTGCAAAAGAAGTGCTGATCACCTGGCCTTAGATGACATTTCTCTTCCAATATAAGTTGCTGGCAAGAACAATGTGCAGGTGGTGGCTATAATTACTTGCTGAGTACTATCTGTCTGTCAAAGCAGATCATATTAAACCTCAGTTTTACTTCTACTTTGTTAGAAAACAATTAAAAGATAAAGTAGAACCCAAGATCGTGCATCGTTTGTTGAAAACAAGACATCTTCTCAAAGGCAAACTGGTTGATTTTGAAATAGATATGCAATCATTTAAATGCTTTGTATATGTGAGTTTCCAGTAATTGTCTTGTGCTGAACAAGAAGGCTGTCACTGGGGTGGTTCTTCTCTCATATCTTTTTGTGAGAACAGCTGATAATGAGATGGCAGCTACTCGGTTTCCAGTGGTGCAGCTGTAAGACGAAATGGCACCAGCTACTGTGTCCTGGTCTCATGGTGATACTTCTCCTCTCAGGTTTTTCTGATCTGACTAAGAGGCAGTGGTCAAGATTTCACAGGTTTGTATTATCTTTTTTAGTGCCCGAATACTGGAGAAGGCCCGGCAGCAGTTACAGGAAGAAATACTACGGATTCAGAGCCAGCTCTTGGATGAGAAGAAGAAGCGTGAGCAGCACGAAGCACTGGTCAGAAGGCTGCAGAAACGTGTACTGCTGCTCACCAAGGTGAGTTTCTAGATAATGTTTGGAAAAGCCTGTGTCCTTATTTCTTTTCCTCCAGGTGTAGTCCTTCCTATTTCTTCTTTGTTCATCTCCGTAACTGGTACTACAAAGTTGCTATGGGGTCCTTCCATAGCAGGTGCTAGGTGAGACGTGAAACTTATCTTGAGGGCTGCATTAGAATAAAAGTACTAGTACATCCTAAGGCTTTGCTAGTGTTCCCCCGATCCGGGGTCGTGCTGTGTTGGCGATATGTGACTTTGTCTCAGGCTTGGCATTTGTGTGAGGGGAGAGAATTGAATCATGTTGTCGCTAGAGTGTTTTGAGCCACTGAAGGAAATTTATAATGGCTTTGGCTGCATCGCCTCCTTTCCTAAAGAGAACGAAACGACAGCACCTTGTCAACTGTTCCTGTGGAAAAACAATTTACAGAGAGTAAGAGATTTGCTTTCCTCTTACGCTGAAAGTCTGTTCGAATGTAATGGTAGGCACTAGACCAGTAAATTGAAAATACGTTTTAAGATTCTTTCTATAGGATATATCAAAGAAGTCTGCATTATCCTATATCAGGTATGCTCTCGTGATGAAATTCTATACAATAATTTTGAAGTCTGTAGAGCATTGCAAACTTTCTATTAAATTCTGAGAGTGCTCTTTACCCAAAGGGAATAATAATTCTCTATAGTCAGAATGATAGGTACTTCACTTTCCAAGAATACTCCTCACAAAACTTCACTCATCTGAGCAATCTCCATGACGTTATAAAGCTGCTCACGTAAGTAAGCTTATGTGTGTGCATAAGGTCAGACTCGAGTAGTTAGAGCGAGTGAGAGGGAGCCAGGCACATCACTGACAGGGAGGAAAGATGCCAGTATGGGAGTGTCTGAGCAAGAGTTGCTTGTGCTTTAGGCTTCAATTTTCAGTGTCAACTAAAGCATTTTGGTTGGTTTTAATTGTGCTGCACCCAATTCTGTGTAATTCCGTGTCATTGTTAAGCCAAAGAGTCTGTGATGTATGGTGCGGTAAGCAGGGCTTCTTGAAGCATGAAGCAACCGCTTTACAAGAGGGTATTCTATCAGATCTTCTGGCTGCAGAATTTGATGCCATGGAGAGTCACACAAGTGAGAAGAGAAAAATCACATCAGTTCTTTCTCCTTTACACTGAGGCAGGCACTACAGTCAGGGTGGGTGGACCAAACTCTCTCCATGGAAACAGAAAAGTCACCTCTTCTCAGTCTTTCTAATACCCCCAGCATCAGCCAGCCCCCCATACTGTTCTAGTCTGGTACTGGCATGGCTGGATATGACACAGGTGGATACTGAACCTAATAAAAATCCTTCCTTTACAGCCTTCTCAGCTGTCTAGCATTGTGCTGGGCTGCTCAGCCCTGACGGAAGTTTCTCAGATGGTTTCTAAAATATTCCCTTTGTTAACTTATTTCCAGTCCTCAGCAGAAACGTGTTTTGTCACAGAACACAAAATATCATTATTTTTCTTTAAGTACTGGACAAAAAGACAACAGTACTTTGTCATGTAATTGTACCCTAATTTATATAGAAAGACAGAGCCTTTGCTTTGTTTGCTATCCTCCCCCTGAAGAGGAGTAGAGGAAAAGTTGGAAATGTCCTTCATCAGACCATGCCAAATAAACTTGGGTTTTGACAGTGGAAGTTTTCAGTGTACTCAATGATTCCTCAACTGACCTGTTTTAAAGGAATAAAGACTTTGCTGTTCTCTGAAAACCACCCAGAGAATGCTAGGAGTTCTTTGTGAAGAAGTACATGCGTTATGGTACTTGGGCAATCTATCCTTGGTACTATTTCTCCTCCTGGTTGCTCTTCTCATGCAAAATCAGAAGAAGGAATTTCATTTTTAATTAAAAAAGTATGATATTGTGATTTTAAAATGAGATTGAGCAAATATATCGCCTGTTAAAAATAATTATTTTACATTGAAAGCGTATCACCTAGAATGGTATTTAATCATCTAATTAGTGGCATCAGTAGTACAGTGTGCTTCTCTGTAATTTGAGAATGGAAAAGATGAGCTCTCTCTATTGAATCTTTGTCTTGTTAAATAGGACTGTGAAAATCTAATTTAAGGGAGACAATCACATATATGATTGAATTGCTATTGCTTTTGATAGTGTGATTTTTGCGTTTGTGTATATTTGACCCTCTAGTAGGGAAGTGAATCTGTTCCTGTATGCTGAGCAAATAAGGACTGAAAGGCATCAGACGTGTTTAGCAGTGCAAGTTTAATGCAGTAACAGCTATTCTTTCTTTGGGCTCAAATTGTAAGCGGGAAGTCTAAGGCTTTGAATATGTTTTAGAAGATCAATAGCAAATGATCAGCTGTTTTTCATTTGATAACAGCAGTACTTAATATTTTAGTAGTAAACATACTCTCTTCAGGAGGTAGTCGCTTTGCCAATCCGATTCCTTCTCAGCTTACTTTTATGGCTATTGAATTTTTTTCCTCAAGTTTCAAACAATATTTTTTGGCTTTCACAGATTGCCTGTCTCTCTTGTTCATTTTCTACTTGCCACAGTCTCTGTCTTGGTTGCTCTCATATTTCCATTTCAGTGCATTTTCTCCCTCCATTGCTTGCTTCCTCACCTCATTTACTTCTTTTGGGCTTTCTTGACCTTACTTGGGCCTTTCCAGTTGGTTTACTGTTTGGAATTGGCACAATTGTCAGTCTAGGCTAGTTCGGTGAGTCACTACAAATCTCTCTTCCTGGCAGACTTGAAGAACAACGTTCTGCAGTCTTTGACATACTAGTGCAGTGGTCCAGCCCAATTGATTCCACCTCTGACAGTGTGCTAGCGTAAGAGCTGAGTCCTGGTTATTTCTGTTGACAAAGTGCTGTTTAGAACATGTTAGTTGATTCCTTTCTCCCATATGTCCGTGTAAATCCAGGCAGTACTTAAGTTTTCTGATCTACATGTTTTCAGTGAAACATAAGACTAGATTTGGACACCCTAGAGGTTTTCAGACACTGATGGCTTGAAGGGATCTCCTGGAGTGTCACTCTATTCACTTAAGGTGATGAAAAAGAAATTGATGTTTGAAGGGATGTATTCACTCTTTTAGAAGTCCACTTGGCTGGGTTTGCTGTCTGTTCTGCTGTCTTTTTGCTTTAGCTTTGCTCAGAGTTTTGGGGAAATCTTTAATCTTTGCTTTATTACCTGAGCTAGTTCAGATACAGCAGCAGTGGGAGATACCTGAAATGCTGGGGAAAGACCTAGTCCACCTCTGCCCTTTTCCCTGTTTGATTTAAAGCTGCATTGGCTTTGAATGCCATGTTTACTTACACAGTTTTGTATTTGACTTTTGTGTTGTCCTTAAGCTTGTCAGTATTTCTCTTGTTCTGAAGGCTTTGCACACTACTCCTGGTCTTTGTTTATGAAGTAGGCTTATTAAAAACAGTCAATTCTGCACCTGAATGGCTAAAATTTGAATCTCTTAGGAAATTTTATGACACGTAGGTCTCCCAAAATGAAAAACCCTTTCTGAAAATCCTTATCTGAGTGCAAGCAGCTGATTGAGTCAGTATTTAATGGAAACAAAGCTCTGGTCTATTTGTTTCAGGAGAGCAGCTTTGAGGAGGCACAAATGGACCTTGTACAGCAGAAGTGAGGTTGGAGAAAAGCAATAAAGGCACACTGAAGGGTTCCAAAGCCTTCTGATGTGGAGGGCCAGAAGTTGGCTTGCATGGATCTTTTTAGGGTTGTCACCTCCTCCTCTCCTCGTGTGATCTTACCTGGTCACGATCAGCCCTTAGCTGTATTCCTTACTTAGCTGCTGTTAGGGTTCAGGCCTGCCAGCCTCTTCTCCTGCATGCATGCTGTTCAGTGACTCCTTAAAACAGTTATTTCTTCTGTGCACAGAGTTGGTGGACATAACTGCACGAAGCTGCAGAGTGGCTAGGAACAGCCTATAACACGTGCAGCAGATTTCACCAGAGACAAAATGCCCTGCTTTTTTGCAGCCGGTACGTGATCCTCTGGGGGAAGCTCTTGCCTGTTTGCATACACCAAAACTCAAAATATGAAGCCCGGTTTCAGTTACTTCTTGTAACTTATTCCAAATGAGTCCAATTTGCTTCTCAAATTGTAGACTTTGTGAATGTACATTGTCCTAATTGCATCCCTTGCTCTCATATAAGGCATAACGCAGCTAATGAGTTAATCTGATTGTACTGGATGTTGTTTTGCTGTGTTTATTTCCCGTCTGTGCATTTGCCTGCCTTTGGGTACTCCGCTGCCTGGAGAAGAGGCTGAAAAATTCCATTTTGTGTTCTGAACATTCAATCAGATCATGTGATCTGATAGGAAATCTGTTTCTGTTGAGACGTAATTTAGGCCATCACCATAAAAGTTGGAGATTAAACAAATATTGATTAGCCGACTCCAACTGACTGTTCATACCACATGTTCCTGGAGATATCTTCGCAGGAGTCAGTGCGACGTATGTAAGTGACTCCCAGAGCTGAGAACGGCAGAGATGCATCAGAAATGGGACTAGGTAATTAAACTGTTCATTAAGCATGGCAGATGCAGAGTTCATGACTTGATTTGCCATCTGCTTTGTTTTGTAATCAGTAAAGATTTAAAATAATGCTGATGGTTTCTCTGTCATATTGGGACCTGCATTATGTTTTTTTCTTAGGAAGTAGATGATTCTAAAGCACAAGGAAGGATCTTGAAGTTCTGGGGGTTCAGTGAGGGAAGTGAATTAACCCTTTTTCTGGGATACGTAAAAATTTAACTTTAAATATTGCACTCAATATTGCACTCAGTAGCAATAAAAACAGCCAGTCTGGCAAAGAGATGCCTTGCAACAGACTTTCTTTTGGGTATTATACCCTGTGCTCTGCGTCCAGGTAGCACAGACAGCTTTAGGGCAGAACTGAGCTGCTCCTCTGTGTTACGGGCAGTATCGAATGCTTTTTGCTGGCTGTTGTGATACCATGCTTCTTCCTTCCTTCGATCCACTTCGTGACTCCATGTATATCATTTAAGCAGCGCCATTACTCATGCATCACCAGCTGTGCTGCCGCTCTGCACACAATTGTTACCTGCTATCAGCCTGACCCTTGCCAATCCTTTCCCTCTGCTCACTGTGTCTCCCCTTCGTAGATTTTTATAAACCCATGGAAGTTATCTTCCTTTTTATGCCTGCAAATAAATACGTTTTAAAGCAATTCCACTGCTCCCTCTTCTGTGATTCAGCAAGGTGAGTTTTGTCAGGTGAGGTAGTACTTAGTAGGTTGTTCTGCATGCTTGAGGAGAGGGGAGATAAGGCACTCTGTGTTTGCAAGAGACTCAACGACCTTTTAGATTGAGCACAGTTCCCTTTAATTTCAACTTGATTATATTAATCAGTTAAATAATTTCAGAGAAAAGGTGATTGGTAGTTATGGGCAGAGAGGGATGATAGCAAGGGAAGAGAGAAGATCATTAACCACTGTGGGACAGAGAGAAAGAGGTAATTGCTACCTGTGGAGTACAGGGGGGTTGAACAGGTCTCTGCTGAATTGTAATTTTTAATATCCAGTAACATCATGAATTTTAATTCCCAGACTCCTTTCATAGGGTGCCTTTTTTAAAGAATGAGGACTAACAGGTTCTGCCCTGTTACGAGGTAGATGCTTTTATGAAAAATCTCCCCTCTCCCCCCCGTTGCCTGGTGTTATATTGATCCCGAGTTCAGCCTGATGCAGGGTGGTTGTTGGGCTTCACATTCGTGGTTTACACAGGAGTGTCTGGGTTACCGGATAAAGCGTGCTGTTTTGTGAGGAGAAAGTGGGATCTGGGGGTTTGATGACTGCTGCTGTAGACATTTTCTGTTAGGGCTGAGGAAATAATCATGTTTTGTGTTTCCTTCTGTTGATCTCTGACAGCCTTGTGTCTTCTGAGGTGCAGGTGCTTCAGGGAAAGAGAGTAATGAGAGGATTTCTTTTAGCACTAGGGTTTTTTTTCCCCTGTATAACCCAAATTGGTTGTGATTTCTTTGAGTAACTTCTTCCAGTTATTTACTGTGTCATGTTTTAGTCCTGATCCACTTAACCACCTTCTGAAGCTTGGGCAGCTGCCTCCCAAATGTAGCAGCGTTGGCGGTAATTTGCTGTACCACTCTGCCTCCAATGGATGCTCCACAAGGAGAATTTGCAAATATTTATTCTGACAACACTTTTCCTGTCTTTTTTTTTTTTTTAAATGTCTATCACTGTTCTCCTTCACCTTTCTTAATCCTCTTGCTGTCTGCATTGTAAGGACCTTTAAACCATGCTCTCCCCTTCCACATGTAACAGCTTTCTAGGATCTATTGACCTGATTTTGAATATCTCTAGACCTCAGAGTTTGAGAATGATTTTTCTCCTTTGCCTGTCCCCTCAAATTTGTCTGCTTCTGGGTTTTATTTAGCTTGTAATGGAATGGTCTGACTCTAGTTTTCATGGAAGCTGCTACAGAAAATACAAAAGAACAAATATAAATTTTATGAGCCTCACCATAGTCTTGACTGTGTTGCACAAGTCACTCAGCTCTGCAACTATAGAAACGTAGCAGTGTTGGTGGCTTCACCCTGCCTTTCTCATGAACCAGTCATAACATTTAATGAAATTATTTCATCTGCAGTGCCTGCACTGCCCTTTCTGTAATGTGCTGATCAGAATCCCACAATACTCTAACAGCAATTTTTGCAGAGATTTGTACAATGACAGACTAACTTTGTGCTGATTTATACTTGATGCTTCGTTATACTCATTACAAGATCTTATTTGCATGCTTGACATTTTAAAATATTGTGTTTGGAATGTGTTATTTATTTTGAGACCTTTATTAAGCAGCCTCAGTCTAAGGGTTTAATTGTTACTGATAGCTAAGAGTATAATTACCTCAGTAAAATATCATGACTATATTAAGCAAATGGAAATTGTCTTCCAGAATAAAGCAAGTACAAGCCATTTTCCTTTGAAATAGGCTGTTCCACAAGGCCTGCTAATATCATTTGCTTATACAATTGCAGAATCTCTCTGTAAAGAATGAATAAGGAGGGCTGAAATCAATGTGTTTGGAGAAGAGGCTGTCTGTGGTAGTTTCAAAGCAGTGCACGAAGACCATTTGGAAGGAGAAAGTATCTTTAAACTAAACCAGAAAATATTACTGTTTCTGAAGTGAGATTTGCAGATTTCTGAAAGACAGGAGAAATGCATGTTTTCTGGCATGGGCTCCCAGACAAGTGCATGCTTTTCTTTTGCTTGGTTTTCTTTGACATTAGCTTCCTTACTTTGCCTGATTTGGTCATAGGTTTACTACTCACTTTTTTTTATTCAATGAAGAAAGTAGCAGAGTTGAGTTCTCATGTCCTTATCCTGCTCCAAAATGACTTTTCAAAGCCTAAGAGTTCCCTTAGTTTCTGACTTGTCAGTCCGCATGTGTTGAAGGGATCTCTGGATCTGAGATGACTGAGCTTGTTCACTGGCTGTGGGCACTGCAGGTGTTTGGGAGCATGGTCTGCCCTTGCCTTCTTGCTTTCCATTGGATCCTCTCTAGTGAGGTCTTCTGCTCTTGATCTGGTGTTGCCCTAATTCTTCATAGCTAGTTGATAAATTTGCCTTTTCACTGACTTTGGATATTCTACTTCTTTGTGTATCTGTATGGGTACCTATAGGAATTTGTCCCACAGAGGCATGAAGGGAATATGCTTAGACTAGAGCTTAGTCACCTGAGGGCTTTCGACATGGAAATGGTGAATGTTAGCTTCAAATGACCAGCCTGGAGGCAGAAGATAAATTGATTCATGGGCCTTGCTTCCCTTTCCCTTTTAGAAGCATGAAAGAGCTCATAAAAATTACCTTAGCAATTTTTTGGGAATCAGTTCTGTGTAATTCTTTCTCTTGCCTTTTGATGTATCTGGTAAACCTTGCAATGGTAAAAACATGGTGTTCATTACTAGCTTTATATCTGGTGCTTTTGAGGTGGACGCACAAGGACAGCCTCTGTATTCTTATTGATGTTATGTCTGACATAATTTCTATTTAAGCAAGGTGTTTAGAGAGTTGTTTATAAATTTTATAACAATTCAGAATAGGCAGCAAAGCTAAAAGTTATGTGTGATTTTATGAGGTATTTTTGAAGAGCTATAGAAATGTGATCTTTTTTCCCAGAATACTGACTGGATTCTGCTTTGTCCTACCACCACTAGATATTAATGCTCAATGCTAAGAGGTTAGATTATGAAAATGAGAAATATACCCATAAAAGAATTTATTTGACCTTCAGTTCTCATACTTCTCTGAGAGAAAGGGCTGTAGGACTTCTAAAGGTAAAATATTCAATAAAAAGAAATTAGGTTAATCCAATGTTATGGCTGAGAATTTAAACTCACCCAGGTCAGGTAATTCAAAGTTATAGTTCCCTTGATGCATGTGCTGTAACATTTATTCCTTAGCTCCTCAGCCCTGAATTATGAAGGATGGTCGAGCAGATATGGCAGAGAAGCAAGCGGCAAGATGGATGGGTAGAATGAGGGAGTTGTTGTTAAGGGAGGTCGGGCAGAACAAACCTCACTTCTGCGCCTTGCAAGCAAGGGAAGGGCGAACAGCAAGAGGTGGCCGAGTGAGGTAGCTGTGCATGGGCTTGGGCGGCATCAAAGGACAGGGGAAGGGACTTAGGATTTCTGAACAGCAGGCTCTAAAATACGAGCTAGGATAAGCTGCACAAACAGGTTTTTTTGCATTTCTTTGTTCCTCAAATACTTATTGTTTGAAGGCATTAATATCTGTGCCTCTTAGAGTGGTGGTATTGCCAGAAGAACTGTAGCTTTGAATCTCTGACTTCTCTCTGTTTTAATTCTCAGCCATAAAACTGGATTAACTGGGTTTGCTTCAAGTTGAATCACAGTGGATTTTTTTAAAGGATAGGAGAGAGAGATAATTAAGTAATTGCACAGTAGCTTATTTCAACATGTGATGTGAGCCTCTGGTAAGAACAGCTGCACTACTCAGACACCAGTCACTTAGAGCATCCTTTCAAATGAAGACCCAAAATCTTTATAAAACTGAAGGACTGTCTGGAGAATTAAGGAGTTTTGGATTGCTCCTGGCACAGTATCATGCAGTACTAACTATTTTGTTCAATGCATGTTCACAACATCTCAGGTCAAGCATTGCTTAAATTGATGAATATATTAGAAGTCAAATGAGTTTTTTCAAAGCATTGTGGAAATGGTCTTTGACCCACGATTTGTTGCACTGAGGAGAAATGAACTGTTCCCTATTTTATGAGCACATTTGCTTAGGTAGTATTTCAGAGACAACAACATTGTTTAATAGAAACTATTGCAAATTTGAAGAATTGGTCTAGTTTCAGTTAATGAATTCTGATCGATGTCATGAGATGATTATATTACAAGTCTCTCAATATATGGGACATCTGCTGGGGTTTTTTTAGTGTTGTGTGGGATGTCTAGACCAGGAGCTGTGAAGAACCATTAACCATAAATTTTCCTGTTCAGGTGGAAGCGATTTGGGACAGTGGGGGAACTGAGGCTTAGTTTTCTCTCTGTATCAATCCAGAGCCTCAGGATTTCCCCAGAAATATCACTACCTTTTTTGAAGTCAGGAATTTGGGAGGGGATTAATAGGTAAACCAAGTGTGAGCATAAGACAGGAAAAGAAGATAAGCTTTTTACATCAAGATGATGTTTAACTTTCTTCCTGTCAGGAGGAGGAGGAGAACTATTTTTGAGAGTCTTAAGATTTGTAGAGGTTGTATGTAGGAAGATCCTACAACCCTATGGGGCGTCCAAGCTGCTTTTTAAGTGTAGGGAAGCAGAGCCAGAGCGATGTTTAAATATATCTGTCGTTGTGTCTACATCTCCTTACTTTCCTTGGGTAGTGAAGAAAAAGAGTTGTCTAAGGATTTCAGCAAACGTGTCCCTTTGCTTGCTACCATTTTGGGTCTGTAGGAAGTGAAATGTGCTTACTCCAGTGCCGTATTATCCCAGGTACTTGCTCTCGTATGCAACACTGAGAGAAGTGGAGGCTACACCCTACTTGGTCTTCTAGTCAATATTTTTTTGGGTGCCATAAGATTGTGTGTGAGTAATTGAGACAAAGTGGTTGAAGTGAAAGTAATTGAAGGGGAGAGCATTTTTAAGCTGATCACTTTTCTGCAAGTGTTTGAGAAGGTGTGCACTGAGCTTGTGCCTAGGAGCTGCAAACATGTGGAGGGCCAGGTGTATTTTTCACAGGAAAACTTGCATTCTGCTCATTGGCTGTGATGGCCCATGCTGTAACTGCAAGATCTGTTGTTTTGCTGCAGCTGAATGCTCTCCCCCTCTGCCCCTTTGCTCCACCCAAGGTGTGAGAGCAGCTTCCTCCATTCAGTGTTCTCCGCCCTGCTGATGGCACTCTGAAGTTCACATTGGCTTGTCCCGACTGCCTGTAAGGAGCTGTAAAAACTAAATATAGAAAAAATTGGATGACAGGTTTCAGGGCTCACTGTTCTTGTGTGCGTTGGAAGGAGAGATTCAGACTACAACAAGCGGCAGGTCCTAGGTAGAGTTTTGACCTACCTGACCTGCATGTAGGTTTGGATTGAGGTAGATGGGGTGTGCCCAAGGCCCCATGGGCTCAGCCTCCATGGAAAAATGCCTCCATGTCCCTCCGTGGGACAATGCCAAGAACTCATTCCCCTTTCAGGGAGAGGAGATCCTTTTATTCCTTTTCTCCCTCTGAGTAGCAGGAGCTTCCTTCTGCTGGGAGAAGCAGTTGGAAGAGTCCCTGCTCCTGCACCCTTTCTTCTCTGCTTCACATGGGAGACATCTAGGTTGCAGGTAGGTCCAGGACCAACAGCTGGTTGTTCATCACTTATGTGGATGGGAGAGCAGCTGGGAAGACTAATCCGTGCATTAAACACATGACTAAATTAAAGATAAGCATGGATGCGAAGTAACGTTTCTTTTGGTATGTGCACACAGCATAGAAGCTGTGTACTTCTACAGGGCGTGTGCAAAAGCAATTTGCAGTCACTTAATGTGCAGATTTCAAAATGATCCAGTTTATGAATTAGCAATTTAAGCAATTTAACCCTTCTTCTCCCCAGTTGCTGTTTTTTCAGACACACACTGCAGAAATTTTCTGTTTTGCACATATGACAGTTGTTCTACTATGTAAATAGTATTTTCAGTTTTACAGATAAGAAAACACTTTCTGGCTTTAAAAAATTAATTTTCTGTTGAAAAATGTACTACCTTTGGAGACCAACTTTCCAGGTTGACATTTCTGTTACATTAATTACAAAAGAAGAAAAGCTGTGCTTGTTTTGTCATTGGGAAATGCCATTTGCAAAGTTATTGGAAAGCTGACCTTGTCAGAAGTGTTATTGCATTATCCCTCTGTGAGGGGCACCACAACTGAATGGCAAGAAAAAAATGCAGAAAGAAAAAAGCAATTTCAGGAAATTAATAATGAAACCAAAACAAAATGCCTTTTATCCCCGTCCATTGTGAAGATATTTGTTAAAATAGCATATGTAAGAGTTTGGTGCTGGGGGAAAAAATGCTTGTGAACCACTCTAGGTTGTTTTTTTAAAAATAAAATCCACCATGTGAGAGAATTTTTGACCTTTTCCATGAAGTGAACATGAAAAAGTGGCAATACTTACTCCAGTTACATCTCTCCCACTCCCTGTTTTAACCCACTGTAACCTGACCGTCATCCTTCTCCCCTCTTACCCATTCTACACACGAGGCTGCGGGGGCTCAGCCTGCACAGACCAAAGTCCCCACGCAAGGGCTGGGGTGGGGGTAACCGCTGCCACCGCGATGCTTGGCGGGTCTCCCTGGAAGCAGTTTCTTTCCTACCTCTCATTCACTCTGCTGGTCCTTTATGTAAATCTCGGCTCTTCTGTTTGCTTCTAGCAAAATACCAAGCAACTCATCTGTTTGTTTTTCCACTTTCCTTCCCAATTTAAAGGCACAAAGCTGTTAATTTTCTCAGAGCCATTACTTGTCCTCCCTAAACATTGGGGAATGGCAGCAGCTGCACGTTCCTCCTGCTCTGCCTCAGTGTCCCATCCAGGCACAGCTTTGTTGAACAGCCCTGGTGATTGCCTTCTGCAAGAGATCTTTCATATTCCTCTAAATAATCCCCTCCACTCCTGAGCAGAAAAAGACCACTTGGTTTAGTGGCCATTTCTTCTTCGAACGTGTGAGCTCCAACACGAGATGCTGAGTGCCTGATTCTGCTCATCCCTGTGCTTTCTGTGCTTTACTCCCTATGGTGTAACTGTCACAGAGGTACAGTTCACAGGTAGCTCAGCGAGCTGTTCGTAATGGAACATGTTTGTCACACTTTAAAGGCTTTAAATGAAATCTTTTCTGCCAAAGAAATGATTAAAAATCCCAATAAAGCTATTTAACCTGCCCCCTCCTTTTATGCTAGCCAGCATATTCCTTATGTAATTATTTATGCACATGAATTTGTCATGTGTGGTGTTAACCTGAGGCTATGTTTGTAGCCGTGGCGTTCCAATATTGTCTTTTTACTTGCATGAAAGAGAAGAAAAAAAGAGAACTGCTGAATCCCTTGAAAATATCCTAAATAGGATGCTGAACAGCTGCAAATAATAGCCAGGTTTATAGTTTAACTCTCTAGAGGCATATGCAAGCTGAAGGATGTGAAACATATGTTCTCAATCTGATGTTTTCCTTCGGATAACACAAGTAAACCAGAAATACAGACAGAAGTAATTAAATGTGGGTACCTTCCCTGCCTCACTTTCCTCCCTGCATGGAATGGATTAGTGAGTTCTGATGTTCTGAAGGTCCTTCTGCTGCAGCCGTTGGCTCATCTTCTGCGTCTTGAGTCGTGATCTCTGTTGGAGTTTGCTCCCTAACGTTAGGAACGATTTGATCCCTCTATGGGACCAGCTAAAGTTGACTCATCTGAATCTGTCTCCTACCAAGAATACTCTGACTTTCTGAGGAGGTCTTTTTATGTTTCACCTAGCTAGGGTGAGTTTGAGGTTTTCTGTGTCAGTGTTTATGTACTTGCTACTCTTCCCTCTACAGAAGTAGTTTTTGTCTGATTCGTTTTCCTTCAAGGGGAGGGAGCAGGGACATGGAATTGTTGCCCCTCATCAGCTAGCAGTTACAGAGGCTTAGTTTTAACGTCAAACTGCTCCACTGAAGGAACTGGATATCTTAACTGCAGCCAGAACACCAAAGTGTGCGTTTCCAGTTGAATTAGCAATAACAATGGATAAAGGACTTATTGATGACCCGGGTCCAGTAGGCATGGGGTCATCCTTTGTTTGCTTTATGGAGAATAAAAGAGGGTAGATTCAGAAGAGATATAAGGAAGAAATTTTTTGCGATGAGGGTGGTGAAACACTGGGACAGGTTGCCCAGAGAGGTGGTAGATGCCTCATCCCTGGAAACATTCAAGGTCAGGTTGGACAGGACTGTGAGCAACCTGATCTAGTTGAAGATGTCCCTGCCAATTGCAGGGAGGATGGACTAGATGACCTTTAAAGGTCCCTTCCAACCCAAACTGTTCTATGATTCTATGAACTCGCTGTATTTTGGATGCTCTTCAGTTGACAGAACCTGCAAGCTCTCTACAGCTACCTGAAAGGAGGTTGTAGCAAGGTGGGCGTCGGTCTCTTCTGCCTAGTAATGAGTGATAGGATGAGAGGAAATGGCGTCAAGCTGCACCAGGGGAGGTTTAGGTTAGACGTTAGGAAAAACTTCTTCACCAAAAGGGTGGTCAAGCATTGGAACAGGCTGCCCAGGGAAGTGGTTGAGTCTCCATCCCTGGAGGTATTTAAAGAATGGATAGATACGGTGCTTGAAGACATGGTATAGATGGACTTGGCAGTGATAAGTTGACGGTTGGACTCGATGATCTTAAGGGTCTTTTCCAACCTTGACGATTCTATGATTCTGTAAGCTGTTCCTCCTCTGCTGTGGTTCTGCGCATGGATCGTGGTTATGCCTCCATGCAAATGAATGGATGCCCAATGATCTGCATCAAAAGTTTTGATTTGTAATTAACTTTTAATATGCTAAAAGGAAGGGTAATAAAATTAAATGTAAATTAGAGAGTTCACATTCTTCATACAAATACAACTTAAGAAAAACGGGATGTTCTCATTTTGCTGCATTGTTAAGATGTAACAAGAAAGATTGCTGCTTTCCCCAGGGAGAGCTTTGGGACTTACAAGGTTTATTCATCCAGACCAGTGAGTTCTTTTTCCTTGCAAATTTTTCCCCCAAGAAGTAGTGATAAGAAACTCTGGAGGGAGGAATCTTCTTGTTACATTGGCTGTCCTTTCTCTTTTTTGTCTTGGAGTTAAATGTGTTATAAATATCTGAATATCAATGCTTGGTAGACTTATGAGAGCTTTTAACAACTAATGAAGGTTAAATATTGTCTATTTTGGGAACCTGAATGACACTGTCACTCATATTTTAGCAGTACTCGATATTTGAGTTGCATTTTTCCTTCTGTCATTCCTGTGAGATAGAGAACCACCGTTATCTCAGTTATAAAAGAGGACAGGGAACCAAGACGCTCAGATGAAACTGCTGAAGACCTGAGCCCAAGTGAAACAGGAGTTCTGTGGAAGAGGTGTTAAATCTTTATTGCATCTCTTACTGAGAATATTTGGTTTTTATGGAGTCCCACAATGCAGACTGCAGTTTTCTGTGCCTTACCTGTGCGACAATGACCTTCCTTCAGATAGCAAGTCCTTTGCTGTAGCATGTGTGTATGTATTCCCTGACACTGCCTGCTGCACTATGTTAGCATCAGCATTTCACTGATTTTCTACATCTGCCGACTCTTGTCATATGCTGGAAGCATCTAGTATCATTTTGGTGAACCTGTATTAGTATAAGGATCTGATTTTCTCCTGGAGCTGTGTTGCTGAAGTGGGTTTGTTTGTGGAGGTTGTGGCCTGGTTTATAGGCACAGGCTAGAGTCCCTTCCCTCCTCCCTGCAGGCCATGTCTGGCCAGCATGTCCATAGGGATGTCATAGCTCCAAAGGGTGTCCAAATCAAATACCTAGGATATTGTGCTTTAAAAGCTGCTTGCGTGCACACTGCGTGAAATCTAATATTTTTTCCTTCCGCTTTGCATTAACTTGCATTTGTATGTGCTCAGCTTGCTTATCAGCCTTTGCTCTTCCCTCATTATTAATTTTTTTAGGTGCTCCAGAATGCCTCACCCTTGTCTCTAGACTCTGCTAACATTAATATTTTATGTTGTCAGCACACATCTTGCTATTTGCCCGTTTTTCTACACTAATAAGTATACTGAATGAAACTTCTGGCTCTAATCCCTAGTGCAGCCTGCTGCTAATTGCTTTCCATGGCAAGAAAGAATAGTGTGCTCTTGCATTAGCCAGCTTTTACCGACAGGTATTTGACTCTCACATAATGATTAAAACTGAGGGATGCTCAGTCATTTGTATAGACTTTCAAAACCCTGCATTCACTAGTTCGCTCTCCTGTGAGTTCTCAAAGAATTGTTAACTAGTTCAGTTTAAATTACTTTAACAAAAGCTTATGCTTATCTATCTCTGTTTTATCTTGTTACACTCAACTAAAAAAAGATGTTTTGTAATTCTGAACCTTCTGAACTAATTTTTTTAATGTTCAGGTGAAAATTCCTTGCCAACAACTCTAATTTCCCAGGACAACCTTATCTCTTCTTTCAAAACAGATAGGAGGATGTCTGCTGTCTAGTATCTCCAATACAATAGCTATTTTTAAGGATAAATCATTTTATTCCTTTTGTCTGTTAACGCCTTTGTTAATTTGGTCTTGGGTGAATATCTAGCTTTGAGATTATTATTATTATTATTATCATCATCATAGAATACCAGGTTGGAAGGGACCTCGAGGATCATCTGGTCCAACCTTTCTAGCACAATCTAGACGAGATGGCCCAGCACCATGTCCAGCTGACGTGTTCAGCGTAGCGGAGTCAACCACTTCCCTGGGGAGATTATTCCAATGATTGACTGTTCTCATTGTGAAAAATTTACCTCTCATGTCCAATCAGAATCTCCCCGAGAGTAACTTGTACCCATTACCCCTTGTCCTCACCATGTGACTCCTTGTAAAAAAAGGGAGTCTTCATCTTCTTTGTAGCTCCCCTTTAAATACTGGTACGTGGTAATGAGATCACCTCTAAGCCTCCTTTTCTCAAGGCTGAAGAAACCCAGCTCTCTCAGCCTATCCTCATACGGCAGGCTTGCCAGACCCTTGATCATCTTGGTGGTCCTTCTCTGGACCCCCTCCAGCCTGTCCACATCTTTTTTGTATAACAGGGACCGGAACTGTACACAGTATTCCAGGTGTGGCCCGACAAGTGCTGAGTAGAGAGGAATAATAACTTCTTTATCTCTGCTGGTGATGCCCTTTTTGATGCAACCCAGCATCCTGTTGGCCTTCTTGGCTGCAGCAGCACACTGTTCATGCATGTTGAGCTTCATTTCCACCAGGACCCCCAGGTCCCTTTCCACGGAGCTGCTCTCCAGCCAGGTGGATCCCAGTCTGAGCTGCACTCCTGGATTATGTTTTCCCAGGTGCAAGATCTTACGCTTGTCTTTGTTAAACTTCATAAGGTTCTTGTTAGCCCACTCTTCCAGCCTATCCAGATCTTCATGCAGGGTGCCTCTCCCTTCCAGAGTGTCTACTTCCCCACTGTTTGGTGTCATCAGCAAACTTCATCAGTGTACTCTTGATCCCATCATCCAGATCACTTATGAAGATATTGAATAGTGTTGGGCTCAATATTGATCCCTGGGGGACCCCACTTGTGATGGGTTGCCAGTTTGAAAAAGAGCCATTTACCACCACCCTTTGGGTGTGGCCCATCAGCCAATTCCTCACCCACTGCACAGACCACTTGTCCAGGCCCTAACACATCAGTTTCTCCAGGAGGAGGCCGTGGGGGACCGTATCAAAGGCCTTGGAGAAGTCCAAGTAGACAACATCGACCGCTCGCCCCATGTCAACTGAGCAGGTCACTTTATCATAGAAGGCCACCAGATCTGTCAGGCACGATCTGCCTTTTGTGAAGCCGTGTTGGCTTTTCCCAATCACGTGCTTCATTTGACTCGTGATGGCCCCAAGGAGGATCCGTTCCGTGACTTTCCCGGGGATGGAAGTAAGACTGATGGGCCTATAATTACCCGGATCCTGCCTTGAGCCCTTCTTGTAGACAGGGATAACATTTGCCTTCCTCCAGTTCTCTGGGACATCCCCCGATCTCCACGACTTCTCGAAGATTATAGAGAGTGGCAATGACATCAGCCAGCTCTCTCCACACCCTCGGGTGGATGGCGTCAGGGCCCATCGATTTGTAGGGGTCAAGCTCCTGTAATAATTCACATATTAACTCCTTCTTCACTGATGGTGTGTCTATGTTTGGATCCTCCTGGATTTTTGTTCCCAATGCCGGGGATCCGACAGTGTTGGTAAAGACAGAGGTGAAGGTGTTGAGAACCTCTGCATTTTCAGCATTGTTGATGACTGATTCATCTCTACTGTTTAACAGTGGGCCTATGTTTTCCTGCTGTTTCTGCTTGCAACTTACATACTGGAAGAACCCTTTCTTGTTATTTTTGGCGTTTCTGGCCAGTTTCAATTCAAGTTGAGCTTTTGCCTTTCTAACTGCATCTCTGCACACACTGGCAATGTCCTTGTAGTTCTCAGTGGACAGTCTTCCACTTCTCCATCTCTGGTATGCATCTCTTTTGGTTTTAAGCAGACCCAGGAGCTCGTGATCGAGCCAAGGGGGCCTCTTGCTCCGCTTACTTCCTTTTCTTTTATAGGGGATAAACTGTTTTTGTGCTTCCAAGAGAGCATTCTTGAAGAACTCCCAACACTTACTGGCTCCTTTATCCTCCATGGAAGCTTCCCACGGAATCCCTCCCAACTGATCTCTGAGCGAGCTGAAGTTTGCTTTTCTAAAATCTAGAACCCTTGTCTTGGTGCTGACCTTCAGCATGCTCAGCCGGATCCTGAACTCCACAATATTGTGATCACTGCAGCCAAGGTTGTTACTGACCGAGTTATTACAAAGCAGGTTTTCTTGTGAATAGCAGGTCCGGTAGTGCCTCCTTCCTGGTTGGCACATCTAACATTTGTGAGAGGAAACAGTCCTCTATGCATTCCAGGAACTTGATGGATGACATGCGAGCTGCAGTATTATTATTATTATATCTTCTCCTTAGTGCAGTTTAATTTCTTGAAGCATTTAGTTGCCTCTGTCACAGTTCTCTGGTTAAAATACAGCAGAGGACCTGTGTTAATTCTTTTCAGAGCCTGTATCTTTGCTGAGTCAGAGTGCAGCTACAGTCACTCGTGCTTCTCACTTCTGATAGACTTGAAGAATTGCTCTGTATCCATCAGTTTGTTTGGGGGTTTTCAGTTTTCATTGTGTTGAAATTTGTCTACCTTTAAAATATAAATGATTATGTTGTGGCTTTTACTTACTTTAAATTCTCCCTTATGTTTTACATTTACATGACCTTTCCTCACTTTATGCAAACATGTTGTGGTTTAACCCCAGCCAGCAACCAAGCACCACACAGCTGCTTGCTCACTCCCCCCCGGTGGGATGGGGGAGAGAATCGGAAGAGTAACAATGAGAAAACTTGTGGGTTGAGATAAGAACAGTTTAATAATGGAAATAAAATAAAATAGTAATAATAATAGAATATGCAAAGCAAGCGATGCACGATGCAATTGCTCACCACCTGCTGACTGATGCCCAGCCAGTCCCTGACCAGTGGCCCCCTGGCCAGCTTTCCCCTAGTTTATATACTGAGCATGACGTCATATAGTATGGAATAGCCCTTTGGTCATTTTGGGTCAGCTGTCCTGGCTGTGCCCCCTCCCAGATGCTTGTGCACCTCCAGCCTTCTCAGTCGGTAGAGCATGAGAAGCTGAAAAGTCCTTGATTTAGAGTAAGCTCTACTTAGCAACAACTAAAGCATCAGTGTGTTATCACATTATTCTCATGGTAAATCCAAATCACAGCACTATACCAGCTACTAGGAAGAAAATTAACTCTATCCCAGCCGAAACCAGGACAAAGCATCATGACTTTGTGTTTTGATGTTTGTCTTTATTTTCATTTTTATGAAACTGGTAATGTAAAAAAAAGAAAAACCATGGAGATCGGTAGGTTTATTTTCTTTCAAATTTTGATAAAGGTTTGAGATACTCTTGCAAGTTCATGTATGGCAACTAGCAATTTCTGAAATGTTCATTGTCTACTCCCTGTATGAATGTCTGAATATCCCATGAGATTTAACACTGTTGTAATGAGTAAACAAACACTGTATGCCCAGGCAAAGAAAAGTATAACTGAATCACAGTCACTGTCACTCCTGTCTATCTTGAAGATGAATCAGTCTGCTGAAATGTGCACCTGTGGGCAGTATGTAGGGCTAGGTAGTCTTGTTCTTTATGATCAGATTGAGATTTCAAATCTGTTATACCTTATCTGGAGTATTACTTCGTGGCTTTTTTCCCTTTCTTCCCCTTTTTAATTTTTTTTTTTTTAATAAGAAACTGTGTGGTTGGTGGTTGCATACCTATTTAAAATGAAGCAGTCAGATGGCAGAATACCTGAGAGGCCATAGTTCAGATATTATCAGAGCCAGGTATTCTTACCAGATGGCCAAAGTGCAATCTTTTAACTAATCATGGATGTGATTATAAGGTTTTTATGAACTTACTCCAATTTAATCTTTTATTTGTCTTTATAGCTATTAAGTGCACTTTTTATGGTGTTTCTCTCTACTGGAAAATGTAGATCAGATTAGAACATGACTTCTCAAAGCTGTGGTAACTAGTGCATGGTTTAAAGAGGATTAGTGATCAGTATGTATAAGGACTATTCTGTGTGGGGTAAATCTTAGAAGGAACACCTTCATCTTTAGTAATTTATGTGTCAGTAGAGATTTCCTTCTTACTTCAGCTGGAATCTTTTGTGTTAAAGGTCATTTTATTGAAACTCATGCTTACATATTCATAAAAGTGTGCATTCTTCTGAGCATTATCAGTCACCAAGTTTTTGAAGTTGCCATGCTGGATATTTTCTGTATCTTCTAGCAGTAGAATCTGGTATGATGAATGTCTGCTCTTGATATTACAGCATTAAAAAAATTAGGAGGGGGGATTGTGATGACATACGGTCTTTATACTTGGTGTGGTTCAACTGGCAGGAGAACATGAAATTTTAGGAATGGGAAAACTAATTGATGGCCTTGGGGAAGGAGGTCTGTAGATAGTTATAGGCTGATGCTCTATAACAAATTTTCTTTGCTCAATGGCATGTGTGTGATCTAGGCACCTTTTGCTTATTCCTGTGTCTTTATTCTTTGAATCCTCTGGGAACAGCAGGCTTGGCAAGATATGGTTTTGTATTTATCTTCTACATTATTTTAGTTTATGTTTGTTAAAACAGCTCTGTAAATATTGCAGAAATCTAGGCTGAAAGGGATGGGGGGAACCTCAGTGTGGCAGGTAGAAATTTATATCTTTGACCCTCTTGATAGATCTTTGGTCTCTGACCTGCACTTAGCAGTCCTATTCCTGCATTATAAAAGCTGGAGATTTGCCTTAAAGAAGCATCCCTTCTACTTTGTCCTCTTTTTTCAGCCTTACTTGCCTTTTAGATCACCTCATCAGATAGATTTTCAGGGTTCTTGTCTTTGCGTCACCGTCTGTTTAGCTTGCATTGTTTTTGAAGTCTTAGCAAGGGAGCAGGCTGCTCATGTCATTCCCTCCCACATCCCCCCTGCTCTCCAGGCTCTTCGTGCAGGTGGCTTCGTGCTATAGCCAGGGCTTTCCCCCATTTACCTGTTGGACTTCAGCACTCAGAGTTCTGCTGTTCCCTCCTTCAGCTCCGAAGAAACCCAGGGGACTGAGAGCTCACTCCTTGCATTTCTGGCTAGTGCGTGCTCTTAAGCTGCTTCCAGTCACCCTGCAGGGAACTCAATTTTTGTTTAGCTCTTTGGGGAATTTTACAGCTCAGCTCTCTGAGCCATAAGTGGTCTTAAAGTGGTCACTCCAAGGCACGGCCGGAACCAGTGACCTTTCTGCGAGATTTGTACCGGCTCCCATCAAGCAGCAGGATACCACTTCCAGAGCTAAGTCTAACCTGCTAGATAAGAGTGATTTGACAATCTTGTGTTGCCAAAGACTGTGGCACTGCATCTCCTTCCATTTATCCTTAGATTTTTTTCCTCCACCAAAATTTGTTTGAGATTTCCTGTAATAGAGGGTTATGAATAACACTTGTCACATTTGGAAAATGTAAGTCATTGAGGAATGATTTCAGCTTACTCCTTTATAGTCTGCCAGCCTTTTTGCTGTTCAAGATTTGAAGGACTGTGTACTACTATAGAGCTGTTTCATCAGGTTTTCTAGTGATGAAATTGCTTTGCTCTTCAACCTTGAGGATTTTGTGTTTACTACAGGCTGAAGAAATTGTGGGCCAGAGGGCATAGACATATAGCATGTATAGTACTGGAAACTAGAGGAGGGTGCTCGATGTCTACACGTGTATCTGAGTGTGTGTGTGTGTGAGAGCGCTGTGGCACGCTTACCCCAGGCGCGGGGGACTGGCTGTCAGACGGGTGTGAAGTGTGCTATCGTCTTGCTTATGGCATCTACTTGTTTCCCATCCAGAGTCGGACTAATGACAGCTCTGGTAATGCCAGATGGCAGTCACCAGTCATCATTTAATAGCAGAAAAATGTCTAAATATTGTCTCCCAAATTGGTTTGTTCATTCTTTCTCCTCTTTCTAGCATGGCAGTGATCCGCAGGCAGCACTTAGGGACCTCCTAAGAAGATCCCATGTAGAAAACTGTCAGAACAGATTGCTGTATGGATTTTCAGAGGATTAAAGTTAATTAAAGAGCTCTTCCTTGCTTTCATTTCCTCCTATCTGCCAGCTATTTACATGCTAATGTAGGGTCTGCCTGGGAGAATAGGAGAAGTGTCAGCATTGGGCATGTTATCACACATGGAAACAGGAGAAAATAATGAGATGAGCAATATATATGTGTGTGTGTGTGTAGCCTGACAACTGAAAGTCAGCAGCGCTGCTTTTTGCATATTTTTCAGTAGTGTGTGATCTTACTGAATATAATTCACTCTATTACATCTCACACTGCATAATTTAATACTTCATTCACTATAGTATCTTTACATAAGCAGTTTTATAAATAGGCAGATTGAACTATTTTTTTTTTTGTCTGCCTTGTTCTAAAGAGGAAAAGTCTTTTCTGCAGAAGTAATGAGTAGTTTTACTAAGAGTACAAACCTGGGAGCAGCGATCACGGTGGGGACTGGCATCTACTGTTGCCATCTCTTGGAAAGATTAAGCAGAGTAGGTGCTCGGCATGTAAGTAAACCGAGAGTGGATGTAATAGTTTTCTGCTCTAGTTGCATTATTATTTGCCCATTCCATTTTCACATTATTTCAGAGGATTATTTTCTCATGTAGTTTTTCAATATCTTCCATTTTAACACTTTATTAAAACTATTACATAACAGATGAAATAAAATTGATCCCAGGTTATGTTTCAAGAGGGAGTTTAATGCTTTAGGAAAATGAGAAGCCTTGCTGTCTGCATTTTTAAAGAAAACTATTGAAAACTTCTGTATCATTGAGCATAGGTAAAGAGGTCTTTCAGCTGCTGAAGGCAGTCCAGATAGTTTGAGGGTACTGAAGGTAATTAAGCTTCTAAGGACCAAGGGCATTCAAAGACAGATTTGTTTCCTGCAGCTTTTTGTTCCCCAATGTGCAAGTGAAATAAGAAGTGACTAGCTTAGCGAAACAAGACATGCCCTTACCATGGGCTGCCATTGAGGCCAGAGTCCCTGTGTTTCATGTGACCTTTGTGAAACATCTATTTGGCATTAGTCTTTTTCTTCCTCTTTAGTCTTTTGTGGTTTTCCTAGTGGAAAACGTGATGGTCTTACTCTTAGATGTCAGATGGCTGTTCTTTGGCCTTGAAAATCAATGTGACATTTTGGAAAGAGTTAAAGACGAGGGAGAGGGAAATACCTTTAGGAGACTTAGTTGGGGGCAGGCAGGGCAAGAAGGTCATCCACACTGAAAAGTCACGAGTGATCCCTTGCATGCTTACGACTTCGTAGCACAGCTTTCTAAACAGATGCTGTGAAAGGCATGTCAGGCGAGAGATGCCCTGGGATTTTGGTGTTTGAGGTTTTTTCTTGTACTTGATATTCCAAATCCTCTCCTTAGCGAGCTTGATGGGGCTAACCAAGATGAAATGCTGCTGTGCAATAAGCCTAAGGCTGAATTTCTCCCTGTTGTGGTTCTGCTAACGTCATCTGAGCTACACCAGGGAAAATGTTGTCCCTGGTGTCTAGATGTTGCTAGAGGCTTGTTACCCAGGCCTGTGGAGGTCTGAATAATTCAGAGAGCAACATGTTGTACTTGGTTCCTCATAGCAAAGGAAACCAATATTGTTTCAGTATCTCTGCTGACTAAATCCTATTGCTAAGTGTGGTTCGGGGAATGTGATATGGTTGCCAGCAGAAAAGACGCTGAGCGCTCAGAATTTATTGAAGATGGGAGATGTATGTGTGGTAGACGAAAGGAAAAGAGCCACACGTGGAGCAGATGATTTGTACGGTCCCTGCCTGGGCTGCCTGTCCCTGGCAGAGCCAACCCAGCGCTGCTTTCAGGAGCTCTGACAAATGGAAATGAGAACTGATGCTTAAAAAAAAGAAATAGTATTTTAACTTGTAAAGCTCATCTCTCTTGCACAAGTAGTAAGACTCCTGGTTTTTGTGTGTGCAATATTGGTTTGGGGCAAGTATGAAAACATTTAACAAAAGCAGAGAACTACTCTCAAGCTTTTCCTAACAGTGCTCTAAGTGTGTGTCTCTGTAGATAACATATGCACTTTTTTCCCTTTCATCTATGTTGTAGTTCGTATGAGGGAGATTTTTATTTTGTGTGTCACGTGGAATTCTTCAATTGTATCTTGCCACATGCTCAAAGGAAGATTTTTTTTCTGTGTTATATTGTTGTAGAAAGAGATCCAGACCTTTTTTTGCTGTCTAACAAATGGTCTTGTTATTCAGTCAAAACAGTTGGTCTATTTTGAGACTCTATTGGAGCCACATCATGCGGTACACTCTGTCTTACTAAATAATTCAGTTTGGAGCTACTGCTAGGAAGGGAGCCATGATAGCCCCTTGGGGATAGGTCTAGTCACCAGGACTAGAGTCAAGTCTAGTCACCCCCAAATTTGTAAGGTCACACAGTGCGGAAGTGCTCTCCAAGCAGGGATTAGGACATCAACTCTGTTGTAGTTGATTGGGATGGATGGTGCTTGAAAAAATCAAAGTAATTTTCTGGGTGGCTGCAAAGAGGAAAGAGCAGGGGGAAGATTTTGGCCTTTGGCCAAGACTTGCAAAATATTTGCAGTAACCACGCTTAGAAATCTTAAAAGAAGCTGTTTTTCAAAAAGTAGTGAACTCAGCCTTTGGAGACACATCCCATATAGGTATCTCCTGTTAAATACCTACATTTTTCCTTCCTGCGTCTTTCACATTCTCCACCTGCTGCAGCCTGTGGACTGTCAGAGTGGGTGGATGCTGTGGAGAAACGTCAAAAGGACGTGCAGCTGCACTGTGATCTGCTACAGATGTGAGAGGATGGGGAAATTTTCAAACCTGGCGACGTAACATAAACAGCAAACTTTTTTGTGTGTTTATAAGTGTTCATTCTTACCACCTTCCTGAGGTCTAAGCTCATATAAAGGCTCAGACTTCAGTCATGTCTAGTGGAGATTTATTTTTTTTTAAAGTGAAGTTTAATTTTTCATCAGTCTATTGACATTTTTCTGTAACACATCTGAGAGACTTTATTTGAATGAAAAAGCAATGTGCAAAAAGTGAGTGAGAAAAATTAGAAACCCAATCAAGACCACTTCAGCCAAAAGGGGCAATTTCTAACAGGTTACATGTGCTTAAGAATACATGTATTTTTAGTGGTGATGAATAGTTAAGGTTGAACATTTTTCCACAGACAATGCAATTTACTAGAGGAAAACAAGAAAAATTATTTTTCAGGTATTACATGCATATTTTTCTACTTTCTGTAATAGTCCTTTTCTGGGACCTGTAAATATATGGATCTCTGTGAGATATTTAGTTGCAATGCAACAATTGCTTTGCCACTGGGAGGAGCACATAAATCTTTTTTGAGAACTAAGATTCTCCAGTGCTGGTATATGTCTGATTTGTGGGTCACAGGCCCTTCATTCTGCATCCTTTCCTTCAGACTTTCTGATTCTTGGTGATGTATGTAGATATAGGGAGCAGAAGGTGATTTTACAGCTACAGATGAAAAGGAGAGTTTCAAATAATGAGGAAAAAATTTTCTGCCAGTACATTGGCTTTTTTTTAATTAAAATTTTATGTTTGTTTGATTTCTGGGACTTAAATAGAGCAAACCAGGCAGCACAGCAAGACTCCTAATATCAAAATTGGATTTTTGTTTTTAATTTTTGGGTGTCCCTCAAGATAGGAAGCAAAGGTGCAACCTAGAGCAGTAAACAACACGAATATTTCAGAAGGAGCATTTTTTTCTATATGCTACCATCTGTTGATGACCTATGCATAGGAAAGGATGATTTTCTGAAGTCAAAAGATTGATTTCCCAATGAGATGTGCTAAGAAAGCTGTGAAATACAAGGTAAATCCTGATGCTTGAGAGATCTCTCCATCCTTTTTTTCTTCCCCAATGCAAAATTCTATGTACTGGTTGAATGCAATTGCTGACAATAGTAGTATTGTGGGGGAAGAAGTGACGCACAGCACTTACAGTCTTATATACATATATATAAACATATTATATAAAAATATAAAAAAATAGCAAATGAAAGCACTAAAGAGGTCTAGTTCAATAGGACAGTGGTTTTTGTGCGTTAGCTTTCTGAATGGCTCTGATGATAGAAAAGAGAAGTCATAAGTTCTGTCCTTGTATCCGTGAACATTGCAAAGAAAGCTCAGATGCTCACAGCACTTTTCCCATTAATGTGTCTTCCTGTCTTCAGCACAAATGACCCCTAGATATGTGATAGCTCGTAATACATTTTGAAACTCTCTCCCATAATTAACTTCTGATGGAATAAAACACAAGGCTGCAGGGGTTATAGAGTCGAAGAGGCTGTTCAACAGGTTTTGAAAATGATACGTAGAAGTCTTTATGCCATTCATGTAATTAAGCTTAATTATTTTGAATTAATTATGAGGTCCTGAGTACAGATGTGTAACAAGCCCTATGTTGTCCCTCAGCAACAGCAACTTTTTAAAGCCCTCTTCGGTTGGATCCAAGCACAGCGTTCCTCTTCCCTGCTTACTTGGCAGCGTGACCCATGCTAGCCTAGGAGATGTTGCAACTTCCTCATGTTTTTCACCAGAGCAGCTCCCATCCCCATCATCAGAGAAAGACTGATGATACTAAAGCCTTTTGCTCAGTCAACATGCTGCCTGTTAGCATCAGATTAACCTTTCCAGCTCTCTGAAGTTTAAACAAACTCTTGTCTGCTCTTCCCACCCTCTCTACCACCTCCAGCCTTCCCACATCACTGATGTGAAGTGTAGAACTCGTGGTGACAATGAAGTTCATCTGCGGCATGCCTGAGAGGCACAGGTTTGACTGTTAATTAATAATTCCAGTCCTGTGCAACAACTAGTCTGATGACAAGTCAGTCTGTACAGAAAACTCTTGGTAGACTTTGAAGCAAGCATGCAGAAATATCCTATTTTCAGCTGTACGTATTTTTTTCCCAGAATTACTTCACCATGGCACTGCTCTAAATATGTCTTGTGAGATAAGCTTTAAATCCTACTTGGGCAAAGTTTATTAAAAATTAACATTTGCATGGGGAGTTATAAAAAAGAATAGGACCTTCATTAGCTTAAAATCATCCAAAGTAGAAAATAATATTGAATTGCTCTCCACTGGTCCAGACCAGGAATAACTCTTACTGCCTGCCAAATCTTGAAGCCCAGAAGTAGTCAGCATCAATAACATCCAATAAGCCACATTACAAACGGCACCTCTATCCCCAGAGGTGCAAGAAAACGAGCTGCTACCGACAGGCTAAACAGCCTGAAACTCATTGGCATGGGATATTAGTTGCCACACCTTTTCAGATACGATGTAGCGTCACGTTGCTTAAATCAGGGACTGGTCTGAATGGGGATTCATGGTTTTGTCTCAAATGACTTTTTTTCTTTTGTTTTGTTTTACCCTAAATTGGGCTCACATTCCCGCACCCTGCTCTCTGACTTGAGTTTAGTAATGCTTTGACCTGGAGCACACTGGCGTTGCTGAAGGTATAAAGCAGAGCCCAGATTGCACTTTTTCTTTATGTGGATTTGTGTCCAGAGCAGTATGTGAGCTGGATCGCTCAGCAGCTGGTAGTGTGCTGGACACCCCTGAGGTCCTCCTGTACATCACTATGTTATTCTGCTTTTCACTGGGAAAAATTGTGCAATGGCATAGTTCATTAGCCATAAGGCCCTGGAATAAGTGCTCTGGTAGTTCGTGATGTTTGGAAGTGAAGTGTCAATGCAGGTGTTTTAGTTTGATATGGCTTTGCTTTATGGAAGTTCACACTTGGACCAAAGTAACCCGTTGGCCCGATCATGCTGGTTTAGCCTGACTGAGGACATATCCCAATGACAGCAACTCTGATCTGCAGCCTGCACAGAAGTTAGCGGGAAGTGGACTAACAGTAAAGACGCTGGAATACAAGTGGGACGAGAAAGATCCATTTACAATCTCTAGGGAGAACATCAATTTTCATGCAATTCCAGGACAGATGAGGAACACATCCTTTCCCATATTCCTTTTTTGTTGGGGCTGCGTATTGCTTGCCTGTACCTCTCAGCACTTTATTTGTTGTGATTCCCTTAAATGTCTGTCTCTCCATCATATTCACCTTCCCTTGGGCTGCAAGTCTCCAGCATGTGTGTCTTTGTGTTAATTTGTCCCAGTTCACAGGCATAGCATCATTAGTGAAATAACGCTGCTGCTGTAATTACTGTGGGATTTGTGCGCAGCAGCGTGCCGTTGCAATGCGGTGTACCTACTCTTTAATCTACATGGGCCATCTGCTTTATTTCTTAACTAAAAGTTGTTTTGTTTCTGCTTTGGAAGAGTGAATCTGTTGCTCCTAATCTTCTCTGTGTAGAAAAACATTGCAGCTAGGATAAGTTAAATCCCTGTTTGATAGATCGTGCTCATTTTTGTAAAATTTCTTCCAGGTCATGCCCCGTAGTTTTGCTGTGCATGAGTTTTTGCTCTCCTCTGTGGCTGCAGGGACATTCAGGTCAGAATTCTGGTAGGACCACTCCGTAATCTAGAGAACTCTTGAGCACTAAGTCTGACAAGTTCAAACACAGTATACAGTCCTGCTGTTGGCTCTGTAGTGATGATATTCCAATACAGTTACTGAGAGGTTATCCCATGACAACTCTGCAAGTAATAACCTTTTAAATCCCCATTCAAGTAAGCATTTTAAGTTGTGTGACAAAGCACTTTGACTTCTGTCTAAATAAGAGGTCTCTTACATCTTTTGCTAATGCTTGCCTGATCAAACATAGTGAGTTGTTGGACTGATCAGGTCAAAGACGTGACTTTCTCTGAGTCTTCTGGGAGGGCTGTCTTCTCCCCTTTTCCCTTTCTCTTCCCAGGACTTCTCCAGGATTGAATGGATCAACTCTTTGTTATGAGCTGGTTCCCTAAGCTTGGGCAGTCCTCAGGCACAGAAGTAGATTGTTTAAGTGGGATGGAGCGTTGACATTGCTGTTAGAGAAAGCTTGCTTTTATTTCCCAGAAAAACACATCCATTAGATGATTGTTTTGAGAGGTGTTCTTCGGTGTGGTCAAACTGGACGATTTTGTATGCTTTAGAGGCATTAAAATGAGATTGTAAAATAAGAGCGGTGGGGATCTGGCAGCATGTGTCACTTTTCTGGTCTTTCGAAAGAATTTATAGCCTAGTTTTACCATAAAGTGGGTTTTGTTGTTGTCATCTTATACGGCTTTTAAAAATATTCCTGTTGACAATAAATAAGATGAGGGCTACAGTGATCCATGCCTCAAAGAATATAAAATGAGAAAAATACACTTTCTTAGGTCTGTTGACAATATATATTTCTTGTAACGGGAACATTATTTCTACATGAGTCTCTCTCTCCTTACCACTAGAAGTTGTTGAATTCAGTTCTGAGACAATGAAATAGCAGCATCAAATCAGGCAGTCTGCATCTTGGTTTTGTTAAATAAATAAAAAAAAAACCCATTATTTCTCATAAGATGTTTTGGAGTAGAGCAATCATTTAGAAAATGAAAAGATCCTTTGTCTAGGAGGCTCTTCTGTTTCGTTCTTTAATCTAAGCAGCTGTCTTTCTCCTTCCCCATGGGAAGTTGTGGTGGGTAAATAACATGGAAATTCATTTGATGATGGAGACATTAGAGGTTGGCATGGACAATTAATTTGTTATTAGACAGAATTAATTTTATTTGATCCTTACATGGTTCTGTTGCTGCATACAAATTCAGTACCTTGACGAGTTAGCCTGCAAATGTAGCTCTGTTCAGTCTGCTGAAGGATGGCTTTTTTACGGCTGTGAGATCAGGAGTGGCTTCTTTCCTAACCGATGTGTGAAGTGCAGATGACAGGGAAGTATCTGGCTTTGTGCTACTGGAAGTTATTTCTGGGTTTGTGACCTAAAACTTTTGCTTTTCTGCTTGACGAGGGGTCTGCTTGGTAGCACAGCTAAGCCCATCCAACAACACGTTGCTGTGAAAGGGGTGGTCCCCCTTCCCTTCTTCCCTTCCCAAAGTAAATTCTCCTGTCATTTTCTTTGCTCAGAACTGATTTGAAAATGAAGTTTCTGAAGCTGAATCAGCAGAAAGCTAACTCTAAAAGAAAGTGAGAAGCTTTTTGCTTGCGAATGGTTTCTTTGAGTTCCTTTGCTCATACAAGGGACAGGACGACGTATCAGTGGCTACAGGTAGAACTGTTGATTTTCAACTCCAGAGGGATGATCTCCTTGCAGTGTCATGAACCAGCACCTTCATATTTCCTCTTTTATTCGTACAATTCAAAGGCATGTTTTGGTTGATTCTGATATGTACTGATCATTTCTTCTGCAAAAATAATTAGAAAGGAATTAGACCTCCCTCCTTTTATTCATGACTTCAGCATGTCAAGAATTTGAAGCATGTGTAACAGGAACACTTTAGGAATGTCCATACTTGTTACCACCTCTACTTTCTTTTACTGTTTCTTTCTGGTTTTGCCTTTCTCTGGTGTGACTTCAGGAAAGGCAGCATCTCAGAAGTGGCTGCACAGTGGTGGTAATCCTTTCCTAAACAGAGCTGGTGCATAGTTGATAAACTCTCTTTTTTTTTTTTTTTTTTTTTTTTTTTTAAATAAGAATGACCTAATTGCTGGGAAGATCCCCAGACAGAGACCTGAAAGAGATTTGTTTTAGCCCGGTTCTTTGGAGCTACTGAATGACCACAACCACTTCATCTTTCTGGGTATCAGTTTCCCCTTCTGAAAAATGGGAGATGGTGATGCTGAATTCCGTAATAGGCTGCTTTTAAGATTGACTGCTAAAAAGTGCAGCATGAAAACCTAAAGGTAGTCCTACATATCTATACTGTTAAGTAGGAGAGTTCCATGAACAAGTTACTTACAACAGTGTCCTCATAAGACATCTGCTTTTGCATATATTATACTGCATTTTTCCTCCTCCTTCTCTCCTGTCTTAATTGTCTCTGCTCCAGTTTTCCCCAGACTGGAGAGTCTTTTGCTTGTGGTAGATTGGCAAATTAAAGATAAAAGTTTTCAAAAATGAGACCAAGGACAAAAGCAGGGAGTATGTTCAACTTGGAACTGTAAAGGAATATGTGAACGTGTTAAAAAGGGTACCAAATTCAATTATTTTTGTTAACTGGTGAGATCAGCAGAGGAATCAATTCTAACGTGCAGGTATCTTCCTTCGTGAGCTGCATGGTGAAAACTTCAATTGCATTTACTTTTTAAAGTTGACGTGCCAGGAGACAGCATTGTTTCAGTAGGTATGAGCAAGGAAGAGACTAATGTCATCTGTAAGTGGCAGGGAAATATGAAACTTGCACGTTTTGGCAGTAATCTTTTCCATTTAAAAAGCAAATTGGAGAAATGCAGTTTAGCTATTCCCACAATAAGTGAAAAAGCAGGAGAAACTAAGGAGTAAAATCACACCTCTTGAAGAAATTTGAGGCTAGACTTGGCATCCGTTGTTGGAGATGATTTAGCAGTAATTAAATTGGTTCTGACATAGAGAGGGTAAGACTGTAGATGAGAAGAAAGGAAAAAAAAATAATTCCTGAATATCCATTAGCATGCTAGGCTGTTAGCAAGCTTAGCAGGAGAGCAGCGTGAAAGTAAGCATTACTGATGAGTAACTGTCCTCCCCTTTCAGCGAGCATCAGGTCCACACTGAGCAAGTGCTTAATGATTGCTTTAACCACCCAGCACAGACAGGCTGTCGTTTCTTGGTCAGCAGCCTCGTGGCTGTTTAAAGTGTTCTGGTAACAGACACAGTAGAGATCACATGGATTTTCTTAATGTTGAACACAGAAATCAGCCCAGCTCGTATTTGCTTCCCGTCTCCCACCATGCCTGTGAGGTTCTCACCTGTTTGCACTTGCTGAGCCCTGCATGTGCGATGCCCACACAAGCATGTGTGCGTCCCCGGTGCCGTGGTTTCTGCCAGCCTCCAGCAATTGCTAGCAAAGATCACCTGCGTGCCTAAGTTTGTGCAAACATTACAGAAAAACTTTCCTTGCAGCTGGCGTTTGCTGTGGGATGCCATGACTCTCGGTCTGCGCTGGTGTGCAAAACAACACACGCTTATAAATAACACCAGGTTATTTATAACACGCTCCTATGGTGTTACAAATAACAGCCATATCAATCACATACCGCTCATTCTAACATAAGAATTTAAAACCACTTCAGAGACCCCCTGTTTCTTCATGTGGCTAGTGAAAAAGAAATTGCTGTTTGGAGCATGGGAGGAGTGGCTTTGCTTTTCTCTTTGCTTTTTTTGTCGGTGGGGTAAATTGTCTAATAACTTTAATTCTAAGCTTTTGAAGTATTTTTCTTGTAAAACGTATTCTTTAAGTATGAAATATATATGTTTGAAGTGCACGAATGTTGAATTTAGAGAAGAATGATATTGTTCAACTCAATTCAGTGGCTGATATTAAAGAGGCAATTACATATGATTTGTGAAATAAAGAGAGCAACCTCTGCAGAGTGTGATACCTGCAGGGTTTAACAGCACGCTCTCTGATCTGAGCTAATAAGAGCGGTATCTAATATTAGAGTTTGCCTTGTCAGAAAACCCGTTAGTGTGCCAGTGTGAGAACGGTGCGTGTGATGCAGAAAGTGAGCAGCTGTTTGCCTTTTGGTACCACAGGAGGAGGCAGGGAGAAGCTCTTTCTAAAAAGTTCATTTGCTACACTGCTCTTTTTTTGTTTATAGTATTAAACTGTTGATAAAGAAAAAGATGTTTGAATAGGTATGTTCTTTTAGAAGCACACAAACTTCAGCTGGAGATTAATTCCTTTATTTGCTTGTGTTCCGCTGAAGTTTTTAGAATTTTGTGCACAGTTTTTTTCTTCTTCTTCTCAGATGAAAATTTCAGAGCTCCCTAGTTTTCAAGCTATTTATTCTTTTCATGTCTTCCTCCTTCATACATGCTGAACTGATGGTATTTTTTTTCCTTCCTTCCTTTTCCACACATCTGAAACTTAAATACAATTACCGTTTCCATTCTGTGTCCCACGAAGAAACAGGATTTTACACTATCTATGTCACAGCCTTGATGAGGAGGCGTTTTCAATTAGTACCATGTTTTTTTTGAATTCAAAGCTTCTAGGAATTGGTGTTAAAATTAGGTATATGGGGTAACCCGTGGGATGTGCAAGTTCAGAATATCTGTAAAATCTGGGGCCTGAGCCAGTGTTAGACCACAGACATTTCTTCTCTGCCTTGATTTTTAGTGTGGCTCTATGAGTCTCCTGCATTTTTCTTTATGGTGGCTGGCCCTGAGTTTTCAGTTACAAAATGATTTCTTGTCCTTAATCCCCATCTCATTCATTCCTGGCTCTCCTTCCAGTCAGGTCTGCATAACTGTGTGTGAGATACTACAGTGGTTCCTCTCAGTTTCTGAAGACAAATGGGTATTTATTAACCATCTAGAGAAATGGTAAAAAGGAAGAGGAAAGAGTGAAGAATTACACTAGCAAATACGGCAGAGAAACATATCTTCAAATATGTAAAAGACCGCTCGAGAGGAAAAGGTAATAAATTTTTGCCTAGTATCGTGCTTATAGGCTTAGGAGATCATTTCTAGCAGATATTTTCTGTTCTACTTATTCTTCCAGGGCGCTGCCCCAGCACCTCAGAGTACAGACAGGACTGATGGACTGTGCTTTGCCCTCCCCTCCCTCCATGACCACAGCTCCTCGGTGTCCTGCCGCCTTGGACTGAGGGGCGAATCCAAATGCAGAGCCTGTGAGCCAGCCTGGTCTCGGCAAGCGAGCCTGAGGTGGATGGGATCGCTGTTTCTCTGAATGGAGGTGTCTATTGGAGCTCTGTGTATATGGTCAGTGAGATACACGACTTTGTGTAATTAGATCATTAGAAGGTACATCTGTATTTCGCAGATACATCAACTGCTTGTACCTTCTGCATCATGTTTCAGAAATGCCACTAGAGGATATTATGTGATGATCTAATACAGAGTGTGTTCAGAAATTGAAGACTTCTAAAGATACAGCAATAGTATTTTCTTCACATATACACATTTTATTATGTATATCTGGAGCCAATCTGATTTGCTCGTGTTCAACTAATATCTTTTTCCCCAATTTACTTCTTGACTTAAGTGAGTATTAATCATAAACTATTTAATTAGTAACTAATTTGATTCAGGGGAAAAGTTGAAAAGGTTTGACGTATGCTGTAAAATTTGCACTACTTCTTCCATGGACTTGAGGCAGGTGTTTTGCACAAGAAGTCTTTTGCGTAGCCTTGACTGATTTTGTTTGTGTCTGTGTTTAGCATCCTTGATGTGCACAGGAATACAGAGGCAGAAACTTAGCACTTGCTGCTTTTTGGGTGCTTCTGTTCTTACCCTCAATAAGCTGAAGAGTCCTAGTGAATTAGTAATCATGGGTAGCATCTTTGAGACTGCATTGACAAAGACAATACGCTAGTCATTTTTTCTTTTAATGTGGTAGAGATCATGTACGTTGTTATTGGAGGTGAAATAATAGGGACAAGTCTGAAAAATAATACTTGCAAGCGGAACAGGAATAGCTTTTTGGAATAAGTTGAGGAGAGGGATTGTGAAGTGGTCATAAATTCTAGCTGAATGATTTGCTGTCGTTACCTTTTGTCTTCCCTTCATCTCTAAATTAATCTTTTTTGTGCTTGTGGTATCACGTGATTTTATGTTGATTGTGGAGGCTTTTTTGAACAACCTAAGGTGGATGGTGAGGATGCTGTTAAAGTAATTTTAAATGACTCCTGAGAGAAGGGGACAAGGCAAATAGCAGAATCACAGCCCTGGACTTCAGGAGAGCAAGAGTTTGATCTGTTCATGAACCTGCTCAGAAGAATCCCATGGAGTATGCTCCTGGAAATAAGGGGGATCCAGGAGAACTGAGCAGGCTGGGGTAGACAACCTCCAGAGCAACTTTCAAACCTCAACTGTTGTGCAAGTCTGAGTCTATCTATTCCTGATAATAGACTATATTGAAAATGGCATCATCTTACACAGCATTCATTGGTAAGATAAAGCTGTATTTGAGAAAGATTCTACTAAGTCAGGAGAGTGCTGGTCAGGTTTATTGTACGGCACTCAGAAAGGCATTTTATTAAATAATACAATAGTATTTCACAAATGGAAGCAGAGGAATCAAATAAAGCAAGAGCTATGTGACTTCATTTTAAACCTGTTTTTTTAAAAATTTAGAATAATAATAAAAATGGCTCTGATAGTATTTCCTGACACATAACAATGGACTTTTTTCCAGAGATGGGACAAACTTAGTGATGAGCATTGCATACTTAAATATTGCTGTGCAAGTGGGTCTGTTCTCACCTTTTTGCCTTCTTGAGGACTTACTTGATTGCAAAGTAAAAATTCTGCAATTCTGCCTATGGTGGACTGAGTGTCCTTTGGATTGTCTTTCTGGTACGTGGAACGTAGGAGAAGCTAAATTTCAACTTGAGTGCTGCCAGGTTATCCAGAAAGTTCTGCGTCGTGTGTGTGTTGCAGTATGGAAGTAGGAGTTCATCATTAACTCTGTGCTATGTGGTAAGTATATGTCTGCTCTTCCCGTGATGTTACGTGGCAGGGAGAGACTTCTTGCCTCTGTTACTAGACTTTTGACAATCATTTCTGTGATTATATCGTATTCTGCTCGCTTTGAAGTTGTGCCCAGAAGTAGAAAAGCCGATAGTCCATTTTGTTCTATAATACACTGTAGGTTATTAGTATGAAAGCAAAACAATTATTTTAGTTTGCAACAAAGTAGTTTTTTTGATACTGTGGTTCTGCTCTTTATTGCTATGTGGTTTTCTTGAAAATAAAATGTAAATACATAGGAGTGTGCGTAATTTTGTGGTCAAATATTAATTAAAAGATTATTGACTGTTTTGGTTTTATACATTTAATCGTCATTTTCTTTCAGATGTATATGATGAATATATTTCCTAAATAATGTTTTTCTTCTGGTAAACTGATTTTTCACTTGTTTTTAATGAAGTATGACTCCAGTGCTTCACGTTTTGTCTAGTGGTTTGAGCATAGCGTTCTTGATGTCAGTGCTGTTTTGAGGAAAGATTTTGTTGACTTAATATTGCAGAGGCAGTGGAGGGAGAACAAAGAAAGGAACGTCATTTTGTCTACGTGAATTAACCAGCACTCTGGTGACACTGTAAAAGGAAGGTGTTCACTGAGTAGCAGCTAATATTAATATTAAGTCTACTAACTTGTAGACTATTTTAGGGTAATAGTTTCATATGTGAAATGTTTAAAATTTGAGGAAATCTGCGTATGTGGGCTGTTGTCAGAAGGGCTGGAGGTTAGTTCTTAAGTGTAGACATCCATCCTTTTATCTTCTTTCTGTTCTCTGCTAGGTGTGGTTGAGGAGGTTATTGCCTGTTGTGTTCCCAAACTGCAGTTCACTGGGCTTTTGCCATCCCCTGGCTCAGCAGCTTTTGGGAGAGCATCTTATCTTGCTTCTCTGACAATGGGCTGAGCCCTCTGTTGAGCAGTAGGTGCCAACCTGTGTAGTTGGCACTGAGCACAGTTAGGGGGTCCTCACGCATGGGGACGTGCTGGTGGAGTGGGGTCTGTGGGTAACTTGTATGTGAAAGAGTTTGATGGACAGCAGACATCAGGATCATGAGCTCTTTAGCCAGCCAGGAGCTGGATGAAGGTGTGTACCTGTACTCACAGAGAGAGGTGGGGAAGAGACCCGTGACTTGCAGTGCATCTTCACTGTTTCTCTTCATTTATTCCTCATCAGCCCACTTCAGCTAAGGATGCTGCAGAATGAGAGCAGCAGTCAGAAACGGATGATCAGAGTGTGAAAGACTGGGAAAGCAGTGATGCTGGAAAACTGAAGATTGGACTTGTTTACCTTAAAAAGTAGTTGAATAAGAGGTGACAAGTTGAAAGCGCAGTCTAATGAATGAATGGTTTAGAGAAGTTGTTTGGGAGCTGTTGTTTTCCTTGTCTGTGCAATGCAAGAACAAAGGTGTTCAATGAAGCTGAAAGGTGGTAAATTAAAAACTGATAAAAGAAAATACATTTTCAAGCAATGAAAAAAGCAACGGGATTCATTTCCACTAGAAAACTGGCAAGGCCAGGAATTTATCAGGGTTCAGAAAGAGACTGGATGTTTATATGATCAATAACAATATCCGGAGGCAGTTGTCAATGAGAGCTTGTTTTTCCAGAAGTATTTCTTAAATGCCATTTTTTTTGGAGTTGGGAAGCCCAAGGTGAGGGTGCAACTGGAACGGTGGTAAAGCACGATAATCTTGTACCTGCCTGATATGGTCCTTGTGCCTGGCTCTTAAGCATCCGATTCTGTTCTTCACCGTATCTGGGTCTCAAGAGGAATGGGACCCAGGCGCAGAGGGGTTAATGGAAGAACAACATTTGCGGTCGTCTCTGCCAGCCTGCACTGACATTTATATGGTATTTGAGTGCCAGCATATATGACAAACCTCTGCTCAAGAAGCTGCAGTCCAGAGCGCCGAGGTGGCACGTTCTCTTTTCTAAATGCAGCAAACTCTTTCAGAAGTGCAGTTCACAAGGTTAAAAAGTAGCTGAGCTTCATGGTGTTTACTTGCTGTCTGAGAGCAAACCCTGAAGATGGCTCCTAATTAAGCTAATGAGACATGTTGTGTGGGTGTTGTCTGAATTGTGCTCTGGGTTGAGAGAATAAACTGATCTTAAAAAAAAAGCCGAGGAGGTGTTCCTTGGTGCAGTTTGTGTTTTTAACCTTTTTAGTTGGCTTATATACTCAAAGCATTAAAAAGATTGTTCATTCACATTTTCAAAGGGTACAAGTTAAAACACGTAACATATGGGTAATGTGAAATGTGTGTTGTGTAATGTGAAATTAGTATTTTGACCACATCCAAGTAGATCTTAGTTCCAAGTAATGGCTTATTATTGCTTTGCCCTAGATAAATTATTGAGTGTGATTAAATAAGCTGTCCCTTAAACTAACCCAGTCTTACTGTTGGGAGCAAGGCTTGGGTGGGAAATGACCCTTGATGGTGGTTGTTGTTATTATTTCAAGGTGAATATGTTTATGTGTAGATGGCTTATGTAGTATGGAAGTTGCACACTGTGCCTCCTGTACTTAACAAAATGCTTTATGGTTTTTGGTCAACAACTTGAGCATCAGGGCTGGGTAGGCACTGGATGTGGTAGTGTACGTGTGGGCTGTTTGGGTTTTTTACCCTCTGTATTCTGCATCAGGGTGGATCTATGAATACTGCGGGCTTCTGGGCAGTTCCCTAGTAGTTATGGGACAGTAATTGAAGGAGGTTTCCAACAGTTGTTATAGATAAGTGAAAACATTTTAACCCCAATGTATAGTGGGCAGAAAGGCCTTTTGTATAGATGCATTCAATCCTATGGCTTGCAAATTTGGTCAGACATGATGTGATGATTTGCACCGTAGGTGCTGTGGGTGGTTGTCTGCAGGCTGCATGTCTGTTAAGGTGCATGGTACTTAAACTCGCTTGCCTGAGACAGTCCTATTGCAGCAGGTACGCAGCCAGTCTTGTCAGGCTTCTCCGTGTGGTGTCCTCTTCCTGAGGAGGTACCGCTGGGCTGCGAGGGCAAGGAGCTGTGTCCCCTCTGCCCACAAGAATCCTTTAAAGATAGTGCAGATACGCTATGGGTGACATAGGAGATAACTTGACGTATAATTTCTGAAACTCTTGTTGAAGTTGCTGACCTTTTATACCCTGGAGGTAGTAGAGGGAGTGTTTTATTAATTAAGTAAAATATGGGAAATTATTAATATTTTCTAATAAAGCAGCCAGGTGATGTATATTCTGAAACATTAGCTAAAAGCCCTTTTTCTCTGCCTTCTTCAAAAAGCCACAGCTGCAATATTTCTAGAGTTGTTGACACATCGTAAGGGGACCAAAAAATTACTTTGCAAGTTCAATGGAGTGTGCTGTGTTGAGCTGATCGGATGAACTCAGGTCTCTGATTTTTCTGTCCTCTCAGAATCTGATGCGAGAGGTTTGCCTTCCTGCTTCAGTTCTGGTTTAGGCTGAATACCCCAGGAACAGAGCCCGGACAGTGGTGCGATTCCTCCTCCTTTATTTCTGCAGACATAACTGCACCGGCTTAGAGCACAGTTCAGTTTACTTTTCTCACAAGTTAATGATATTTAAGCAGTTAAAACGGCAGGAAACTGGCTGTTAAGAGATTTAGAGGCCAGTATCTGGGTTACTTAGTAGGCAGGAGAAAAAAGAAATCCGAGGGTGAGGAACTAACATAGGGCTGAATTTTTATGTGCTGCAGAAACTGGCAGTATATAAGAATCTTATGCACCCTCACAAAAACTTTCTTTTCAGGATGGCTTTTTCTTTTTTTTGCCTTTTTTCTTTTTCTTTTTAATAGATGAATAAAATATTAGTTTTCTATTGCCAGTAAGTAAGGATGAATACATTTCCTTGTCAGTTGTACGCCTTCCCTCCACCAGCAATGGTAATCTAGTGGTTAGGTTGAAGAAGGTATGGTATTAATTTTTTTTTTTTTTTTAAAAGAAATGACCATTTTTCAAATGAGAACTGTGCACACGGTGTCAGATACAGGTGTCAGACAGAGAGTGGTCCTGTGCTGAGGCAGGTGAATAAGGCAGTTTCACACTTCTGCAAGATTACCACCACTTGAGCAGCAGGGCTAAGAGAAATGGTAGAAAGAGGAGGTTTTTTTGAACGAAGACATGAGAAATACACCGAGACAGAAAAAGAAGCTTGTGCTAGAGATAGGCAGTGGTGAGCGTTCCAGTAGAAGGGAGTTAAATGAAGAAAAATCATAAAATTATTTCATGGCAGCAGGAGGTTAGGAAACATAACTAAACCTGTTAAACTCACTGTGAAGCAAGAGGACCCCAGGGGTATTTTAGTCAGATAATATTTAGTTTGCTGCAGTGTCAGTTGTATGATTGCTTGTCAGCTGGCATATGTATGTGCTATAAGCAAAATGAGGCTTTTAGAGACCATGCACAATTTTCCTGAAGATAGTAAGCAGGGGATTTATCAGAGACAGATTAAAAGAGTTACAGTGGATTTATTTGCTCTGGTCCATTGCCAGGATATGAGGCAAGCTGAGCCCTCTGTAGAGAAGCGTTGGAGGTGAGGAACAAGAGCTAGAAAGGAAGAACTATAAATCTGGAGAAAAACTGATGGAATATAAGAGCATGTAAGATACACAGGTATTTGTAGGTGTACATTTAAAGCTGCCTGCTGAATGTTTGCCAAAAGAGCAGTCAGATTGCAGAGTCTCTCCAAAGTTTAAGAAATGATGGTTGGGAAGTGAAGAGTGTCTCTGAATTCCTTGTTCTGGCAGCTAAAATTAGTCTTTGATCGTCTTTCTCAGGCTCTCTGCCTGGTTTTGTCCTCTTCTCACCGCGGTTTCCCCTGGTGGCTTTCTCCAGACTTCCAACCTTGGGTGGAAAATCAGTGTTCAACCTTAATAATACAATACTTTTCCTAGCAAGAAAATGGCTCTGTTATGAGAGTATCAGAAAAAGCGATGAAAGCCATCAGTTGTAGAGAAATGATGGGAGAGATAGGGATGCTTAATTCCTGGTTTACTGTGTGCTTGTGGTTACAGAGTACATCACTCTTTCTGACCTTTCTTCCGCCTATTCAGGTTAGACGGGAATGGAGGTACGTGGACTTACAAAGAATAAATGTTTTATTTTTGTTGGAGAAGCCTTGGTTGTAGGGCACAATACATCTGAAGGCCTTCTTTATAGGTTAAATCCATCTTTAGGTTCCTGCGATAGCCTTATATTGGCTTGAAGGGCAAAACGTGAAAGCAGAGGGTTGATAGACAGAAAGTCACATTCGAGAGGTAAGAATATTTTGAAAAGCCATTCTCTAACGTTGTGCTTGTCAGTGCAAAGGTAGTGAAATCTGCTGGATATTTTTATGGAGTTAACGGGCTTTTTTATAAATGCTGTTTTAATTGAGGTCTTGAGTAGAAAGTCAATGGTGTGTATATACACATGTGTCTGCAGTCAGTTCTAATTTGCAAAGTAATGTGAAAATAGGTCAGCCACAGAGAGAAATGTTGGGAAATGGCTGTAGCTGAGAAGGAAGCTCTTTGGAGGTTTGGAAATAGAAAATTTTGGTTTAAAAATGATTAGTACAAAAGTTAAAGGTGATAAGAGAAAGGGGAACCATTTGCCTTTTGGTGATAGTAGATGCTGCTGTAGACAAGGAGGATTTGAAAAGTTTCTGGTAATTTAATTTTTGCTGGTTTTGTTTGGCATAGAACTCTTGATTTTTTTTGTCTGTTCTGGAAGACTCTTAGCTTTTGCTAGCAGTGCCCCAAGGGCGTCAGGAGCTGAGGGAATGTAGCTCCCTTAGATGCATTCCCGTAATAGGAAGGTCTAACCAAGCGTGCCTTTAGCCACAGCTCTGCCTTCAGGCCTCTGTTTCTTGGGTCTTGCTGTCACTTGGTTTTTACTCCCTCCCCCCCCCCCCCCCCCCCATTTTCCATAGGGCAATGGGATGCGAACATAGTCTTTGAAGAAAGAAACCTAATTACAAAGTAAGGCTTAACAATGTATCAGTTCCTTATCAATTCCTCCAGCCATCAGGCTGGGGCAGAACCTGTTGATTGTCAGTAGCCCCGTGCACGTTTCCCAGCTAATGCTTTTCTGTGGAGTACAGGGCAGCTGCCCATATCCCGACGAGCGTGAAGTGAGATGCAGATGTTTCCTGCGAGGTACGTGCAAACGGGTGGCTTTGAGAAGGGGTAGATGCCCACTGACACTGCAGCCTATTAATGGTACCTGGTGTCTGTGTTGCTACACAACATGCGGGGCTCTGTGCTTTGCTTTCATGAATTTCATCACCTTGATACAAATTCATTTCTGTTGTTGAGATGTTGTTGAATTGTAATCCTCCTCTTTGATAAACACATCACTGAAGTTGAGATTTATCACATTTATTGTTTGCCTTTATTCAGTAAACAAGTTACCTGTCAAACAAGGAAATTAGACTGGTTTGATATTATTCATATTAAGGCTCAGTTGATCGTTTCTTGTCCCTAATTCTTCTCTAGCTGCTTGCAATTTGATTGCTAATGTTTTCTTCAAGTATTTTATGAAATACCAAAATGTTGAAGTAATTTATAATTGCGAGAGTCTGTATCTCCTTATCCATCCTTCTTTAAAAGGTTGGATCTGTTCCTCTGTCCTATTTTTAGGGCCTGTCCTGCCATTCATGAGTTTATTATAGTTGCTAGTGGAGCAGAGATTACCATGGCTAATTTTTGAAGTATCTTAAGAGGATATATTTTGTCAGTAGGTCCTGATATATTTATGTATTTTATGTATTTAGATATATCCTGATATATCTAATAAATTTAAGTATTCTTTCAGTTATTTCTGACCATATGTTGGCTTATGTTCCCACACCTCACACTGCTAATTTTACTAATGTTAAACATCTGGTCAAGCCCCAGTTACCACGCCCCTCTTCCTGTGTATGTATTTGTATAGTTTAAAGCAAGAAAGCATAGACCTCTGTTACACAGTCATCTTTCTCTTTTATTTGTGTTTTTACAAGGAATATTTAGCTAAATTATACCTGATTGCAAATAGCATCTGTTTGATGTTCAAGCTCCATATTCTTTCTTCAGTCTCAAAATTTTGTGTTATTACGACTAATTTGGAGTTAGGAGTCTGGAGAGGAAGAGGAGGGGGAAATCTTGCCACTGATTTCCTATAATGAAGCAGTCTATTAACATTCTCCAAAAATTATCATTAATTAAACAAAAAGCTCATCTAACACTAGGAACAGGAATATTTCTGTACCATCAAAAAAGCAGCGAGTGGGAAATATCATTATGATTCCACTTTACAAAGTCTGTCTTCTCTGCCAGGCTTTAAACCATGCAGAAGTGAGAGAGCAAGTGAGCTGTGCATTTGGGTTATGGATTAATAGTTGAAGTTCACTCGTGTGGAAAAAAAGCAGATTTTACTGTGACTAGAATCTGTCATTAAAAAGCCATTATCAGAACCGACCGGCACAATTCCTGCTCTTTCATTGCTAATGACAAAACAATCTGTTCTTTAAAAAACAGCAACCCTATATTTTCTTTCAGAGAATGGTGCAGGAGACTTACCAGAACAGAAGCCGGGTGAAGAGAGGCAGTTGAAAGATTTATTGATCAATAAACCAGACAATTACAGCTTGTTTATAAAAGGAAAAAAAAAACCCCAAACCTCAGGCCTTCAAGCAACACTGAGACTCTAATAATGATAACTCTCGCATCCAGCTTGAAACGATAAAAGTCAATAGGAAGATATAGGATTTCAATAAAATTATGACACTAGATAAACTTTACCCCAGGAACAAATTTTCCCTGGGTGTGTGACTGACTTCAGTTAGATTTGTAACTTTAATTTCTTTCTTATTGATTTTTCTTCAACTAATTAGAAAGTCTGTGGTGAATTGTGTGTATGTATGTTTGAGGAGGGGCTAACGAGCATCAACAGGAATAGGGCTTGAGTTTATATGTATGTATATAAGGTCAGATGGCTTTTTTACTTTTTATATTTTACTCTTCAGCTGCTTCCAATACACAGCTGGGAGTCACTCTCATATCCCTCAGTATTGCGTGTATTTGAAGCCGTGGGCTGCCCTTGGAGTCGTGCAGTAGCACTTTTTCAGCAACATGGGGGTTGTTGGTAGGGATGATGATGATGGTGCTTATATGAACAGTTCTCAGGTCTTTCCCTTAAATTAACCCCAAAGTCCTGGAGGAGCCCACTTATATTACTGCTGTTTCTAAACCACTCTGGTAACCCTCTGATGTGTGAAAGCTGGGGAATAAAACTTTCCCTTAGCTTTGAGCTCTTCATCAGCCAGGTCGAATTTTGGCTTTACATAGAAGAAATAGAGAAGCTGGTGGGAGGACTGGAGAGAAGCTTGATCTTAGGGAACAGCATTTTGCAAAGGTGCCATCCTGTAGCACATTTTCATGGGATTAGCTCTAGTTTGTGGTTATAAAACATATTTTCTTTTTAGTTACTTATGCAATAGTAGGAGACACATTCTTTTGGTGAATTGGCCGCTGCTGGCAGAAGGAAGGGAAACTGTTCAACCTTTGAAAAAATCACTGTCCTTCCTCTTTTTCAAACCTACATCTCCTCAAACACAACTTCAAGCTGCAGCACCAGAGTTTGCTGTGGGGCGTTAATTTCCTGGGTGTATAATGAACATCAAAACCAATTATTCTGCTTTTAGGGCATGTTTAGAGTAAGCTGCATTTCTGTTCTGGTGTTGATTTGAAACTGGTCAAGGTAAAGAGCACCTGGAAGTGTGCCAGTATATGGTCCATGGTGAGTTAGCAGAGATGCCCTGTGCTGGGTGAAGTTTGGAAATTCCCAGAGGAACTGCTTTTTAGTAATTCTAATGAATACTCTCCTGATAGAAAGCAGGAAAGCAGAGGTGTTGGAAAAAGGTTAGAAAGGGCATCTGAAAGTCCCTGGGGAGGTTTTTGATGGGGCTTGGGGAATATGCTGTCATGTGGGATGAGGAGATATTGCAGCAATTACTAAATTAGGATTACATTTTAGGGAATCTTTTTAGACAAAGGACTTCTCAACAGGAACTTCTGTTTCCTGCCAAACTAACAAGATCTTTAGGAGGGAGGGAAAAGCTTTCAGTAAGTGCTCTTGATGGGGAGAAATTTAAAAAATGGAACTGGGGACCACTTGCTGGAAGCTGAGAATTTATTTCATTGCAGTATTAATATTTAGAAATAATTAAAGAGGAGAACTGAACTCCAGGATCAAGTATTTAATTGTACCACCCTTTATTTCAGCTTTTCAGCACCTTTTTTTCCAATACAGCTTATGTTGTGTTTACCGTGCGTGTTTTTTCTTGAGAAGTTTACTCTTCCTTTAAGAGAAAGGCTTTGAAGGGCAACGTCTGTAGTTGAGTTTAGGGGAAAGATAGCCTGTAGACAGTCCTGCTCCCATACAGTTTTCCCATCCTAACGTGAAAGCAGAGGTCTGTCCTCCTTGCAGCTGAAGAGCTCAGGGCACTCCTAGGATCTTGCTGGGGATGACTGAAATGACCTAATGTTCTGCAGTTAATTGGAAGCCAAGTGTGATGGGAATTGCCAGGGGTCCTGTTTGCTGCTGAAAAAATGCTAAGGATTTTGGGACGCCCTGCTGTAATGGAGAGAACATTGCAGCATTAAATTATCACATCAATGAAAGATGTTTAGTAGAAAATTAGGATAGCGGAGCAGCTAGGAGTACAGAGAAGGAGAGAGGATGCTGTAATTGCAGATCTAATTGCAACAACATGCAAGGATCAAACCAATACCTTCACTAAATGCCGTCATTATGTTCTCTTCTGTGCTCTAGACAGTGATTCTGCAATAAATGGGGAATGAAACTCATCTCCTGAGCAAAAGCAGTTTGCCTTATGGAGAGCGCACTGGGCAGACTGGGTGATGTGTGTGTACGCTGGAGGGGGAGGAGGAGGATGGAGCAATCCTATACTGCTGCCTTTCTGCTAAACAAGTTAATTGCAAGGCAGGTGTGGTGTGGCTGGGTTTGGGTTTTCTTCTTCTGCAGGAACATGAAAGGATTTCCTTTCATATGTCTGTCAGATGAATAATTCTTTCTAAACTATGGCAAAACTGTTCTTTCCTTGGAAAAATATTTCTCTTCAGTCAGGCCTGAGCAAGGTACTAGTAATAGCTTCCAGTACTATTTATGTTAAAACCTGGTTTTCTTTATTATTTTAATAACTCAGTTCCTGTAGCCTCAGGCTGTCCTTTGGTCTTGGGATCTTTTCACCTGCTGACCAACCCAACCGTCTTGGCTGACCTTTCAATCCGTGACGTGGTCTGAACACACACTGTACCTCTGGCAGTGCCCCTCGTCTTATTTTCACACCTTGAATTTGGATCTTCCTTCCCTTTCCCAAGCGTGCACTTTCTATCCATGTTCAGTCTTTGACCTTTAGATTTTGAAGGGGGAGATAGCCTTTGTATACAGGCTTGCTCAGCTGAGTGGTTAGCATCGCCTTCACTATCTGAAATACAGCCTTTTTCATTTGGGGGTGGGGGGAAAAGGACCTTTTTTTTCTACCCTGTCAATTCCTGATTTCCCCAAGAGAGCAGGATCCCAGCGAAGTATTGCAGCATGGCCAAGCTGGGTTTATGAAGTGCTCCAGGTTCAATGTAATGGTAGTGGCCTGGTCTGGATGTGAACTGCACAGCTATAGAGCTGAGTGATCTTCTAACAATATTTTGGATGTTTGTGATGGCAGAATTCACACGAGAGAACTGGTTTGTGCAGAGCGCTTGTGCATTTCTGTAACAGGGCGAGGTAGCAAACTTCAGCAGTGAGAGGGAGGCAGCACTGTCAGATCTCCTCGGAGTTTTCACTCTTTGGATTTATGCCAGGGGCCTGTGCTTCTTTGACCCTGTTCTGCAGCCTCACAAACATCAAGGTTTTTCTGTGCAATTGAAAGATAAAACACTTCATCTGGCTAATCCCTGTATGCATATTGCACTGTAAACGGTAATCTCCTTAAAACACACCTGACTTTTTGAAATTTTCAGCCTTTTGTCCCCATTCTTCTTCTCCATCAGTGCCTTGGAGGTAGGCATTAGGTGCTGTCTGAAGCTGGGAATGCATTAGGAAATACTTCAACCAGGACCCCACACAAAGTTTTACCTTCAGCTTTCAGCCTAAGCTTTACACTTCGGAGTGTGAATGCTCTCAGGGAGGGGAGAGGGATCCTTCTTTTCGTCTTTCTCTTCAAATACTTGGTTATAATTGCCAACAAAGAGCGAAGTGAGCCAAACATGTTGTCTGTGAGATATTAACCTCTGAAAAAATATTTATTATAAACACTGAGTGTTAGTGTTTAATGAGTGATAAGTCACATACCATTTACAGGATATTTGCTCTCAGCCACTTTGTTCGTTTTCAAATCTGTCTCATTTCTGTTGTGACAATTCTGCTCATTCATTGCTGGAACTCTTTGGCAGGAAAAATGTCAAGTACTACACTAAATATTTTGCTGAAGAAACCCATTCAGCCATGTTGAATTCGAATAACGTCTCCAAAATGAAGGCAGGTTCTGTTTTCAGTTGCCATCTGCTTGTTAGAGTGTATGCATGTTGCTTTCCTGCAAGGGATATGTGGTTTTATATACACAAGACGGTCTAATTTTTCAGTTTTCGGAACAGCAACATTTATTTTATTAGAACTGTGTGTTCATCTGTGGCTTGATACCGGTATGAAGACGATGAGTGTATATCCATCACAGTTTCTTTGCCGTACAAAATAACAATGGTCAAAAACATAGAATATTGTTCTGGGAACCCTCTCCTCAGCGTGAGGTCAGGGGCTTTATCCCTTAAGGTGGTTTCTGTTCTTTCTGACAGGAGCGTGATGGGATGCGAGCAATTCTGGAGTCGTATGACAGTGAGCTGACCCCTTCGGAGCACTCACCCCAGCTGAACCGGCGTATGCGTGAGGCCGAGGAGATGGTGCAGAAGCTGCATGCTCATAACACCGAGCTGGAGGTAATAAAGAAGCATCATGCTCTAACCCCAGGAGTGAAGTAGTTGAGGCCTTTAAGATTGAACTACCTAGTGATGTGATCTGCTCTCACAGAAGACAGATTTGCAAGATTCACACCAAAATTCCAGGATCAATAAGACCCACAAGTTATTATTCTGCACCTAAAGCTGGCAGAAGCCAAGAATAATCATCTTTGGATGTGATGAGTCTTCTTTGTGTTGGGCATAGCTGTACTGCATGGCTGGAGTGACAACTAGTCCCTGTGGGTTAAAGGGTTGTATAAAGGGGAAGTAAAGGGGTAATGAAACATAGCAGGTGTGGTGTCTTCTCTGTGGTCTAGTCGAAGTAATTCGCTATATCGCATGCGTAGCAAGGCTCTTCTGTACACAGTGTGAGTGTGTGTTTATAAGAGCTTTACTCTAAGGGTTGAAGAAGTAAAGTATGTGTCTGCTGTTAATTCTTCACGTCTTGGCGTTGGGCCTGAAAACCCCAGAATACCAGTAACTCTATTAAATGCCTTTTACTAGGTTTTCTCTAAGAAAAAAAACATTCTTTCCAAAGATAGAAGGATTTCTTGAAGGAATTCTTATATTATTTTTAGTTCTCTTTTTGAAAATTTGTTATCTGAAATGTGACTGTAATGAGGTAAATGTTAACATATATTTGCCAAATAGTTCCCCTATGTACTTTGTCATAGCGGAATGGGCTTTATGGTCATGAGTTGAAATATTTGGAACATGTCTGTGATCTTAAAGCTTGGCAGTTTTATTACATAGGCTTTACAGTAGTCATAAGTATGTGAGTTTTCCTTTCTTCATGCCTAGTTCCACCATCATATAGATTTATAGATGCCATAATTCAAATGGAGTAAAACTTGTAGAAATTGATGCTCCTCAGGTTCATGTTCAAGCTGTAGAGTGGATTGTCCCGCTGTGCACAAACCTCTTTGTTGCTTCTGGCATCCATAAAAATGCTCTTTTCTTGTGTTGGTAGGTGGGGACTTAAGTCAGGCAATGTTGGCTCCAATGACCTTTAAAGCCTTAGCAAGCAGAGCAGCATAGTGTGGTATCATGGTATAGGTCCACTTCATCCCTGTTTCTCAGAGAAGAAATTCTGTGAATTTTTGGGCAAGTTGATAGAGAAGTTAGCTGGTAACATCAGATGAAATGGAAATTTGCCTGAATTTGTCTGTATCGGAATGATTCTCTGTGTTGCCTTTTGATCACGATATTGCTTACCACCAGACAGAGCAGGACTAGACAACACTGACATAAAGTGATAGATGGCTATTTTACCCTGTTTTCTTAGTTGTTTCCAACAATGGCTCTGGGTTGTTGGAGGGAAGTTTCCCAAATTGTTTCACTGAATAGGTCAAATGTGCATGGTGTCTTTGAGCAATAGCAAATTACCTTTCCTTCTTCAGGTGAAAGCATAGAAGAGTGTGGGAACCAATTGCTACACTCTAATTATTTATAGGGAACAAATTCTAAGTTTGTTTTCATGGATATGGATTAAGGGCTACATGGAAAATTTCAGAAAGGAGGTGTGTTCTCTGGAGGTTTGTTTTGTGTGATGTCAACCTTTAAGTCTTTCAAAGACTTTGCTAGAAGCAGGATTCAAAGACCTGATATTCCCCTTGTAAAGTAAAATTTTATGCTTCACTTGATTGTGTTTGCCTTTCTGACTGCAGTGTTGACTGCTGAATCCCATCTATTTTGAAATTTTGGGAGGAAGTTTTTTGTTCTAGTAAAAATCTGAAAACTGGAAAGGGAAATTGAGGTACAGGTAGGACTCCTGGTGCCTCATCATCAGGAGCAGCAGCTGTAATCAACTGCCTGTAGATCAAAGAACTGGTCGATAGCAGCTATTAATAACTTCTAACATAATGCTCTGCACCCTCCCAGCTCTGCTGAGCCTCTGTACAAATTTTAGAAATGTTGACACCTGCATGACTCATCTCACAAACAGAGGAGACAGCAGGAATGAGGCACCTTGGAGCCTCAGTTGTTTCTGAGATGTGGGAGAAAATCTCTGATGGGGAGGGCTGGGAAGGGAAGGAAAAAGGGAACTTCCACACGTTTAAGTCAATATGGCAGAAGGGTCAGGGCATCCTGCAAGCCTCTGGTGTGGATGGGCTTGGGAGGACAGTACAGAACCAGCTTGTAGAGTAGCACAGAAAAATGAGAGGAGCCTGTCTGTGAGCATCATGCACGTGGCAGCAAAGCAACAACATGCACAGCTAGTCTGATGAGATCCAGGTAAGGTCTGGGGAGGCTGCAAAGAGAGAGAGAGTGATGGATCTGAGCTGAAAAGGCCAGGCTTGACACTATTACTTTTTGCGAGGCTAAGTTGGTTAAAGACTGGAAAACAATTAAGATGTCTAGTTAACAGAGGGTATACCACTGCAGGTAACCACAGTTATGCCCACAGAGGAGTGCTTCTGGCAGCTCAGCGTACACTGGGAACACTGTGTGGTTGTTGCAGGAGCAGCCCTTGCACAGTCCCTGTGCACTGCATCTCTGCTGGGGAGGCGACAGGTATCACTGCGGTCCAGGAGCATCTTGAATTTAAAAAAGCCTTTGCAGCCTCTAAGGCAAATGCATCGTCTTGCATTATATTTTGTAGCTTCTACCTTCCAGCTTTCTTCATAAACCTTAAAATTCACACCATGCACCATGTGCCTCCCCTCTGACTTCTTTTATCACAGTTTTTTTTTCTTTTTTCTTTTTTTTTTTTTTTTTGCTACTGAGTACTTAAGTTACCAAAATCTCTTTCTGTGCTCCCTAGCACAGAGCCCTTTGATACTTTTTTTTTTTTCCTTGTTTCTTCTGGCTGCACTAAACTGTTAGCAGCAGCTCCACCTCTGAACAAACCATAGAGGGGGAAAAGTGATATTTTTAACAGGGATTTTTCTTTACTCTAAAAATGGAGATTTTCCCATCCATTCCAGCAGCAGCTCTGTGTGAGGCAGGAAACTCTCTGGTGAAGACGGAGCGATAGTGATAACACAGTAGGAAAGAGGAGAAAGCCGCATGGGACTAGGAAGACTTTGGGCTGAGGCGACAGCTTTTAACTCATTAGGGAGATGAGGCCTCTGATAAGTCCTTTGCTTGATGTATAGATGGAGGTGGGAAGCCGTTTAAAAAGAACACGGGGAACGAGAGAGGACTATGTAAGCCGTGGAAGGTTGCGTGTGAGTAGTTTGTTAATGTATGCTGGGAGGATGGAGTTAGGTGATACAGAGTCGTGCCCGGCTCCCTCATTCCCCGTCCCTCGCTGGGCAGGAGAGCTGCTGGGAGCGCTGCTGCGTCTGCATCACAGACATCGCCTGGATTACAGGCACCTTTCCAGAAGCTGAAATACAGAAGGATGCTTTCTTCCTGGATCACTTCAGACACTCAGTGTCGCCGCATGTGAACTAGTCCTGTCAGAGCCTGATGGGGCAGAGGACTGGAAGACAAAGAAAGGCTGATGGGGAACTTTTTAAATCCCCTTCATTGATGACTGATGAGAAAAGCTGGATCTCTAATGCATGGACATGCAAACATGTAGTCTGCTCTGGGACTGAAAATGATTGCTTTATCCTCTCCAGGACTGCTTCCCCCAGCCCAACCCCCTGTTCCACAATGCTGATCTGGCTGGAGAGGTTCAAGAAAGCACTTTACAGAGTATTGAATGTAAAGCAGGGGGGAGATGCAAAGAAAAACGCCATCTGAAATGGTGGCTGGAAAAGCAAGCAGGCTGTGTCAGCCTATTTCATGTGGTTAATGATGTGTCACTCACCATCTTTTTAAAAGTGTGTTTTGGAACTGGAGAGGAAATGAGTTTGTCTCTGGCCAGCCTGCTATAAATACTTAAAATAAACAGAATGGTAGCCGTATTTATATCACGGCATGAATTTTTGTTTTGATACTGGTGATATTAACAGTTTTCTTGCCGATCTTGGTTAACTTTTACTACCTTAGCTCCCATTACTTCTAATCTCAAGGTAAATATGACAAGACAAGAAGCTTCTGTGCATGCAGCAAGTACTGTGAAAAAGCTCTGATGTGGAGTTTAGTGTTTGAAAAGTTAAATCCAGCTGCACAAAAGAGAAATCATCATAAATATAACTCCATTAATAGCGATTTTATTACAACACACTTGGCTCCATATGAAACTTTAATGAAGAGAGATTTGCAAGGAAGACTCATGCTGACACCTTCAATGGTCTCCAGCATTTTTTACATTGAGAGATTTACACTGTCTGTGAGAACCATATGTACTCTAATCAGTTAATTATGAGTCTGACAGTTTCAGCACATGAATTGCCATATGTTCTGTGTTATTGTTCCACCACGAGCATTACTGGTGACCTCAAAACTCATTGACCAAATATTGTCAACTTATCTGCACCTGATAACTGCAGCGCATCTGCTGGCAGTGAAAATTGGGCATTGCTGATTCTTGTCATGTTAGCCACAAATCTGCTCCTTGCAAAAGGAGTTACTTAGCAGTCACCCCAGTGTTTAAAGTGCTTAAAATTTACGTGCGGATGCAATAAAATGTTTATTTGAGCAGTTAACAGTTCCTCCTTGTCTCTCACCCAGCTTCCCCCGTCAGTGTTTTTCCACTTTTTTACCTTCTGTTTTTTTCTCTCTTTGATCCACACTTTATGTTTATCTTGCTTTATCCTTCCTCTGCCAAATTTCCTCTCCCCCTCAAAGGTAATTTGCTTCTTTACGTAGCAGAAGGGGTTTCTGTGATGATGGGAACTTTACAGAGAAATTTCCTCCCATCTGTGCAAGGTACAGAAGAGTTTGTTTTAATTTTCAGATTTCTTCTGCCTACTTTCTCTACCTCTCTGCTGCCATCCAACCTTTGTGCACTGTTTTTTCTCAGTGACAACTGTAAGAAGCAGTGAGAAGATTATTCTGCTTGCTTCGGATGTTCGTGAGGATCAAATCCAAGTCACTAGAGCTTTCCTGCCACTCCAGAATGGCATATGTTTCACTTGCCCAGACTTCTACTGTCATTGTAGCGTCTTATCTGTGACTCATGTGGGAGAAAACAGGCCCTCTCTGGAGGTGATGCTAATGTGCTTCATGCACCAGCTACCACTGATTGCTGAAGCAGTCACAGGGCTGGACATCATCTTCTGACAAAGCAAACACCTTGTCGAAATGGCATTTTGAACCTGAACACTTTGGCATCTCTTGGCAGACTCGAGCCTTTCCGAGAACCACTGTGGTCCTTTGTGTCTCTTTTCTTTTCTAAAGGAGAGCAGGTCAGGCTCCGTGTCCTCCGGCAGTCCTGCAAAATGGATTATCTTGGGTTCTCTCTTCTTTCACACGTTTCATCTTCCTTCAGACCTGAGTGACCTTGTCAAGTCAAGGAGCCATTAGTTTCCTCCCCTCCCTTTTACACCTGCCAGTGGCTGTGTTTTGGGAGAGCACCTTGCAAATAACCATCATATAAATGAGGAAGTCAAGTCACGGAGGGGCTTAATGATTTGTTAAAGGCGACAGTCCCTGCTCTGTGGAAGAAGAGTGCCTCTTAAAACTGGTTGATGCTGCAGCAGAGCCTGTCTCTGCATATCTGAGACTTTTTGTTTGGTCAAACTAGATTTTGAAATTCAATTACTGTTAATTTTTTTGAGGAGATTCCCCATTTTGGATCTGTCCTGAAAGATCAAGAGAAGTAGTCCATGGCACTGCCTTATACTGGAGGTATTCTGCACAAACCAGCATTGTTTTCACCACAGGTAGATTTTTACAGCTGTTTTTGGTGTGTGGATGCTCTGACAGTTTAAGAATGGCTTTAACTCAGCAGTTCCTAGGGACCACAAGCCTCCATCATTCTTAAGAAGTGAGAATGTCTGGGCACCAACTTGCATAATCATTATCAAATCATTAACTAAGACAATATCTGTACCTTTAGCCTATGATAAGCTGCTTTACAGACAAGCCCCCAGAAAAATTGCCAGTTGCAGAAAACCAAGCAGCCCTAAGGACCCTTTTGCTACTCTTGGCTGCATATTGAAGTAGGCTACTGAAATGCGTGGGACAGAAAAGCATTTTCCAGCTCGGCTGCCTTCTTGTGCTTCGAGTGCAGTAGGAACAAGGGGAGACATCGTAATTTCCATCACCTCTTGCTGAAAGTCATGCTCCTGGTGTAGACGTAGTCTGTGACGCTCTGCCCCCAGTTCTCTTACTGACTAGATCATGTCTTGACTTTCTCTAAACTTACAAATTTCTGGTAATGATAAATATAAATTAACACCTATGTTAGCAATGCAGGGAATTTAGGATGGACTCCTGCAGCCTCTGCTGTCTGAAGTGTTTCAGTCTGCAGAAAGCATACCTAGCCTAGGTAACATTCCTAGAGGACGTGGGAATGCTCCTGTACTCAGCCTCTAAAGGATCTCACTTTGGCCCCTAGGAGACTGATAGATGCCAGCAACAAAAAGATTTCTCCCTCCCCCCAAAGCTGTGCTCCCCTAAAAATGCTCTTGGTAGGAACAAATCCTCCTGTAGCCCCTTCCAGTGATGTTACGAATAACCAAGCATGAATGAGGCTTGACCTAGGGAGTTTGGATTAGCTTCAAATGTACCTGGCTATAGGAAACAAGAGAAACATATGAACTGGTTCTAAATTCCTGCAGAAGATTTAAAATTGGGTTCTTTCTTAGTGATGTTTTGGAAAGAGAAGATAACTGATGTGCAGTTATGAGTTATATTTACGACAACAGAACAGAGGAGAGCATCTCATACAGTGTCGAGAGCTTTAAAACGCTTTGCACTGGAGAGCTTGCATGCCTGTGCCTAGAGATACAGGCTTTGCAATTAGATGTGTTTAGGTGGAGGAGGAAGGAAGAATATATTTGGAGTGGGAGCAGTGGCCCTGTCCCTGGCAAATGGCAGCAGACAAAGACATCGCATAAAAGAGCTGCTTTTGTGCAATATGGTGCATATCACCCTCCTGCTGCGAGTGTGCAGCTGTGGGAGCAGGGGGCTGAAATCGGGACGCAAGTAGCGCAGTGATAACATGTCTCTTCCCTCACAGGCAGAAGACAGAAGGAAAAAGGCAAATCAAGCATCTTTGGGGAATGGGGTTAGGAACAGGTAGCTGCTAGCTTTTCAAAGGGAAGGCTTTGAAAATGTAGAAATACATTCTTACATCTTATGTCAGTCTCTATCACTTGCTGTTGCAAGCCAGGCAGTGCGAAGGGAAGGACTGCGGGTCAGTAGGGAGGCTGCTGGGCAGGTTCCTCCAGCGCTTGCACCACTTTCCAGTGTTGTTTTCCACAATTACAGAATTGCTTTTTTTTGAAATGTTAGAGAAACATTCAACAAATAAGACAAACTTCATTCTGCATTTGATTTGGAGATTTAACCTCTTTGAATCTTTTTCCAAGCTGGAAGGCATGGTGATTTTACATACCGCTGGTCTCATCCATGTGGACTGTGCAGCTACAGCCCATGTCACTGTTGTGCCACGCATGTGGTAGCAGGGTTTGTCTTCGGGGGTACTCGAGTGATCCTTGGATGGGAACGATCAAAGCTTCCCAACAGCTTCCAGGGTACGTAGTCTCTCTCTGGAGCAGGGTGATAGGATCCCATTGGAGGCAATGCCACATCCTCTGGAGCACTTCCAGCCCAAAGTTGCCTGAAGTGTGTAATACATGTTCACATGGCTCACCACCCAAAAAATATTTTGGTGTCTAGCTCATTAGGGACAGGAAAATTGGCCAGCCCTGGCCCATTTGTCTCCAAACTAAGAACCGAGTTTTTTTCTGTTGGATATCCCAGAGGTGATCTCTCACCAGTGCACCTCATCTTTTTTGAACTACATTGGTGATTTAGGCTTCAATGCTAGCACAGACGTAAGGTTGATGTTAAATGTCTCCTAATTATTAGAACTACTACTTAGGGACATTCTCGCATTGATGAAAGCTTTCACAGCTTGTGGAAACCAAGCAGTTCTGGGGGAGAAAGGAGGTAAATATCTTGTGAAAAAGGTAAAACCTAAGATTGCACATTGGGATAATATTTTGTATGGAAAATGCCATGGAAATTTTAGCTATTCCCTAACTCTGTGTTGTATTAATGACATTAAATAGTGCTTGTCTGGGCGTCTTAAGAGGTATTCTGAACTTGTTGAGATTTGTTGATTTTTATAATGATTGGATTTGAATTCTGTGATTTGTAGAGCTTCATTTCAGAATAATTACATAATCTCTGCATAATTTGAGATTTAAAGTATGTATTTGTAAGTGTTTTTGTGTCATCTTTTAATTCACGGTGATGGTCTCCTGTAAGAAAGAGGGATTAATATTTTTAATTATTACTTTCTATTTAAAAACATGCTGGAAAGATTCCAAAGATTTCCTGCAGGGCCTCCACACAGGCTTGTTACATGGTTCAAGACATTTCTACCTGCTGTGTTTCTATAGGCTCCAGCTACAGACTTTTGTTGAAATCCTGTTACCAAATAGTTATAATATATAAACAGAAAAAGTGCTTTGAGAAAAAACATCAACATGGGCTTGTTCCCATGCTCTTGTGGATCCTAAAGCTCATGCTCTTTGCAGTTCGCAAGAACTGTAAGATCCACTTTAATACACTTAATACTTCAGTTATTGTGGCAATTAGAACAACAGTAGTTGCTGTCTTGGTTTTCTTTTTGAAGCCCATTGATTCTTTCTTATTTTGGCCTTAATTACCAGTAGTAGAAGGGGTGTTTCTTTAGGGAACTCATTAGTCTAAAAAGCGTGGTTCAGCATAGTGCCGAGCACAGTTAGTTGAATGGTGCCCAATGCAAAAGCCGATTGGAATTGTTTTATTTCAGAACATACATAATTATTCACCTCTAATACTTTCGTTTCCACAGTTATGAGTTGCATTTGCTCTTGTATGTTCTCCCTGTCTTACCCTATGGACAGGTTTGTCCATAGGCTGCAGCTTCTCCATTTCTTCACTTTGGTTTCTTATTAAGGTCATGAATTAGAGTACAGCACCATTGCAAGTCATAACTTGGAACAGAATTTAAAGGAAGGTGGCTGTAATTATCTCTTTATTTTTCTTTTTTTCTTTTTCATTTAAATGTGACTAGCCTACTAATATTTGGAAAAGGCTGGGAACAGAATAAGTGAAAAAGCCAGCTGATAGTGGTTTTCACCAAGCTGTGAATAAAGACTAAGCTGTTGATATAGATCTCCTCTGTTCAGGGGTGGTCCGAGTAAATTGTAAGGAACAATTCTGTTTTCTCAGAGGCTTTGCAATTTATCTATTTGCTTTAATCAGTGTTAATGTCAAATGTGCTTTGATTGCGCTAAAAGCTTTTCAGCAAAACAAACTGGAAGTCCTAAGTTTTGGAAAAAGCCACAGTCTTCCTGTAATGCAAATTGTAACATTTTTCTTTTGAATTTTATTTACGCTATTCAATAAAAGAGGCAGTACTACTGTACAATACATGTGCCATGAATCCAACTGTGGTGACAGTAACATAGATATGAAATGTATGGCACATCGATTTGACATATTGAACTGATTTATGTTTTCAATTTGTTTAAACAGCTATAATGGCTATAGCTTTGACAGATGTACACTCAAATTTCAGTTCTATTCAAGACCACATTAAAAATGGAACTGATTTCTGGTTTAAAGCATTGATTTTTATCTATACTGTGTTCTCTTGCCTGGATTCCACACGTCAGACTCGCAACCATGAGTTCTTGTAGCATCAACTTTACTTTCTTTTCAAAAATTGTAGAAACAGCTCATTTTCCATTGGAAAGCTGATTTTTGGAAGAGTTGCTAAACCTAAGTGTTTTTAATTTTTAAAGGAAGTCAAGAAGAAGCTTGAAAGATTACATGTTATGCTATTATTGGTGTATAAAAAACAAATTATATATTCAGTAGCTATGAACGTGAACAGAGTAATTACTTTGTAGAGGTTATTTTAAGCAGAATATCTTGTGTAAGGGGAGAGTTTTTTGAGGCTTCTTTGTGTAAAGACTGCCACCATACATTATTTATGTGCACAAAGAAATGATAAATGTCTGTATCAGTATTAATTTATGGCAGTATCACTTGATAGCCCACAAACTCTGAATTTTTCTTAAAGTCGTGGCTGCACAGTGCAGTTGGGAACTGGCCTAATGGCAGAGACCATGAACCAATGATCTTTACTTTATGTGGCACATGTTATTGCTAAGCTAGTTATAACCCTACCTTTGGTAATTATATTCTGACTACTCTTAATTTTATTGATAGTTCATACAGATGCAGTGTTCCTCACTTTCGAATCATCTGGTTTATTCCCTTTTATAAGAGGTCAGTTCATTAGTGGAAAATACAGCCTTAGGATAGATCAATTCCCTGACACAGTTTCTCAAATATTCAGACAAAATGTGTGCTCCTTTGACCTCTGTAAATCTAGCAAAATAAGGTTACTGGTTTCTGAAGCATCTGTGACTTTTTGTATGAAGACAGGTGTTACGGACAGCTAGGAGTGATGTCTGCATGACTGTGGTGGCAAACCCGTGTTTCTCTAGGTGGGAACATTCAAGCAGTGGCTAAACCATGTTCACTCGTTATTTGCCTTCCGTGCGTGCGGGTATGAAAGGGCAAGAGCACCCACTTGCAGAGTGCTGCAGGGAGACCCCTCTCCTTGTTCAAAGAGCCTTGACTGGAGGTACCCAGGGCTCTGATGCTGCTGTTCTTACTAGGTGGAGATGGCTCTATCTCTGCCATTTGCTCAGAGATCATTTGAGTGTACTTAATTGTATCTCAGCTGCAGCATGGCAGCACACAGAACTGTTGAAAAGAGAGAAGTTGTTAGCATTATATGTGGTATTTATTTAAAGTGGAGTTGCTCATTGCGCTTGGCAGAGGCTGCCTGGGGGCCTGTGATGAGCACAGAACTACCTATGCAGATGTATGTAATTCCTGTGGATGTTTATAGCAGTATAAAATACATGATTAGTCTTAAATTTGTTCAACATACATGATACCAAACATATCCAAGCTTGTTTGAAAGTGTCAGTTAAGTTTTTTAATTTACTATTACTACCAAAAAGCATGATATAAATACATGTGTGTTCCTAGTGCACGTCCAGGAAAGCATATCTAAAGAACTCTAGATGACTGACTTTATGCTCTTAAAATAGCATAGTGTCCCAAGCTAATTCTACAGGCTTTTTATTGCTTTGCTGTTTACGTACGTTTCTGAAGGCAGTAGGTGAAACTATCACAGCTATATAGAGAAATGACATTTATCTTCACAGTGCAGCATGACCTTATTGTTCATAAGTGGCGTTTCCTCTCAAGATAATGAGCATCTTTTTGTTTAGGCCAGGCAAGACCCAAATTCATTGTATCTGATTTGTACAGCCCATCAACACTTCACACATTACTGTAATTATTGCGGATATTAGTTTCTCTTGCATTCCACTTGCTCTTTGGATTCCACTTGTTTCTGAACAGCAGAGGGGGTTGAGAGAGGGAAAAGGTCACGCTCAGGCCTTCATGAACACCTGGGAGCTGCTGCATGGCACAAATATGGCCACTCCTACAACAAATGTACATTTTTTTTTTTATATACCTTTCTTATATGGCCTCTTCCAGAAAGAGTGAGTCACCATTTTGGCATGTATCAGCCTAGGATGGACAAGCAAGCTGCTGTTGCCCTGAGGTCAGCAGGTCTGTTTATCTGCTTAGTTAAGAAGAAAGAAAATTTGAGCATGAACAGAAGGTTAAAAAAAAAAAGCGTTCACAATTCTTACTTGCAAATATTTACAGTCATGCTCCATGTTGCCTTACCCCGGCTCTATGGCTTGATTTAATTTTGCCTGCAGCATTAGCTGCGTGTGTACTCCCCGCATCCCTTGTAGTGCCCATCCAGCAGCGAGCCTGTGCACGCCTCTGAAATAGAACTCCCAGCCTCAGAGCATCCCATGCTGTGCGATGGAGGAGCAATTCAATACATCTTGTACCTTTGCGGTGGGAGCTAATAACTGAGATTATCTTGGCATATGTTCTGACTTCTTTCCTTTCCTTGCCAAATGGAGATCTTTTATGTTTCTATAGCACAGCTTTGCTAGACAGGCATTCAGGTGTGAGGAAACTCAAAGGTTTCTAATGGGACCATCAAGCTGTTTCACCTTTTGCCTTGTCAGTCTGCATTTGCTAGAGCGAGAAGTGATTGTGAGTTGCTGGATTGCTTTCCTGAAATGAGTTGCTGTTTGGTTCACTCAGAGAAGATAAACACTCGCATCTCAGAAATATCATCCTGCCTGGCATCTTTGTTGGCAGTCTCAGCAGAAGGGCCAAGGAACGAATGGACCATGTCTAAGATAAAATTGCAGTTCTCCCCCTGGAGTTAATCCTTTCAGCCCCAAATTGAGAAGCACTGATGGGGCAATGTGAGGAAATACGCACTTCTGTTCTTTCTGCTCTGTCTATTTTATGGATAAACAAAGGAATTCGGCCCCAGATTGATTAATCCAGCACTTTGGCCTCACAGTAACTCTCCTGCAAGTTTTTACAATGAAAATTAAACTGATGGTTGGCAAACACAAAATAGGTATCACACTTGTGCTATGCAAGGATGGTTTGTTTACTTGTTCTGTTCCTGTCACTGCAGTTGGTTTTGGGTGTTTTGTTTTTGTTTACCCCTTGCATACCCTTTCCAAACCTTTTTTTAAGTAAAGGAAGATATTAACTGATGGAGTCTAAAAGTTTGTATTACAGGCGATTTTGATAGCCTTCTCCTCCTCCCTACAGGAGGAAATAATTTAACTTTAAGAAAGCTGTAAATCTGTGCAGAGCTGGCATGGGATAAGCCTCCATCCCCACAGAGCAGAAGGCTCAGTGGCGGTCCTGGGCGGCTTGCTGGCAAACTCCACGGGCCAGACAAGATCTGCCACAGAGCTGAAAGGAAGGACTTTGCAGGAGTAGTGAAGGACCTTAAAGCTAGTCAAGTTCTTTGGAAAGAGACACCAGAAGGTTTTCTGCTCCTTGGATTCTGTGAGAGCCTCCTTCAGGCTTGAAAGAAGGAGCATAGGATTCAGAGGAGTAATTAAGAAGGATATGTTGGTATAAAAGTATATATTAAGTTGGCTGCTTTGATGAATGCCAGAAAGCTGGAGACTGAGGATGTTGTGGGCAGTCAGACTAGCTGTGGGAGAGAGGAGGAGGGAGCAGCCAGGTTGGAACAAGAGCTGTGAAATAAAAATTCCAGTTATTTTGAGAAATGGTTATTCAATATTATAAAATGGAGTTTATTAGAAATTTTCCTGCAAATGCTTTCCAGAAACTAGATCCTCTCTAGGAGTGACTCAGATTCCCCCAGCTCTGTTGTTCATTGACATGAGTATTTTCCCTTTCCTTAGGATGTAGATGGCTGCTTAACTTTCATAGTTTTGAGTCCACTCCTATTTTGAATGACTCTTCCCACAAGACGGCTGCACGAACACTTCCAATGCTTTGCTTTAATGACTGCACCTAATAGTATGTTGAATCTGATATGTAGAAAAGACTAGAAATTAGTCCAAGATGGCCCACAGGAGCTTGAGTTTTCAGATAAGACTTTTATGGTAACATAAAAGCCTTCAAGTTGTGGGTATGTGGGGATCTTCAGGGCATCCTCAGTCTTAAGTCACAAGCATGTTTTCCCTGTGTACTCATGGTTTAAACACCAGCGTCAGTTTGCCTACAGAAAGCAGTTCCATCATAACGTCGAGCCTGAACGCTGTTTCTGAATGAACTGCACCAAAGTCAGCATCACGGTTGAGGGTCGTGTTTTGCATGTGATAGGCACTGCCTCTGTTACCTCTTTGTCTCTCTGTCCCTGCTTACCTCGAGTGTGGCACATTTACTAACTGATGCTCTGACATAGCTGTGTGCCTTCTCCCATCCCTCATCCTTCAGTCCTCTGGAAAACTAGAGGCAAAAACGTATTTGTGCACTTCATACATTTGAACGTCTTCATGTCTTTTTATCCCTCTTTCCCATACCCCATCATTTTCTGTTTCTTTATATTTTTACCACATTTCTTGTACCTTGTTAGCCACCTCCTTCCCAACAAATGAGTAAACAATAATAAGAGAAAACAAACAAACAAAAATCTTGCTGTTTCCTTCCAGTGCTTGCTTTGCATTTGTTGCCTATTTATAGATTATTCATTTAAGCTACTGTGGCAGTCAATCAGAAACGTGGTGAATCCTTCTTTCAAGAGTGTGCCAAGAGAGGATCTTTTTAGTTTGTTTGCTTTTTTTATGACTTTTGTTGGAGCCTCTACAGTGTGCTTAAATTCCAGCGGGATTTGTTTATTTTGAATAAATTCTCAAATAAAAGTAGAAGAGTTTTGCTCCTCTTCAAGGAAGTTAGAGGAGCATGACCATGGTGTACAGGGATGTTTGATTTTATTTGAGGGTGGTAAAAATGTATTTTACACAATTTTTTGTTTCCAGTTGTCATCTTGGAGGATTTTTAGGTTTTTCAATGTAAGGACTCTCTTTGGATAGAGGTACTGTTAACCCCCCTCGTGTTTCCTCCTACAACTTAAGGCAAATTCTGACTCAATCCTATTCTGTTTGTAGTAAAAAACCGATGAGGTACAATATTATAATTGTAAATTGCGACTGCCTCTGTGGCGTTGCAGAGGACACATGATCTTTGTGCTTTGGTTTCTCCTTTTGTTGAGCAGGGTTGGTGCTAATCATCTTTAGTGCCTCATGGGGTGTTGGAGAGGCGTGGGAAGTTTATACTGGCACATTCCAAACAGTGAGGCAGGAGTTGTGGGTGAGACACAAGTACATCACAGGTGAGATGTTGCACGAGACCTACATTAATAAACTCAGCTAGACTTTTGCTGGTTCCATGGGACATGCTGAGGTGTGGACGTTGCCAGGGTTTTTGAAGTGAAGCTTGTCTTCAAGGAGGCTGGAAACCACTGATTTATGCAATACCTGGAAATGTAAGTGCTAGCATTCTCCTTCAAGGATAGGAGCTCTTTGTTGTGGGTATGTATGCGTTGGGAAAAGATACTTTGCAATTTTTTTTTAATGCCACATATTACTGATAAGGACTAAGGTTGTTTTTGCTTTTCCAAAACAGATTTAGAAAGCAAATACTGTTTTAAACTAGGTCTCTGCATTTGCCATAGCCTCTGCAAAATGGTTTTAGCAGCCAGAAGCTAATACTAGTTTGGGTTTTTTTTCCCTTTTTTGTTGCCCCCTTACTGCTCTTATTCATGGTATGTTTTCATGCCATGGTACCCTGGCAGGACAACCAGGATGAGGCAGAGTTATCTGGGGGGCTGACCCAGAGAACAAGTACGAAATTCCTGCTTGGCCTCAAGTGTGAATATACCTTCTGTGTCGAAGAAGAGAGTCTCTCTGCTAAACTTGCCTTGCTGACAGTGCTGGAAAATGAAGGTAGAGGATGAAGGAGGAGAATTATCTTATTTGTTTTTTCATCTCGCTTCCTGTGATACTACTTGATTCTTCGCCCTGGACCCTCCTAGGTCAGTCGTGTTTAGAACAGCCATCGGCACAGGTCAGCTGTGCTAAGCACACTGTGACATTTGGAAATCCCTGTCCGGAAGGGGAATTGAACAATGAGCTTCTGCTAATTATAATAGCTACATTTAAAATGCAATGTTTGCTTTATGGAGCAAAATCCAACTACACACCCAGACTAGAGACTGGAAATACTCTGGCAGCAAAGGAGATGGGTCCTCAGGAAACGCGTTCCCAGGGCAGAAGCAGGGGCAATACAAGCATTGCTTTGTCAGAGCAAACATTGCACAATCTTGTCCGGGAGGTGAACGTTGTTACCTAGCAACTTTCAAGAGTGTTTCAAATTTGTTGGGGACCCTCTGAGGATTAGGCACTTTACCCACTGTTCTGCTGGATGCCAAAAATACTCTGGCTGTAATTTTGCAAGCCAAGTGCTGGCTTAAACCTCTCCCTGATATTTATTTGAGCTAGCACAACCTGTGCAGTAGTACAGAGAACCAGGACAAGAAACCAGACCAGATTAAAATTAAATCAGAAGAAAAAAAAAGTTTTATTTAAACATGGATCTTCACTTCCCCAGTGGTGTTTCCCGGCTGGCTCACAACAGTTGCACTGGGAAGTGTGCTGACACGCCGGAGGGCTCCTGTTGGGAGTGTGTTTGGATAGCAGTGAGATATGGTTAGGGACGGGGCTCATAGCACAGGTATATCATTAAATACATCTTTTCTGAACTATCACTACACATCACCAGCTGCCAAACAGCCTTGGGCAGCTTAGAGGAAGGTGCTGCCATTGAGTATTCAGGGATGCGAAGGTCGGTATGTGTTTTTCAGTGGCCTTGTTTTAATAGTTAGAAAGGTTAACTAAAGCAACTGTGATATTAGGAGGCTTGTATAAAAAGAAAACCAGAGCTGTGCTGCTGTTTAGTTTCCAGTATTCTTCTTTTCATCCAGCTACAGATCTTCTGCCTGGGGTCTAATCCATGCACAAAACCCTCTTCCTCACCACTGTTTCCATTTGGGGCAGAGACTTTCCATCCATACCACTTTTGTCTGAATTTCTATTCGGATTCTAACTCCCCTGAAAAGCTTCTTTTAACTTATAACCAAGTATTAGTGTTTCTCTCCAAAGATACTGACCATCCACTCATGTCTTCAGAAGCATTGCCACCCTTAGGCTATAGGGCTGTAGAGACCTGTCCTTCTCGGCAAGCAAGAGTATTTTCCAGGTATTCCACTGACAGCCCACTGAAAAGAAAATGTTGCTTTACGGTTGGTCGACTGATGATAGCTCTTTATACCTTTAAATTAAAAGTGACACACTCATATAAATCATTATAACAGTACTGTATGCAAACACAGTGCCTGGATCCAGAGTAGTTATAAGATGACAGTGAATTGGGGTGAATACCCTTATTCTTGACTTTGAGAAGTGCAGTGACAATGAATCATTCTTGGTGATGAGATGCAGCAGTGCTGACTCATCGGCCTGAAATTAGAAGGGCTTTTTTAGGTGGAGATGTAATTCCACCATTTTTTCTGATGAATGGATAAGAGTGAACATTTTTGTTGCCTAATTTACAGACTTCATCAACTAAATGTTGTTTCTTTCCCTTTAGCTATCAAACCTAGTGGGAGGCAACTGACAGGGGGAGAACTTAGATCCAGGGAGGTGGTACTGGAAAAAATAAGCAGGAAGGAGTGGCAGAAAAGTTCACAATTTGGTAGAGACGCCGAGTGTCATTGCCATCACATTTAGTTTTTAAGATTCCCTTTTTCTGCATTTGGTGACTGCTAATGTTTGCTTGCTTTCATCAGGAGAGGGGTTTTGGAGCCTGAACTCACTCTGCTGATAATCCAAAGGAAAAAAAAAAAAAAAAATTGCTGGAGTTAAAATTTTTCCAGAAAATTAAACAAATGCACAAACATTTGTTCCCCCCTTCCCCAGCCAACTTTGTTATTACATCTAATAGCAAGGGATTCCATTCCTGTTAGCTACTGTGTCTTCTGCTTGTAGTCTCTAGCACTGCTTCCCAGTTCAAGAAGGGTTAATACAACCTGAAGAAAACATCTTGCTCACCAGATCCCAGAATCACTTATAGTACCTGTTTTCAGATCACTTAAATAATTATGAATAACCAGATCCCCAGAGGCAGTACAGTCATTTTAGAATCTGGTGCTGGTATCCCTTCCTTTCAGCTTTAGAGATTTGATCACAGCACAGTAAAATTAATTCTCTGTAGTGTCCTCCAAATTATTTGTATTCCTTTCCCTTTTTGCTGTTTCCCTGTGGAATGGGTTGATACTCTCCGAATGTTTTTTAGTTGCACTAATATATTAGCAAACTGGTTCACTCCTGGCAGGAGATTTTCGGTCAACCCTCAACTAGACAGATTTTATGCCAGGTTATCTTTCTGCTGTTGGGTTAAAAATTTTCCTAGGAGAGCAGTAAAAGAGAAGGGACTCACTGCTATGACTGCACACTCAGCTTCTTTTCTGAGCCCACAAAGAGAATATTAGTGGCAGAGGCTTCTCCGATGGGTGTTCCAGTGCTGGGGACTGACTCCTTTGGAGAGTCCATCAGCATCCAGCAGTCACTCGTGTGTGCCCAGGAGATGCTGTACTGGCTGACTGCATAATGCTCGAAGCAATTGGCTTGGCAGAGTTCTATCAGTCAGGCTGCCCTTTGCTGTTGAGGAAGCAGCTGCAAACTCACATTTTTTTGTTTGGCAATGTATTCTCTCCCCAGGGGCTGCAGCACCATTTGATTAGGATGGAGGGAAGGAGACCTATTGCAAAAGTGTATTATTCCCAGCAGAGCCGTGCTAATCTTTTGGTCTCTGTGCTCCTTCTTAGCAAGGTGTTGAACAAAAACATGAAGGAAAACCAGGGAAGAGTCACTCAGCTGTTGCCCCTCAATCTTGCCTCAACCTCTGCTGCAGCTCAGAGGGTGAAACAACAAATGCATGGTCTTGTTTTGAGATGTTTTTGCAAATCTAATGAATGCTTTTTTTGTCACATGAAAAATCTGGTAACACCTGAGCCCCTTATTTTCCTACCTACCTGCTTTCTTTGTAAGTGTTTCAGTCTGGCGTAGGGCTGTCCAGTCTCCAGGGACTCATCCTTTCCTGCATATAATGCTGTGCATTTTTCCATCTCCCAGTTTGCTTTGGTACATCTGCCTGGGAGGTTATGCGAACAGTGTTGATGGAATAGATTTTGAGAAGTTCAGAATCTTTCTCTAAGTTTTACATTTTATTGCAGTTGTGAAGGTCACCTTTGCTTTGAGGATCAGGGAGATTAGGTTACCGCCACCTCTGAACATGGAGGTGCTGGAGTTCTGCACTTAATATGATGCTTAATCCTTTTACTGCCCAAGTGGTGTGGCCTATCAGGTGCGTTTTGTGTCAATAGTGGCACCTTGTGCTCAGAGATTACCTTCAGCCAAAGATTTTTGGATGGTTTTACAGAGTGAGTATTATCTTTACCTTAGAGAGGAAGGGGGGAAAAAGGAGTTTCAGAGAGTTTGGTGCTTTGCTCTGGGTCTCTCAGCAGTTTTTAGGCAGAGTGGGAACAAAAGCCAGGTCTCTACTGCAGAACTATGCAGCTTATTTTAAGTAGGTCAAATGACTTGCCACAAATAAGGATGTGGGCAATTTCTGCTTGAAGTCCTATCTTCCTTGTATCAGTTGTTCTACAGTGACTTTGTTTATACGTCTTTCTTATAGCATAACCAGTGAGAACTTGGGGTGCTTTCATTATAATAAGCTTACTGTCGAGAATTCTTGACGTTACTACACGACTGTGTCTCTTAGAAGAGAGGTTGGTCTGTCCTTGAGACGTAAGAGCAAGAGAAAGGTTTGGTTATTATCTCTTTGTCCAGTAAATGTTGATAGGGTGTTGACAGGAGCCCATATCTTGCAGATGTTTTCCCTGTATCTTCAGTAATTATGACTTCACCAATGTTTCAATTTGCAGTATCATTTTTTTGTTTAGCACCCAAGAGCCCTTGCTTCATTCATCCTTCATTTTGGTAACCAGCTGCTTTTTGTCTCTCACTTGGGGGCGACATTTCCCTGCTGCACATCAAATCCAGTAGAAAACTGGTTCTCAAAGAAGTAGCAGCTCTTGCTTTTTTGATGAAAAACGCCCTTCACTACTCCGCACAGAGCAATAGCCTTCGGTCCCTGGGTGTTGCGGTTTGCTGTGATGCCCAGGAGCACGAGTCCCTGGAGATGTGGGACATCTTGCTTACAGGCATTGAATCTGGAAAGCAGCAAGGAAATTATTTAGCAATGTCTGATACTAAACTGTCTTCCTGATTGTGATCTCAACTGATGCAATTTTATGAAAGATCAGTAATTTAATCTACAAAGCATCAAAATATTTTAAATTAGAAATGACCATTTAACCCAGTGTAATTTTGTGGTTTCCTGTCTTTTGTGTCCTTGCTTAGGGTAAAATTAAGAAGGACTAAATTACATGGAAAACCACGTAAGCTGTGGCCTGAGACGCATGCTTTTCATTGAGCTGTAGGCCTAGCCATATAATATAAATTATGTCAGTAAATAATGGTCTCTGCTTTGCCTATTGCAGCTTTTCTGCAAGTCAGAGTCAATGTCGCTTCACTGTATATAAATTTCTGAAACATGTTCAAAACTTGGTGGGGAATTTTCCCCTTTGCCTTTGCATCAGACCGAGCCCTCTGCCACCTGCAGTCCAGCTCCTGTGAGGTAACATGATGGTTTTGATGCTTTTGAGAGAACACCCGAGTTTATTTGTAGCTGTTATTTCCCACTTTATAAAGGATATGCATTTGATTTTATAACCAGGAGAACTTTCTTGAGAACAGCAAAATTCAGTCTGTAAAGCAGCAAGGAAATTATTTAGCAATGTCTGATACTAAACTGTCTTCCTGATTGTGATCTCAACTGATGCAATTTTGTGAAAGATCAATAATTTAATCTACAAAGCATCAAAATATTTTAAATTAGAAATGACCATTTAGCCCAGTGTAATTTTGTAGTGCATTTCAGAGATGCTAAAACCATACTGTACTGCTACCAATCTGCTGTAATGGTGTGCTAATGGATTGAAGGCGGAAGGTGGCATGGTATGAATGGATATTTAACTTTAAAGTATAAACAGGCAAATGCATGCATTAACTGTTGAAAGCTGAATCCCATGGGTAAGATTTCAGATTGAACACTAATGAAAATTTCATTTCAGTTCTCACAATATTTTAATATGCAGGATCACAGTATGCAAATAAACTGAAGTCTAACTGCAAGTGGCTGATGACTTACTTCTGTCTCAATCTCTGCCACCCCCATATATAAGCTGTCTGTGGCTTTTGTGAAATCAAAGTTTTCCTCTTGTTTTCACTACAAGCCAGAATCTTATAAAAATATCTTTGTGTGCAAAATAATTAGTGACTGCAACCTTCTCTTCAAAGTGTTCTCATGATATTCTTCTATTGTTCCATGTAACTCATCAGCGTGGTGCATAGAGCTGTATGTTTTTAAATTTATGATTGAATTGTAAGTGTTACAGTCAGTGCTTTCCTTATCAGAATTGTCCTGGGAGTGCAGCCATGTTTTGGGGTTTCCTTCTGTATTTCAGCTGCAGCTTCAAGGCACCATATTTTCCTTGTGCCTCCTGAATCTGATAGAAAGAGGTGATGTTGTGCTTAGTTTTCCTTCTTCCCCAGCTTACGGCATCAGATAAGATATGCTGTCTTGGACCCTGTTATAGGTCACATCGCACTTTAGCCACACATTAAGGCCATCTAGCTCGAGCCAAGGAGCTTCATCTTATATCTTCTTTTGTAAGTGATTAGATAAACAAGTTGCTGTGAAATTACCCTGTGAATGGGGGGCAACCAGCACAAGGAAACTGAAATTGTTTGACATGTTAGAACATACAAGATTCCATATTTCTGTGATTGGAAGCCCATATATCCTTGTAAGTTTAAATTGTGTGTTAACTTTCTCAGAGAGGAGAGGTAGGAATTTGTCTTAGAAGTTAATTAATTTGAAATAGCTGTTAATTAACATTTTACCTAAATTTGCCAGTCTTCACACTTGACTTGAATTTGCATACAACTGTTGCATATAAAACACTGCTAAGGGTATCTTGGGCTTTGGCGTGCTGTGAAAATGCCATGTTTTGCAGCTGTGTTACAGCTCTGCCAGGCTGAACCTCCTCCTCTTCCCCTCCCATGCGGTGGTGCTGCCCTTCCAACAAGTGGCCTTCCTTCTGGGGACCCGCAGTTGGGATTTACAGCTATGAAAGCACAAGCCTGGAATAGGCAGCTATGTGTATTCTCAGGTATTTCACCCTGATAAGGAAGAATAAAAATTACTCTTTTTAATTTGAGGTAGTGAATGTGCTGCTTATTTCTCTCCCTTGTAAAGTACCTACAGTGTATTAATGTGACTGTTAAGATAATCATGTTTTTTGATGAAAGCATAAGACTAAAATGATGTTTCCAAATGAAGGTGGTTTTGATTTATTCCCTGTATGCAGCATGCATAATTTTGCTTCCCTAACTCTTTGAAGCAAGCTTTAATTTTATGGCTTTGGCTGTTGCTACTACTGTGCTGTGCTGTACCTATGAGCTACTTAATGTGCAACATTGAGGAGTAAATTAATGCAGGTCCACAAAGAGAGCGCTTCGATTTGCTAATTGCTTGTAGAGCGGAGGGTATTGTTGTGTAGAGAAAGACTGTTCATTAGAGATTCAGTAGCTAATTTTTTCCTACAAGTGAGTCTCACATTTGAGCTGCTTGCCTGTCGGTCAGGGTGGTCGGCTCACGTTCAGCCCCTGGAGGAGAGTGTGGGGCTGTTGATGCAATCGGTGTTAACACCTGCCTTGTAACCACCAGGTTGCTTTAGTTTCATTCATTAAACCGTCCCTGACCAGCCTCCTCCAGCTTTGTCAGTGAAGGCTGACTTTTGGAAGGTATAGAAGATGAATTATTGATGCAGGGAATCAAGCTAAACAATTCAGAAATGTCTACTTAGGAGCCGAATCAGTTCCTCTCCTTGGAAACCGTTCCTGCTCCTCTTTCAGCCTGAGCTGCTGTATCCCAGCAAGGCCGGAGCACAGGTTATCTTTCCCTTCCTGCCACTCTTTTGAGGATGACAGTAGCATTGACAGTAGATTACACTGTGTTGTCATGTAAGATGAGTGTTTTGAATTGACAAACCCTTTTTTTTGGAGGCTTTAAAGTAATTGACTGAATACTTGAGGGGATTTTTTTTTTCTGCTTATGCTACTTACTTGATTTTCTTTTTCCTGGTTGTGCTGCCTTCAGTGGGCAAATTGGACTTTACATGTATTTGTATATCTGCTTCTTAAACTCATTATCTGCTTGCTTATCAGATTTCTTAATGCTTGAGCTTGGTGATCTGTGGGAGTTTAACATGTGTATTAAGTAATGAGAATTTCCTTGGAGCTTTAAGTTCACTTTCATGCATAGACTGAAAATTCAACACACAAGTCTTTCCTGCTGAGAGATTCCTGAGATGCCAGGTGAATGTGATCAATCAAAAAGCCTGTAAAACAGAGCTGAGCTCTGAGCTGAGCGTATACATGCATGTATATGTAGGACATTGCTTTTCTCAGTGTGAAACTCAGAGATGGGACTGGCAAACTGCTGCAGCATCTGCTGCAGATAGCCCTCCCATACCTGCTGGTGTAGACATCAAGGACTCTTGCACACCATCTCCTTCCTAGCCATCCTAAATGGCTCAGGTTCATTGCTCATGCTTTTGTTGGCTGCAAGCGGCCAGAGGTGATTGAACTGAGAAATCCAACAGTTCATTCTTGAAAAGGTAAATTGTAAGAAACAATATAACACTATTTCTTTCAGGTCTTTCCCCGTAAATGCCCAAAGCGGGGCTGGGTGCAGGGGCTCAGCACATTGTCAGGCACTGCTCCAGGGTCCTCTGCAGCTCCTTCCTTCCATGGCTGTGGTGGCTGGCAGCTCCTCGGAAGCACTCTGATTAAGTGAGATGTGGGGATAAGTTCAGAGACTAATTTCTTCTTCATAATTAAAAATGTGTGCATCTGTGATGCTGCTGGTGATTAGGTTGTATTTTCTTGTGGCCTAGAAGGAGTATGGCAGTGAATCACTTTGCAAGCAGCTGTCCTCTAACAGCTGAGCTAGGTTCAATATTTGATTTAAGCTAATAAAAAGTCTGGGGTAGGGCTAATGTTTACAAACTGGATGTGATAAAGCATTCGGATCATCTGTTTCGCAGCCAGGCAAGAACAGGCACAGGGGACCCCGCTGAAAGTTTGGGCTTTGTCTGGTTCTTCTGTGCCTGCCTGTGTACGTGGGCACAGGCAGGGAGCGGTCGGTCAGGAGGGTCCCTGCTCCCGTCTGTGAGCGCATCGGACAGCATCAGCTGTGCTGGAAAAGCCTCCTTCTTTCCAGCTATATCATTGTAACAGCTCTCAGTGCATTAAATATGTCCCTTTTGCTCTTCTGTGAGAGTTGTAGTCAAATCATACATTTAAAAATCTTTTAATCTTCATAAATCATTTCTTCCAGCAATCTAGTATGTTTAGTTGCTATTCTCTGAATTCCCACTAGTTAGCTACTCTTTCCCTTTGAGATGAGCTGCCTAGAAATAAATGCAATGAAGAAAACCTACTATGTGATTTAGTTCTTATCTGATTGCTTCTCCAAATCATATTGATCTGCTGTTATCATGCTGCTGTTTTGGACTTGCTGTCCAGGTTTGCCTCTAGGTCTCCGCTGGCATAGCGGCTTGAGAGGTCTGTATTTGGTTATTTTCCTCAAGCCATATTATATATAAGATAAATTATGGAATATTTCGTGCTTGTATTTCTGATTTCTTCCATCCCTTTGTATTATTTCTCTCCTGTCTAAAAGTTTTCACAGCCTCTTCCTGAAGTAAAATGTTCCAGGGTCTTTTCTATCCATTTTTTCTGACTTTTATCAAGGTCTTGTACTTTAAAATGCTCTTATACCGATCTAGTTAAACAGGGTGCTGTTGTCTTGATATTATAAAGAAAAATATTTCCACTGTGAAGGTGACCAAAGCTTGGCACAGGTTGCTTGGAGAGGTTTTGGAGTTCGCCTCCTTGGAGATTCTCAGAACCCAGCTGACCAAAAGCCCCGGGCATCCTGATGTAGCTGACCCTGCTCTCAGCAGGGGACTGAACTGGCTTCTTCCATTCTGAACTATTCCATGATTCTATAGAAGTCTGTACTAACAGAAAATTCAGGAGTGGTAGCTACTGTAAGCAAATATGTACTTCTTAATGGCTCTTTACATCTAGTTTAGAGTAGGCCAGTAGGTCCCCTCTAAAGGTCATCTTCATATAGATAAGGCTAATAAATATTCAGAAGAGTTGGGGGGGTGATAAAAAAATATTCATTCAGTCTTGGGGTGTTTTACAAAGACTATACTAGCATCTCTCATAAATAACATCCCTGAGGGGATGTCTTCTAATTCTTCTCCATGTGACTCTTTTCTGGCTCCAGCCTGCTGGTGTAATTCTACCTGGTTCAGTAGTAGTGGGGAAAAAAGTCTTTCCCAGATGTCTGCAAATTTATAGTTTCCTGATGTTTCAGCATCAAACTTGGTGATAATTTCATTTTTTCTTCTCACTTGCTTGTACATGCACTCCACGTTTGGTTGGGACTGGCATCTCCTGCGGTGTTTAATGAACATGTTTCATTTCCCTGTGCCAGGTCCCAGGCTTGTATTGAAACCCTTTTCATCTTATTTGAGTGTCTGTTCCTGAAATAATGTCACATCATCCCAGGCCCTGCACAGCAAGAATCTGTAACTTTTTCCGTTTCTGCTGAGCTCTGGGGCCAGGGAAGTCTTGAACTGTTTCGTTGTTTGTTTGCAAAATTGAACTTCTGCTGTGCTGAACCCTAAGACTGTAATTTTTTTGTTTGCTTGCGTTTCAGTGCAGTTAGCCTTCAAAGCTTAATGTTCTCCTTTTCACTGTAATAAACTGCTTGCTATTTGTCTCTGGTTTGGAGGTAGTATTCAAAAGACCCATTTCATGTGTGGCGAGAGATTGTTAGAGGGACTCTGGAGGGTTTTAATGAATATCTGCTTGAAATTCTGTGAATTGGTTTGTAGGAAAGTTTTTTTTAGTTCTTGTCTTGTTTGTTTACATTGTTTACATTAGCTTCTCTGTCATCAGTTGTGACTATTTTTTGGGCTTTCTGCTAACCAGAGAAAAGCTGATTGCAAGCTAGCAAAGTGTTGTGAAATAAAAGATGTGGGAAGTAATAGCACTCAAGTAGTATATGTGGCTTCTCTTATCTCCTAAATACCCATTTCGGTTAAAATCCTTTTTCATAAACAAAACTCTGTGAAAGCTCCTCCTCTGAGTCAGGTTCCCATTTCTCCCCAAATTATACACGGATAACAAGATATTTCCACTCTGGTTTGAGAATCTTTAAATTTCAAATTTCTTATTAAAAAAAGAAAAAAAATCTTGCCTTGGAACCTTTTCTCACAGAAATTCTGTAGGGTTATGTTCCGGAGAGATTTGCTCTGTATTCTACAACAACAATTTTGAAGGCTTCCAAAACCAACCCTATACCCCAGAACTTCAACAGAACACTTTCCATGAAGTTTTATTCGCACACAAACGCACCTTTCAGGAGCTGTGGAGCAAGCCTCTTCTTTCTCTACGGTTAAGCTTGGCAGAATTGGGTGGGTTTTAGAGCACTCTTTAGGCAACTTCCAAAGAAATGGAGAGGAGGCACAGTTCTCTGACTGGACCATGGGATTAAAATTTGGGATAGCTAATCCAGTGGATTTCTTCTCTGCAAGAAACCTCTTCTTTCTTGTGTATGTAGGCTGCAGGCTCTCTGGGACAGGCATGTCTCATGGGATGGGATGCTCGTAGTACCTAACACAATTTCTTTTCAATGCTGTGAAAATCATGTTGACCTTGGTGGCTTTTTTAGTTGTGGGGGAGGAGTGCAGTCTTATTAAACTTTCAAAAATATGTCCTAGACTTAATTTTCTTTCTTTCTTTCTTTTTTTTTTCCCTTCTTGAAGGCTCAGCTGTCTCAAGTTACAGAAGAAGTGGGAAATCATAAGCAAAGAGCAGAGATGGTAAGTGTTCATCTTTTAGTTTGTTTTTTTTTTTTAAATTGTTTTACAGAGCAGTAACATATGTGAAGTTCAGTTCATTTAAACAGTGGATCAGTTCCAAATATTCAGAAATGAATAGCAAATAAACATTGTAAAAGTTTGTATCACTATTGCTAGTCTTGGCACTCTCTGTCTCCGTACTCACCTGGAACAAGCGTTGGATGAGATCTAGTGGTCTGTCCTCCTTTTTTTTGGCAATTTGCTTTCTCTTTGTTAGCAGTTCTAGATCAGAAGCAAACATTTAATTTCATACTGAATTAACTCCTTTCTTTAGGGGCCTTTGATTCAGTCTCAAGTGTGCAAAGGACAAGCAGATGAGATGCGACAGAATTAACCACAAAGTAGTTTTATATAATATCTGTTAATTTTCTGCTGGGTTTGTCTGTTTTATTGGCAGTTCCCTCAAGGACCAAAAATAATAGAGGCCACAAAACCAGGCAGTAGGGAGGTTTATGTGCAGTTTCATGACTGTTGTATATGATTCTTCATACTCGGGAATAAATGAGGTGTCAGCATTAAGCTGTTTCGTAAACCAATGTTTTTGCTAATGGGTGAGTTGTGGGATTCCTGCAACTTTTTCTAGTCACAAGAAAAACCTGAGCAGTATCCAAGATGTAGACGCTCATTCAGTAGATGTGTTTTACACTGGATCAATTTTATTACTAATGAAAACATGGGCATGCATCATTGGCTAGTAAGTAGGTGCTAAACAGACCTCTGCTCTAAAACCCAAGTCATAAACCACAGTGCTAACACTAGGCTTTTTAGACTTCTGCTTAACTCTACTAGGGCACTGAAGGGCAGAACTGCCCCTGCTGTACTATTAATATGTTGCCATACATCTGCTACTTTCTTTTTTTTAAATTTGTTCTCCTTGCTGTTTCAACATCAGATTTTCTATGAGAGTGTTAATTGATTCTGATTCTGGGGTGGTCTTACATTGTGGGCAAACATTTTTGTATGCTCAGCCGCATTCTGTGGTGATGCAGGTCAGAATTGATATTTCCAAAGAAAACTGAATTAATCCTATTTACCATCTGATCTCATTACATGCTGCCTTGTTATAGTTTTAAATTCTATACAATCAATTTTGCCTTGTGCTCACTGGATGTATCAGAGGATAAATTTGCTGTTATGTTTTAATATTTTAATGTGTGGGGTTTTTTCTTTTAAACATTTCAAAGTTTTCCTTTTTGGCTCCATTAAGCCTGGGTTTTGAGTTATTTGTTTGCCTTCAAAAGTTTATCTTATTAAACAGGCTAGCAGAGAGCTGGAGAAACTGGAACTTCCAGCGTTAAAGCATTAATTGGTGTTGTGCATCATCCATCAGCAGAGGATAAAGCAGCAGTCAGTGTTCAGTGCCTATTCCCAAGGGTTACGCAGTGGAAAACTGCAGGTCTTGTGATCTTCCAGTACAGCTTACATCAATCTCGCATGAATAGGCTGTATTCTGTAGTGCCTTAGACGATGGATTGCACGTTGTGAGGTGTGGGCTTTATTCAGCATTTTGAATTTTGTTCAGTAAATATAAGAAAATTGCTTCAAACAGAGGAAGAGAGACTATTTTTCCTCTTTTCCCTTTTGAGGAGAAACATGACAGTATAGTTCCGTCTTTCCACTGGTGGTAGATGGTTCTCCTCTATCCCCAGGTGAAATCTCCCTGGTAGTGAAAGATGTGTCACTTGTCTTCTGCAATGTTAGAGGTGGCAGAGATCTGTCCCCTTTGGATGGGGCTCTTCCATTAGCTGCCTGCCCAAGGTCTCCAGCACTTGTACCATCAGCCCCACTCTCTGCCATCCAACAAAATCTTCTTTAAGTGGTTTTTGTCCCCCCCTCTCCAGATCAGTGTCTCATCTGGATGGCCTTATTTTCAGACTCCTTTAAAGCTGACACTTCAGCAATTGTTTGCTGATTTGGATTCCTGGCATCTCACTTTCCTTGTCATTCCTCTCCCCCTTTTTGACCCATGATCCACTGCTTGTTAGTTTGATGTTAAGCCTCCGTGGCTGGGGGGATGCAGAAGGGCTTGTCCTGCTCTGGGTGCTGACAGATATGGATACTGCTTTTCATCAGCCATTCTGCAAACAGGCCTATGGCCCTAAGTGAGATGGAATAAACACCTGTCAGGTGCTATCATACAGTCTGCTGGGTCTTTGGGCTGCTTCTGGGACATACCTCTGCAGAGGTGACATCTCTGCTGCCACCCTGAAGAGTGCTAATGGCTTTGCCACCCTTCCCAGAGCACTGGAAATGAAGCGAGGTGCTCTGGGGCTAGTGAACTCGCTGACTGGATCTCACTGACTTTGATATAGGGTTTCTTGTATGTGATGGGGAGCATCTTAGATGCTCTGGTAAATAATTCATTCTTCACATAGCAATATTTAAAAGTAAAATACTTATGGGATAAATCTGATAGGATTGTGGCCTCAGTAAGACAGTATCTGTGTGCTTGGGAGGAGAGGGCCCTAGTTTGGGGAGCTGTGTCCACAGGGACAATACGAGGTGTGTGCTATAGAGGACTCTGTGCTAGGCCAGGGCACGAGGTCTTGCTAGAGGAAAGTGGGATGGACTTGCTGCACTAACTGCCATTGAGTACTCCAGCGCATGATTTTATTGCTTGTCAGCTAAAAGTGAGTTTACTACTGGAAGAACAAAAAAAAAAAAAGAAAAAAAAAAGAAAAAAAAAAAAGAAATTTAAACATCTTCAGCTAATTGCAGTTGACAAGACAAAGGCAGTTTGACTTTCCAGTATTAATTAGCAAACCCATACTAATTAGCTTGTATAAGCACAATTCATGCTTCTTTCCCTAAATGCAATTAATATTGCAACTGAAGACGTCTCTGGGCTGTGCCGCTGTATCATTAACATACTTTGCCCTAATTAGACACGGCCAGTAGTGGCTGGAGAAATGAGTTTGTGATTACAACCATAAAAAATCCTCTAATATTTTATATCCTTCAGGGAACTTGAACCTAAAATTTATTTTCTGATTTAAGAAAAATTACCCTTATCATTGTGCTGTGTAATTATAACAATGAAACTTTGATTTTTCTCTCCCTCTAGCCCTTCAGTTATTTATTTATTCGCAGTTTGAGTGTGTTCCTGTTGTAAGGGAACGGTGACTGCCCAGTCTTCTGAGAGGTGGTACATAACAGAGTCACCAGTCTGATAGGGCTCAGATGACTTCATTGTCCCACAGATCTGTGGGTTTTGTGTTTCTTTTATTTGCTGAAAGAATGTTTTTTGTTGTGAATTTTTTTTGGTGCTAAGCACACTTCTTTACTGCAATTTTTGTGTATATATGTGTGCTTTTCTGACAATTTTATCATCACTGGAAGTTTTCTTTATCGAGGCTGGTGCTCCAATGTCTTTATCTCCAGAATGTGCCAGGAGATTGCTTGTAGAGTTCACACATATGTCTCGCTGTTTTGTGGTCCCAGGATCTTACTTCTTATGGTACATTAGTTTAATGCTCTACTAGCATAGAGCTGAGAGCTAGCTTCACTCACACCAAAATACTATTTGTGGAAAATGCTTTCTTGTTTGTTATATTATTTTTCTTTCTCTCCGTGAGGGAGGGAAGCAGAAGATGTGTTAGTTTTTCTAATTTTCATTTGCCTTTTTCATGTCCCTTTATAGATAGGAGGAAATTGTTTGGCTCAAGCTTGCCATCCAAGCAACGACTGTGATCCCTGATCTTACACTTTCTTTCAGTCTGGTTCTGTCGCAGGGGGCATTCACGTCAAGATTTTTTTTCTCCATCATTAATCCCTGAGGGAAGTCAGCTTGGTATTAAAAAAGTATCACCTGTATTTTCATTGCCCTAAGGTGCTCTGGGCATCTTTTGGCTTTCATCTTCAAAAGACAGCTTGGCCCACGTGGGCTCTGAAATCTATAGACTGCTCATTGGAACAAATTATATTTCACCCTCCAGCAGATTAAAAAGGATGGATATAAGAATCAGAAGAATTGCTTAGCAGGGTTGGAGGTAAAGAAGATTTGAAGTCCAAGAATGTAGCTGTCCCAAAATGAATGGCATAAATAGAGTGTCCTTACAGAAGAAATAAAGACACTTTAACATGAAAATAATGAATACCCCTTGCCTTGAGTAAAAGTATTTGTTAACCCTCTGCAAAGAACAGGAGACGTTTATTTAAGGGCAGCAGGTCAGGAATAGTTAAGGAGCCAAATCATGTGTTCAGTCTGATGAAACCATAATGTTTAGGATTAACTTAAATGCCAGTGGCTAGCTGCACTGATGGTTATCAGGAGAAGTAATAAAGACAGGAGGATACATGAAAGAAATCAACTCCGAGAACACTGTGCGTGATGTAGTTGGGAACTAGCTGTTAACTGGAAGGCAACATGGATAAATCACACAGAGTCTGGGAAAATCACAATAGGCATCAATACGTAAACAACAAGAGACCCACGCAGTTCACAAAGCATTTGCATTATTACTGGAAGACTTTACTTTCTAGTGGTTACATCAGACCTCCAGACTTTTAAGAACTGTAACTTGTGATACTTAAGAGAAATACCTGGCAAGGATAAAAATTCTGTTACATTTTACTTTACAGGTGATAACAATGATAATCTGAAAGAAGTGAACTTTAGTATAGATCCTGCCCTGGATAATTTGCCAATATAGCTAATTTAATTCTCGTTTAAGAGTTATTAAACATAAAGCAAGAAATACAAAGGACAAGGCACAGGAACAAAAGTGGTGCTCATTAACAGAAATGTAAATTCTCTGTATTATCTACAGTGGGATGGCAATTAAACGTGGGATTAGAGTACTGAACCACGATAGTTATAAATAAATGTGAAGCTTTGCCGGAGCATATATAGAACCAACAGGTTGGGAGGGGAAAGGAGATGACTGACCGGTGCAGGAAGTCTCCATCTATCAAAAGTGTATTTCATCATTTCTGAATTGATTTAGCAGGACGACAGCAAATCTCCTTACCATTTGACAGATTTTAGCCTAACACCTTATGTGAGACTAGCAAACCCAAGACAGATGAGTAGCGTAGCACTCAGCTGCGCAGCAGCATGAACACGGCAATAGTTTTAGTAAGGCAATTTTAGGGAAATATCCAGTTCTCAAATCAGATTGAAAAACATGAATCTGGTTATAAAGAGACAGCAAAAGAAGCTGATCCAAAATGAAATTATATAGTAACAGAAGACTGGAAGAGGACTCTTAGACCATAAAGTCCAGTCCTTTGGTAACTAAGGCAATTGCAGCATATACCTTAGTTCATAAATTTATCAGGCTTGTCTTGAAACTGCTTAGGTTGTTTGTCCCATTACTGTCATTGAAAGACTGCTCTGATAGCTGAAATCTTCCCAATTCCAACTGAAAATATATGTGCAGTTAATATCCATTTTTTCTTGTGCTAATGTTCTCCTTAAACTACAGTGACTGTTCTTCCTCCCTCATATTTATGCTGTGATATATTTATAGAGAACAATTGTTCTCTTCCAGCATTTCATTTGTCTAGGTTAAACAAATCAAGCTCTTGCAGTCTTCTCTTAAAACAGGCTCTTCAGTCTCCTCATGAATCCTGCAGCTTTCTGTAAATCTCTTCCCATTTTTCTGTGTCTCCTTTAAAGGTGAGTAACCAGAGTGGTCACATCATTCCAGGTGATGTTCCAGCAGTAGCTTGTACAGAAGTATCTTCTACAGGAGCATCTAGTACAGGCAGGTACCTCTCTGTCCTGGATATAGCTCAACTCTTCCATTTCAGAATCACATTACCCACTGCCACATGGCACTGATGTTCATCCTGTGATTGACTAATCCACCCAGCTCTTTGTCCTCTTCTCTAGTTTCTGACTGTTGAGGAATCAGTTTGTAGGAGAGGTTCTAGCTGTTGGCGAGACTTGCACTGTTATATTTCAATTCTGTTGCTGTTCCTTCAGTTTTCAGCTAGCTGCTTCTGTCTGATCTATTTAAGCTCCTCTATGATAAAGCCTCCCTGCTTTCTGCTATCAGTAATTGTGTTTGTGCGTTTATATTTTTTGACCCAAGATCTTCAGTGAATTTTGTTTGTTTTAAATACGTTTTCATGATCAATGCCTGAGGCATCTTTTTCTCTATCAGGTAGTTTTATTTCAGAAGAGCCTTTTGTTGCTTGTTTGTTCTGTATGTACTTCACAGTGCTTGTATTATTCGCTTTATTGTGTGGTCTTGTTAATTTAGAAATGTGATTTGTTGGAATGAGGGGAGGTGAGTGTGCAGGAGTCATTGATGCCCTGTTTCAACTTTTCTCCCTGTGTTTTTATTGTACAGCTTTGGTTCTCCAGACGGAGTAAACCCTGGAACAGAGGGATGGGAGTACTCAGAGTTACTTTTCTCTTCTCCTTTCCCTAGCTGAGAGCTCTCTCTCAGTGCTTGTTGTAAACAAGTACATTAAAATTAGTCCTTGCTGTTCCCCACAGTATAGGAATACAGTGAGCTCTGAGGAACAGAGACAGGATTTTTTTTTTTTCCTCTTTTCTCCCTTAGGATAGGGAACAATGAACAGCCTCAGTTGGTTGTGCTGCATCTGCTGCACATTCCCTCTTGGAAAATTCATGTTCAATGCACAAAACTGTGGCAACATCAGGAGCATCTATTGCATGTGACTGGGCAAAGTAGAGACTGTGGTGGAAGCTTTGGGATCTTGGTAGATGAGTGCTGACAAACTGCCTGTAGACTGGAGAGGTGATCAGTACATTACACTTCTGCATGTTAATATCTCAATGCTATTTTAATTAGGCCAGAAGAAGAGACTTAGTGAGTAAATTCTTGTGGTTTATCTCTGTTTTAAAAACCTAGCCAGGCACATGGGATCAAATAGTACATTCCCTTCAAATTAAAAAGAAATAAACGGTCTGTTTGAAAGTCCCATTACACAAATGAACCTGCTGCTGGATCCATTAACGTGAAAGTTTTATGGAACTCTGCAGCACCGTTTGATTTCAACAGGACTGTTTTCATTTTCTCGTTGAAGGCAATAACAGCTGACATGGGGTTAGGACTTTCACAAGGAAGAAATGTAGCTGCTGAAAGTGGAGAGCTGCCTTACTGCTGCTCCTCCCTTTGGGCTCCCCAGGGGACTGGTACTGCCGGATTGCGGGGAAAATAGTCTGACCCAAAACTGAGCAGCAATTCCAGCTCAGATGGGATGTATGGACGATGATCTAATTCTCAGCCCATCATTTGGAGAGGCCTCCATGCTACAGGTATAAAAACTGAGTGGTACTGACAAATGCTGTGGGTTGCTTTCTGGTGAAAAGGATGATAGCGAGCGCTCCACTTTTCAACTCAGAAATAGGCTGAGAGTTGATAATGTGCTCTCACCTTTGCATTGCAGGATTATAACCAGGGGAAGAGAACTGGGGGAAAGAAAGAGGTGATGCTTTTTTCCCTTCAGTTATTGAGCAGAGGAGAAAGGTGTATCATTTTCCTGTGCAGAGGACGCTGTGGTGCTGTGATTAGAGAGGTCCTGTTATCAGTGTTGCTGTTGTGACTGTAAAATCTGAGTTATACTGAGTTACTCAGTAAAATAAAATGAGTGGGACAGGGATATTATCAGAGGCCTTATTATAGTAGCCATAGCCTTGAGGTACAAAAGGCATAATTAATATGCATGCAAGTATTGTGCTTTTCCAGGCTGCATCCACCCTCACAGAGTCTGTAAGAAGTTTATGGGCTACCTCAGACTCATGTGGTTTGATGAAGTTGAACTAAAATTTCCTGGAGGGTGCAGAGGCTCTCTGCTATGTTCAGCACTTTGAGAGGTAGGGGAAAGTTGGGTGAGAGGTCCTGAATACCTCTAGGGTTCAGTAATTTCTGCTCCTTCTTTCTGCCTTGCCTAAAAGGCAGCTTGGAGAAGCTGTGGAAGGAACATGTGCTTCCAGTACGTGTCCAGAGAGGGAAAGGAAGACTTGGTCTGTTGAACAGTCATGTTAGGATGGGACAGAGTAATCATTAATCTCCGGCTTGCTTGTGACAAGGATGGAGACCAGTTTCCTCCTGCTTTCACAGTCTTGGGAAGTTGTGCCTGCGTCAGGAGAGGACCATCCTGAGAGATCTGATCTGAGAAATGCAATTCTGTAGGCACAGTTTATCCTGAGCATGAGGGAGGATGAGAAGATCTCTAGCTATGGGATCTAGGGGAGCACTGAGAGCATGTTCAGTGGACGTGCCTGCAGATCAAAGGTTGCTGGATAGTTTTCTTCTTGCCCAGGGCTGGCTTTGCGTATATGAAAAGGGAGGTGAAGATTTAAAAAACATGAAGGTTCAAGACTGCCTTAGTTCTTGCACTGACAGCCTAATCAGCTTTTTATGTTATTTGTTTTGCTTTCGATCTTTTTGTGTCTCAGTGCCCTTAGAAGAGCTTGATCCCAGTGTTTTTTGCCTTTGGCTGTTAGATGCTGAGGGTAGGTGGTAGTGGTGGCAGGCTGGGGTCTCTCTGAGCCGCTCTGTCAGGGCAGCAGAGTCCTCCAGCAGGAGCTGTAAATTTATCCACAGAGACAAGAAGATCATAGAACTGAATTTTTCCTATGACCTCTTGGTAAATAATGAATGGCAGTGCCCTGCCTAGTTGGAATCACTTAATTGAGGCTGACAACTCTTTGTTGTATTACAGGATCTATCTTGTCAGGAGAATTTTAACTTATTTATGAATATTTCATTAACCGCTAAAGACTGGCTGTATAAAATCGAGCTCCTGCCAGGCCCCGTCCTGTTGGTGCTGTATTCAGTGCTAATGTCATCCACTGCGCACCTATTACACCTTCCCTCCCATCCGAGCTGAACCTCGGAGTTTATTGTTGGTGGCAGCAGGAACATGTTCATCAAAGGTTAAAATGCCAGGTTTCTGCTTTGGCACCAGAACTGAACATATGGTATTTGAGAGGGAATTGCTTTTTGCTTTTCGTTCTGAGATTGCTTGCTGGCAGCTGAAGGGGACCCCAGGCATAATCCCGAGAGGCTAAATTGGGCAGAGCAGTCTTGGCAGGGCCCTGTAACCTTTGCTTTTTGGCGCAAGGAGAGAGACTTCCCACTTCTTATGTATTAAAAGCCCACTGCTTGTTGTCACAGGAGGGCCTCAGGATGGGTCGTTTAGCTAGAAAACCTTAAATCTGCTCTTCTTAGCCTGTTCTTTGGGGAAGGGTTTGGGCAACAAGACTCTGTCGAGCGTCTGCCACTTCCTTGAAGGCAGCTGGGAGGCTCTGTTGAGAGAGCTGCTGCTTTCCCATAGCTGGATCCCTTGCCCCATTCTTATGTTTCCCATCTCTGGGAGTTCAGAAAGCACCTTGAGCATGAAGCTCTGCTGGCCCCTGCTCACCCTCCCTGTCTCTGCCACGATGTGCCAGAAAACAGTGCTCCCAGCTGTAGCGAGCTGCAAAATTGGGCTGGAGATGAAGCGGGAGCGGGAGAGCTGTTCTTAAAAGCATGTTGAAGTACAGGCTGTGGGTTGTTCCATGTGAGTCGGAGCAAGAGGATTAAGTTCAATTTTCAAGTCTAGCACTCAGTGAAGGCTCCTTTGCTCTCTTACAGTATTAAGCAGAGATTGATTCCACTGTATTTGTGTTAGGAGACAAAGGAACAAAAATGGATGTTAGATTCCTCTTTCCTTTCCCCTTTGATCTTCCTAGGTGGTCAGTAAAATGCACAGATTCTTCTCTGACTGTTTATTATGTGATGATTTTTCAACAAGAAAACTGATGGGGGGGGAAGAGGTGGGATTACAAGCTATCATTTAACAAGAATTTGTTGACTGAATGCTCCAGAAACTCCTCAAGGGTATATTTTCAGGAAGCAAAATGTATTCAGACTTTGTACGGAGGAGGTATGACATCTTTGCAGATTTATTTGTTGCTCTGCCTGTGAATTACAGCTGCTAGAAGACTTGCTTCTAGCAAAAGTACCTACTCCTGCATGAAAGAAGTGACCTGTGTGATGCTTTTCTTGAGAGCAGACAACTTCATTGCGCCAGTGCCGCGACCGCACTGGACAGGCTTGCGGCAGATTCAGTCCGACACCTTGACAGGTTCCCTAAAGAGTCTGTTATTCTGTGTTTTGCTGTTCTAACCAGGACTAATGGGTAGGAGGTGTCAGCCATTTAAGGCTAATTACTCCGGAGTTTCCTTCTCTCGGTGGACACCAGCTGTTTTGCTATCCCTGGTGGGAGGAGCTTTCGGTAGTAATTAAAGGGAACAGTCATCTACATGCTGGTGAAAGTAGTGGAGCGAGGCTGATAACAGCAGAGAGGCTCTGAGCTGAATGAACATGGAAATGAGGTGATCCTTCTTCAGAATGAGCTGTTAGAGCAAAGAGAGGCTTTTTGGATGTGGAGCTGTCAGGGATTTTTGCTGTCGTGCGGTGGTGGTGATGTCTCATAACGGCACCTGGGAGCGTGGACTGGACCAGGTTGCAGCAAGATGGAGAGGAAGAGATTCCGCGTCTTGCTCCTTCCTCTGGAAGTGAGAGTTGAAGTATGTAATTATACTTGAATAAACTCGTGGGTTTAAATTAACATCTCCAGTTCCCTTGCTTGGTGGGTCTCTTGCACAGGATATTTCCTCCTCTTCCCCTCAAACTTTCCAGTTTTGTTCATCTTGAGCTCTGAGCCAGCTTCCATCCTGCTGAAATCTCCAGTAGTGCTTATTTCCAAACTGTCACATCTTGTATCCATCCCAGAGTACTGGAAAGAAATAAATACAGTGTAAAGTGGGGAACAAAGCTCGAGAAGACAAAACTGTCAAAACCATCCTAAGTTGATAGCCACGTGATGATGGTGTGGCACATTACTTGCTCTTGACGTGGAGTCTGTGCTGGTGACCAGGGCAGTTGCCTTCAGATGTGCTGTAGCATCAGTAGAGCATCTGTCCTTCAAACAGGACAAGCTCCTTCCAGAACCAGTGTATGGTTCTGTATATACCACTTGTGGGTAAAAAGGGCCCCAAATGTTACACTGAATGGGTCCGCTGGAGCATTCAGGCTGTTCAAAGCTGCTTCTGCACCCCCAACTGAGATACCAAGTCATGGTCCTTAGTGTGTTGCTGCAGGGTAGCAGTATCCATACTGTCACCTTGTCCCCTGTTCAAGTAGCAGCCCTATTTGCTGTAGATTAAAAAGCAAGAGAGAAAATAAATATTTTCCTGATTTTTTTTTTTCTTAAGTATTCCAGACAGGAGTATTCGAAATAGATCCTCTGAATACAGGTTAAGCACTTCCAATTAGACATTATTGCTCATCAACAGTAATCTGCTGTTGTGTGGAGCACCTGCGGGTGCGGGGCTCTGCGGTTCTGCTCGGGCAGGATGTGGAGATGAGCAAAGGGAGGTGGGTGAGTGGGGAGGGTCTGGCAGCACTGGGGTGTGAGAAGAGACTTAAGCAGGGGCAGGAGCCCAAGTCGTGGGGCAAAAGTTGTTGTAGGTGTTTGGGGAAGAGCTTGTTGGACGGGCTGTGCAGGAGGAGGCTGGGGGTTTGGAGGGTGTGATGTGGTGATGCTTCCTTCTTCACACGCTTGCAGCTGCGCGCGCAGCTAAGGCTTGTTGTTGATGCTGCTCATAAGGGAGCATGGTAATTTCGGGACCCTTGTGGCACTGGCCTTCTTTTGCAGAACAGAAACTGTAATACCCTATACCAGTGTGATTACATATGGAAACCTTAGGATAACTAGTTTAAATAGGGTGTCTGTGCATTCGTCCTCTTCAGCTGCTGGCAGCAAAGCTGTGTTCCTTTGCAGCAGGGCTGAGTTTGGCTCACTGAGCTTGCCTGGAGTTTCACCAAGTTGCGCCTGTGCAGCACAATGTAGAGGGGAGGTGTTTGAAGAAAAGCTGTGGGCTGCCTGCAGGCTGGGAATCAGAGGGGAGAGAGGTGAAAGCTCGTTAGGGCTCCCTTGGGGTAGATGAATTTGTTAATGACTATGCTGTGCTTTGAAAATGCAAATGCTGTGTCACAGCTAAGTCTGATTATAATAATCAATCTTCCTTTTGAGAGGGTGCTGGAGATGGGGAGCGGGGAGAGGGATGAGACTGGGGTTGAATTTTTAGATCGCAGATCTGAGTTTCTCCGCTGTCATTAAGGAAACTTGACATCACCCAAGAGGTCAGCAGAACTGGGCAGAGGCAAAAGGTGAATTTGGGAGGAATGATCCTTGCAAGCACCGGTGGCTCCTTGACAGACTGAAGTTAATTTTGTTCCTTATGGTTGTCCTGCCTGGAAAGGGAGGGATTGGCGTCTGCTCCTCTGTGTGAGCTACCCCTGCTAATATGAAAGATAGAAACTGCCTCATAAGCAGGATCCTCCCGGGGATGGGGGAGAGAGGAGGGTGGCTGCTGCAGACGTCCAGCAGTGACAGCTCCTTCTCCCTTGGCACTTTATTCGTTTGTAGCAAGCGTTCCTAGTAATTACGCCTCTTAATTTAGGAGAGCGAGTGGGAGAAAGGAATATAAATTTGTGTATTAACTTTAGAGATTGGAAATAGGGCAAGCGAACCTTCTCTCTGGGAGATTATATTTGGAAATGAAATAGAATGACATTCAGTATAAACTTGAAAAATTGCTCTCTTTTTATTGCAACAGGAGGAGAAAAGCCACAATCCAGACTGTATTGGAGAGAAGCAGAAGTCAGCACATGTCCATTTCCTAGTTTGTGTGTATCTATAATAATATATACTCATGAGTACGTTTTTAGGAAACTGTTTGCTGGAAGGTTGCTTCTGGCCTTGTCTTCTCAGTGATAAAAGCACACCAAGTTTGTTACAGATTGGGTAGCCCATAGAGACTGGTAACTCTGATCCAGCTAGCCTTTGTCTTTAAAGAGAAAAAAAAAATATTTTTTTTTGCTTCAACTAAGTGGGAAATAGGTAATTCTAAACCACTTTTTATTGAATATCTGGTTTTCTTCGGCTTTATTGCTTTTGTTTCACAATAGCATCAAGGATTAATTTTCCCAAGAAAATGTACCAACTAATCCTGGGCTGCTTAGCCTGTTTCTAAGTGGCAAGTAATATTTTGTTTTGCACGTATTGCCCTATTTCTTTGAAGAAGAGTGAAGTTCACTAAGAAATCTTGTGAGGCTTAGTTCTCCCCATGTGTGCTTCTCTGCAGATGTTTTAGGAGAACAGCCCTTCAGAATGTCAGTGGGCTGGCTGGGCGTATGGAAGAGGTGATACTGCTTTTGCTGAGCAGAATGATCTATGGAAGTGCTCAGCATGGTGTCTTACTACCTTGTAGTATTGCTGGACACCCAAATTAAACTCACTGGTGTTCATGTATGTTTGATTTCTGTCCAGGTGCCAGATTTATAAGCTTGTAGACATCAGGAGATCACCAAGCTTGCCATGCTGCTCTGTGGGAAGAGAGGGAAATAAGATCCTTAGTTACTCCTACTCTACTTTGGAGAGAAGCACAAACAGCATCACTAGAATAACTGGCATATCAAGCTCCTGGGGAACAGTAGTTTGCCTGTTTTCAAACCTCAGCATACAGGTCATACTCGGGGTCCCATTTCTCTGTTCTTGTCTATTTTAGTGTACACTCTTCCTTTCCAAGTCCGCTTGGTTTTCATACATTTAAATATTTATGTATTTAAATAGCTTCTTGAATTGTGTTGAGACTTGTAGTCAAACACAACCTCTCAATTCACCTTTCCATGCTGGCTCCATGCAATTCAGTTCCTATTTATCTCTGCCTTTTAAAATCAGCTCTTTTGCTGAGGAAGGCCTTTCAAAGGATGTTGCATCAGCCCATTGTTAAATAAACCTTTAGACATTTATAATGGATTCAGCATTTCCTGCTTTTTACAGTTCCAAGAATGCTGAATGACGTGCAGACACACTTCATCAGGATAAGATTGCTGTATCAGCCCCTCACTAAAATGCACTCATTATTCAAATAATAACTCTATGTCTTCAGCATGTGTTCTGTGAAGTACGTGTACATGATGTGGGCGAATAAACCGGCCCCTTTTTTTCAACATGCAAATCCTAACTTTAGCAGTGAGTTGAAATACTTTAGATTTTGCGTCATTTACTACCCAAAATGAGGCACCTGAACAGAGATTTGGTCATTATTTTGGGCAGTGTGTTAAAATTTTCAGAAGTTCGTAAATGTGGTTTTCAAGGGGGACAGCTTTGATTTAGAAGTTTAAGTCCCATGATAAGTCTCATTTTTAAGACAGGGTGTGGCCAGTAGGTCAGTAGGATGCTTTGGAAAGGCTTGTCTTCATGAACACCAAAGCCTGCTGGAATCAAGTGAGAGGAACAGCAGGTCTGTGGCATTGCGGAGACTTGGAGTACTTGTTTTGGAGGGGACAAATATGGGTCAGAAATGACTAATGCCAGAAAGATATGACAAAAATCAGTTCTCTAAAGTTTTGTTTCTTCTAGCTGTCAGGAGATGAATTTATAATTTCATGTTTCTCCTGTCATCTCATATATCTTTAAATAATTTCTACGGAAGAGAGAACCAGCAAGGAACATATTTCTTACACTGCTGTGTGTGTTTGCTATGTCATTAACACTTGCAGGAGAACCACCATCTTGAAATCCTGTCCAGGCAGGTTTAAAAGTAAGGCTGAAAGAAGAACGATATTTCATTTAATTAAACACTAGACAAAAATCCATCCATGTTCTTCCTTCCTCTCTTTCTCAGTTTTGACTATTTATTTTGGAAAAAGTATCTGCATTTCATCTTTTGGGGTATTTGTGTATTTGTGGAAGTGGACATTCTGTATACTGGATGTGTCCTGATCACTTTCTATTGAGAGCAATAAAGCTGGACTGAAAGCCATGCTTATGAAGTGAAAGAGAGTAGAAAAGGTTTGGGACGAACAGGATCATGTTAGGTTGAGAGCAAGAGGTTCCAGTGTATTCTGAGAAGAGAACATCACATAGTCAAAATGTTAAGTACCTGTTTATGTGTTTTATTCACAAGTCGTGGGCTCTGACATTACTCATTATTCTGCCTTTTCTAGTGTCATAAAAACCTTGGATAACTTTAAAAAAAATTAAAAATAATAGCTTGGTTTCTTTTCAAGAAGAAAGTTGCTAATGTGTTCTGTACAGTGGGGATATCAGTGGGGGTCTGATCCTGGGAAATATTAACCCTGATGCTCCTGCAGGAGTCGTAGATACTTAGGCCCCTCTTGTGCAGTTTTCAGGATAAGAGATGCAGTGCTGTTTTTTGGGACAATGTTTCTCTCTCTGCTCTCGATGCTAGTTAAAAGAGCCAGATCAACATAAAAGAGAGCTAAAGGATCCATGCCTGACCTAGGTCATTTGGTCCTGAATGGGGGAATACAGCAATGAGCTGTAATTTGAGCAGCCCTTTTCTCCTCTCTTCTGGGTAATGGCTTCTACTAGTTTAATGTATTCAAAGTAATAAAAGTTTAACTCAGCCAGTTATATAAAATTATTGATAAAAATTGGAAGAGTTTGGACAGGAATATTGAGTTAGTCCAAAAAGCAGAAAATGCCTGCTGAAAGTGGCATCTGGTGAACAGGAGAGACAAGGACTGGAAATTAATTCAGGAAAAGGGATGTGATGAGAATTAGGCAGAGAAAACAGCAAGAGGAGATAGGCTTTTCCTCTCCTTATCCCTTCTTGAGGCCATTCTTTGCCTCTGGTACCGAGAGGACAAGTGGGCAGGAAGGGGCAAACTCTGTCACCATGGTGAGTCATTTCATGTTTATCGCCTGGTCCCTGGAGCTATCCTGAGGGGCTGTGTCGGAGGGAATGATCTCAGTAACCTCCCCACCTCTTCGGCTTGCACAAAGTGCTGAAAATTATGTAGAATATGGGTTTGTATTTCTCCTATTACTGCCTTCCTGTTGCTTATTTTCCTCATTCAGTTCTGCTGCTATTCTTTCTCTTTTTCTCTGCTTTCTGTCTTGACTGCATCGTGCGCAGAACTGCAGCGAAGGTCCAGCTGGAGGAGCGGGTGGTGGCAATGTCTAACACAGCGTTACGCTGGTATGAGTGTGCCAGGTCTGAACGGAGGCTGGTGAGATCATGCTCTGCTTGGGTTGTGTAGCAGGCAAAACTGCAAGTAAGAGGAAGCTTTTATCAATGCATTCCTTATTTTTTTGCTCTTTTTTGCTGTGCTCTTCATTCTTGTTTCATGAGGACCTGTTTGCCTGCACTATGCTGCCTTTGGAAAAGCAGAATTGGATCCCAACAATAATCCACTCGATCTTATCTCAACTAACTTTCTTTTTGCCCTGGAAAAGACATAAATAACATTTTTAATATTTTCTGTGAGATTGGCAGGCAGGGATGTTTTCCTCACTGAAACCCAAACAATTAAAGGAAACAAGCTGCATATTTTGAATTAAATACTTAATACATTAACTGGCTTTTTGGGGTTTTTTGTTTGTTTCTTTGTTTGTTTGTTTTAATAAATTATTAATGAGGTTTTAATGACAATAATTTGCTGTGGCACAAAGTTGTGCCTTGGTCTGAACTTGAAACTATCCAGTTTTAATCCTAGTTGAGGGAAGCAGGTCTGTGTCGACATTTAACCACTTGAGCCAGTTTCATCTCTAAAGACATCACCGTGCCCTCCTCTCTCTTCTTACCTCAGGCTCATCAAATTTTCAGTCCAGGCAGTTTTGGTGCTTGAAAATTGGGAGAACACAAAAATGACATAAAATGCCCTTACAATCCCTGTGCCCTTCCCTCCTCATTCTCCTTCAATGACTTATTCTTAGAAACCCAGCAGAGTCTCATCACACCACTACTGAGCGTACCTGGCACTAATTTGTCACCGCCATATATCAGGCAAGACCTGCACTGATGCTTTCCACGGCAGCATTTGCTTGAGCGTGTGTGCATTCACTCTTCCGTCTCCTTTTCCCGTTACACACTCCATTTTTTTTCCTCTCTATGCAGCCAACGCAAGAGACCCCAGATCACAACAACAGATTACTCGCCCACCCCTTCCGTCCTCCCGTCTCCCCGGAGAAGGCAGCCGTGATTTATCTGCTCATGTCGGTGAGCAGGTGGCAGTTGGACTCAAGGCTGAGCCCGCTTAGCCTATGATAAATAACATATTTACCAGCCCTTCCATCTTCAAATGCTGTCCACGTGCAGTCCAGAAGGCAGCACAAAACTCTTAAATAGCAAACACATCCAGGCTTCAGCAGACACGGGAAATGGGAGATATAACGAGTGTTTTCCTGCTAGAAGTAGGTTGGAATTGAAGCCTGCTCCTCGTCCCGGTACCTTTTATTCACATTCCTGGAATTATCTGGCACGCTTGCTTTATCCCCAGCCATCTGTGATGGGCTGAGCTGGGAGAGATAAGCTCAGTAATCAGAAAATTGAGGGAAGCATTTCTGGCTGTGATAATCTTATCAGGCAGCTAATATACATTAACATTTGTACAGCCTGATGATGCAGGTGGGCCTTTGCTTATTTCTTCTTTCTGGATGCCTTTTGACAGGCAGGGGGCGAATTGCAGGGCTTCGGGGTGCCGGGGGAAATTTGGCTAAAACCTCTTTTCTACCCTCTCTCTTTCGCTCCATCCCTGTGGTATCAGAAAGGGGAGGGAAAATAACCCAGCCATCCTTTTTCTGCCCTTTCCTGCTAACAGTGCTGCCATGCTCTATCTGTCTTTTCTGATAAGCCTGGAAGGACAAAGAGGCAATATGTCAAAATTCCAGTTCTGGCTGAACAATATGACTGCACATGTCAATATGCTCCTCTTCCTTGTAAAATTGGGGAGTTTCTGCCAGCTCGCTGTCTTTGCAGGAAGTTTGCCGTTGCAATGGGATTTTGCTCTAAAAGTCTAATCAGTGCTGTTGAAGGGAATGGGGTATTAATGGATTGTTTCCCTGATGCTGAGCACTGAGCTCTCTGTGGTCATAAGTTTTGCATCTATAATTAAGGCTGGATTGCTTATTGTTTTCCTCCTGAGTGAAACATATAGATTCTGTCAATAGATCTGTTAGGGGAATTAGTTACCAGGTGCTAAAAGACAGATGACAAAAGGAAATCCAAAATCTGAAGGATGAGTGTGAAGAAGGTCTAAGCTGGGAGATGGTGCTGGAACAGAAGTTTGAATATCCTCTAGGTAGTTTGTCTCTGCTTACACTTCATAATAAATCACTTTCTGAGGGGTTTAGAAACAAGTAACATATGTCGTTTGTCAACCTGTGCATTGTCTTGATAGCTGAATTAGGGATACAGATTCCCGTAAGTCAGAGAGCCTGGGAATGGCAGACTCTGGGTAAGAAATTTTCATGTCTATAGAGTTTCGAGGTACTTTCTTGTGAGTTGCTTCCCAAGCAAGGCTAGAGGCAGAAAGTATTCGTAACTGTTTGTTCCACCAGACCTACCTGAGCAGCTTGAGCTAGAAGTGTATATTGGAAAGTGCTGGAAATACTCCCCAGTCTTTTGGATTCAATGTATGTGTCTCAGAGGTGTCCTGGACAAGACAGAATAATCCTGTGGTTCATTTCTTCTGGGGAGGAATTGAAGCTAAATGAGGTTGAACTGTCAATACTGAATCTTGGGTACCAGTGAGCTCCTAATACCGCACAGATAATCCTCTGCATCCATCCATGGGGGACAGGTTGGGGAAGTGTCTAGAACAGAAGCAGAAGTTTTGCTTAGAAACAATCAACTTTCTGTGCCTCATCTACCTCAGAGAAAATAGTGGGGAAGGCAAAAGGGATTGCAAAGGGAAGCAGGGTTAACTGAGGTTTTGAAATTGAGCACACGAAGAGCTGTGCTTCCTGTCCGTATCCTGAGAAAGGTCTGAACTGTGCAGAATATCATGGTTTTCTCCTTCTCCCTTTGCTGTTCCTGTGTCCCCCTTATTAATACTGGAGGAACTAATGCCTTTTCTCTTCTGCAGCTGGAGGTGGAGATGAAGGTCCTGAAGTCTCAAGAGTGCACAGCTGAGCAAAGTACCGTCATCACCAAGGAGGAGGTTGACACACTCAGGTAGGCAAAGCAAGGGGAAGGCTGAGAAGATTCTGTTACGTTCAGTTGAAGTCATGAGAAGGGAAATGCCCAGGGTAGTTTCACTACCTGCTCTGGTTATTGCCATCTCATTGTAGAGCACCAGGTAGAGAACCTCACCATGCTGCAATGCATGAAAAAGTGTATGTGGATAGACTGCCTATGTACATAGGCTGCCTGCTATTCAGCAAACAGCGTGGTAGCATCGATCAGAACATGTTTTCCTTGCATTTCTGAAGTAGGATGTTCTTTTCCCGAGCACGCTTTTTACTTTCCTACCAGCTTTTATGGACATGAGAAATCCATGAAACATTAACAGAAAGCCTCAGCTTCTGATCTTTCCTGCATTTAGATACTTTATATGCTTTTCTATCTTTTGGGAGGCTGCAGGCTCTTTTCTTTTGATGTTTGGGGTCTCTTGCACTCAAGTTAATTTATACGACTGGCTCCTGCGTCCCCCTGTTGACTTTCTTTCCTGTGGAAACGGCATTGCGGTTTGTTTCTTATTTTGACCAAATCTTGACTGTAAATACAGGATCTGTTGGCATGTGTGTAAAGAGGTTTAGAATCCAGCTTTTGTGAATCCAGCTTTTGTAATACTGGTGTGCATGTAGCACTGGAGATAAAAGAGGGATGTTTCCCCTCGTGCATTGCTGGAGATGGCAGAGGGGTACCTGTTTTCATTCAGTGAAAGAGAAGTTACAAAACAACATTTCAGCAGAGGATACATGAGCATTTACAAAAGGTACAGTGAAGCTAGACAACCTTTCCATGTATTTATTAAAGCATTTACAGGTTCCATTCCAAAGCAGGTGATACAATAAATACTGAGCATAGGAAAGTTCATATGTTTCTTAATGTTTAATAAAGTTCCTTTTATTTAAGTTGAGCAAATCAGATCTTGACAGGCTGAGTTTTTTTTATTCTCAGCTGATGTAAGACTTTGGCTGGAGTTTCATTTCTTAATTCTTTTATATTTTCAGCTCCATCACTATAAAGCGTTACTGCCTCTTAGGACTGAAAGTAAGATTTTGCAGCAAGCAGAATCTTGCAGAAATAACTGGCCTGTACGTTTTGACTTTGCTCTTGTGCTTTTCCTCTGGAGCTTGTTTTATGGCTTTGAAAGCCCAGCTCCATAGCAGAGGGGAGGTGTTCGAAAGTAACACACGTTCAGCTAAGCTATTCCAATATGTTTTAGGGCTGTACACCTAATCTTAGGGACTCACTCCTGGAGTATAGTTCCCTCAAAGTGGTGTAATAGTTCTGAAGACCCAAGGCATACATCTCCCTTTTTTTATTCTATCATATGTTTGAGTTCTGGTAGAGGATAGTATGCTATGGCTTCCTTTTTTGCGGGGGGATAAACCTGTCTCCATCTGCTTGTGCGTATTGTAGATGTTTGTTTGACCTGAGCTCATTCAGGTTTTCCCTTTGCTAAGGCACACTAGACCCTCTGAAACCTGATGTTTATTCTGCTGCAGACGTATTTAGCACTGCCTTAGCAACATTAAACCCGTCACTCCTGATTAATATTATGCCTCTCTATCAGTAAAGCCAGCATCCTGTTTGCTGTCTTCTGGGAGCTGAAGGTTTTCAGAGTATTTCTACAGTCCCTCCTTGGTCTCTCTCTCCATGGGTTAGCATGGGCTGCAGCACCCTTTCATGTAGGAGACGTTCAGTCTCTTTATTTTCACCTCCAAGACTCATTATTCGGTGTTTATCTTCACTGAGCAGCATTTGCCATCTGTTAACTGAGCAGCTTCAGGAGCAGCATGTGTGTGGGGAAACAGCTGGATTGCCACATAGCCCAGGACCACTTCATATTGCAAAAGGCTCTTGGCACTGGGGATAGAGATGTCTGGCTTTGCCCTGAATTCAAACCTATTTCCTGGGCAGGGACAAGTGGAGCTTGCAAGTACCTGCTTGTTACAGGATTGTGTTGTTAGGTTCTGCTCAAAAGTAGCCCTGAAACCCACTAGATAGTGCGTTTTTTCCTCTCTCTTTTTTGTTTTTAAAGAATTTCTTTGATTACTAATCTTATCCCTTTCCTCCTTTCATGAAATTGTGTCAAAGCCTCCACACAAAGTATGACAGAAACACAGGCCCGTTCCCAGTAAAGCCGTTGATGGTGCGGAGCTCTTCTCCAGTGACGAGCCGTACACTGAAAGCTGTTTGAGCAAAGAGGCTAAGCTTCTGCAGTTGTTTCATGGTGATATTTTTGTCTTTTCTTCTCTTTCCCATTTCAGTACTGCATGCTCCTGAGGCTATGGATGCACAGAGGCCACAGTCCTAGGATCTAATTCCAGGCTGTTTTTTCTGTTGCTTTTTACTGAACGACTTTTTGTTGTTACGGCTGATTTAAATACTTGTCCCAGGCCCTGATGGTAGTCATTTAGCTACAAAGCTGTTCCAAAAAGCATGGATTTGTTTGGTTTTAATCACCCTTTTCACTGCTCAGCTCTAACAGTAAATGACTCTGTGCAAAGTTGTTCTCTTTCTGCTGGAGCTCTCTTTGCTGGAGACCTCATAAGCCAGTCCCTCCTCCTTTTTCCTTACTGTTGGCTGTTATTGCTGCTTCAGGTGTCTTCTCAGACTCTCAAGCACTGCATTCAGCATTGCAAAATCGACTCCATAAAGATTTTTGTCTTATGCTTCTAGACTTAATCAGTCAAAGGATATGGTTGGGCCTTATTTTGTGTTTTCTGGCATTTTGTGTGTGCATTGGACAAGAAACCAGGCCAAGCTCTTTCTTCATAGAAGAGGCTTCTTCTCAAAGGAGTGCAAGATAAATCACTATCTTCCCCCAGACTTTTGGGGTTCAGGAATAATGTGCTGTGGTCCACACCAGAACACTCCTTGTGGCTCGGCTGGATGTGTCCTCTCTGTACAGCAAATTGGGTAGTTGTGATTAAAGAACAGAAGGGAGGAGAACAGAAATTAGTATGGGAAGGGATTAGGTCTGCTGTGCTCATCCTCCTCCTGCGTCCTTGTGGGCCTCACCAGGACTGGTTTACTCAATTTTACGTAGCTGCTAAGGAGGAGCAAGCAACACGAGCTCCACTGTTAATCCTTCCTTCTACAGACCGCTGCCACAAATGAATTCTGGCAGAAAACAGGGGGAAGAATGCAAACTTTCAAATTGGAAAGTGGGGAAAGAAATGCCACAGCTTATGAGGGAGCTATTTCCATTTCTGTGGTTTATTGTGGTCTTTGAAATCCCATTAACCTACAGTACGATGTGTCTGCTCTTCTGGAATGAGCCCAACCTCTCCAGTTAGCTGCTGTCATGAAGGAATGTGAAAAATAGAGGAAAACCAGCAGAAGCCAGCGAGGGGAGTCTGCAGAGCAGGAATGGACTGTGAGCCTCCGGGCATTTCCATATACACCCCGTGGTTAGAAGCTAACTTCTGAAAACAAAAGCAGGAGAGATATAAAGGAGAAAAAAAATCCATATTAATCCTTTGAATCTGTATTCACCTCCTGTGAGTGAATGAGAGCTTTTAAAAATATATCTTTTGTCTCATTTTTCTTTAGTATGGAAAGTAAATTTTCAGCGAGAAACTTGAAAGACTTTATCAGTTTTTCCTCCTTCTCTTGAGAACAAAGTGCTCTTTCGTCAGGCCTTTTATAACTTTAAATGTGAAACTCTCTCCCAGCATCATCATTTCTGAAGAGACAATAAAAGCCGGTGCTAATGCTGTCATTTCTCACACTTGCTGCTCCCTCTGAAATTATATTTGTTTATATTCTGAAGACCTTATGAAAAGAAAAAGTGGTCAAACTGTTGAGTTCATGCTCTGTGGGGTATAGCAAAGCAGAGAGCATTTGGGCATTAGCACCTTTTAGAGGGAAGGTGATAACTGTGCAGAAACTAGTATTTCAGAACCTATAAATAAAAGTAATATATTTAAAAAGAACTTCACTAAAGACTTAAGTGGCAACAGCTGAAGGACCTTTTCAGCTGGAACAAATCTTAACTTTTTCTTTCTGCTGTCAAACTGCAACCCCAGTAAATCCTAAATGTTTTCTGTGGATTTAGTGACTGGGTAGAGTTACAGTAATTCAAAAGAAATTCATGTCCTTGCCAATGCCTATTAGTCACACTTGCTGGAATTCTGTCTGCTCTGCTCCTAACACCATCTCTGTGCCATCTGGATCCCTTAATAGCGTCTTCCCAACACATACATTTTCTGCTCCATTCAATAGTTTCTTGTTCAGCAACAGCTTTTCCACATGGCCATGTCCTCTTTGCAGATGGGGCCTCCATGAGACATGTCCTCATCAGCGATATCCACGCTGCTCTACAGGCAATCATGTAACACATCTGAGAACATTAAAAACAAACAAAAGAAAGATATAAAGGGGTGATGGTGGGGAGTTGTCACTGGTTAACTCCACTGAAAAGCTCTGGACTGAGAGAGACTTTTGGAAGTGCCTAGACGTTGTTGAAAATCAAACAGATTCGCCCGTTCTTCCTTTCTAAAATAGAAGCAGCCTGGCCTTTCTAGCAGCTGCTGGTCACTATCTGAGCACTTTTTAGGTAGACTGAATGCACATGGTGGAATGTCTCATGATTCTCACAAGTGTCATTTCAGGAGACCTGAGGCTGTAGGTTTTTTTTTTTTTCTCCTTGTTCCCTCTTCTAATTTGGCAGTGAAACGCAGTGGAGGCAATATGAAGCTCAGTGTTCAAAAGTGGGAAAATCCACAAGTCTGAGCAAATGCCAGTGAATCTTTATTCTTGCACTAAATTTGATCTTATGAAAGGCTATGGAGAAGGCTTGAATTTACCTTGTGCCTGTGGAGCCTTTGACTCTGGGTTAAGCTGTCTGCATCTGATGCAGGAAAAGTCTTCCAGAAATGCAAAGAAATCTTTGCCAGAGTTTAAATATTTTCATGTTTTCAAACCCGTGTATGGAGAAGAAGTTGCCAAATTTTCCAGAAATTAATCCAAATGATTTTTCCCTGTATCACAAAACTTGAGAATGGTGTCAATATTTCAGAAAGTAACTGATGTTTCTTCCTTCCTTGTGCCGCAAGGCTGCTTTTAAAATGGGCACCAGCATTCATTCCAGGCCAAACATTAAGTTGATAGATGGTTGTGCGGTGCCCAGATGTTTCTGTACTCTGTTTTTTGTGGTTCTCACATGAATTTATCTTGGATTGTTCTCCCTACCTGAAAGTAACTCCCATATGTAAGAATTTGAGGCATGCAAATTGGTGATAAAATAGCATCACATATCTTGTGCAAATGTCCCTGGACAGAGAGAGCACAAGGTGCATGCAGACGCTGGTGCATCCAAAAGCAGTACACAGTTGGCCTTGTACCTGAATTTATGTAAATGAAAAAAATCAACTGCCAAGCAAGTAAATATTTTTCAATATTTGACTGTCGTATCTTAACCACCAGCTGCAAATGCTTCATATATATAAAGTGTTTATATATAGATAGGATTTCCCTTGCTTCTCTCTCTTTGCCATTGGGAAGAGTTCCCCAGGGCTGGAAAGCAAAGCTAGAATAGCACAAACTGTTTGCTAATGGTTCTTAATGCTTTCCCATTGGAGATCCAGGACACTTAACAATGTTAAAAATAGGTTAGAAGAGGGATAAGTAGTGAAAGCGCTAGTCAGTCCTAAAAACCTCTCTGGTACAAAGAGGTTACAGCAATGTTCCTGGTCCTCAGCACAGAGGAAGCGGCAAGTTTTGTCTCTGAAGGAGAGCAGAGCCAAGGCAGTGTGGAGGGGAGCTTCCCGCGCCTCGGTGGGCTGACCTTCCCCCGTCTGGAAAGAAGGATACCCCGATGATACCCAGATAGCTGGGGTACTGGGAAGGAGCAGGCATCTGAGGGATGAGCCCAAGAGCAAGCTCATGGGGGAGAGGCTCTGAACTTCAGCCACGCTCGCAGGCGCTCTTGTGCGTGCTGCCGGTTGCAAAATACGTGGTCCGGGTGTCTCTGCTGCCTGACTGCAAGCGCCCCGGGCTTTGACTCACAACTCTTTCTTCGGTGAGGCACAAAAGGTACGAATAAATTATTAAATCTTAAAATTGCAGGTGATATAGCACAAAAATACAGTGACTTGAACCTATCCTTGTTATAGCTCGCTTCTGTCTCAGATCTTTGTCAAGTGTTTTCCCGTGTTTGCTATGAATGATTTTTAAAGGGCATCTAAGAGGCCTGAGCTTAGACCTCCACATGGAGAGAAGTTCTGCAAGCAGATAACAGCAACACCACAGCTTATTTGAGAGGCTGGATGGGGACAAATTTGTTCTAAATTAAAATTCAACTTGTCAAGTATGGAGAAAGTACTGATGAGAGTCCTTTGTCTGGCTTTGACCTTTCAGTAGCTGCTGTGCGGTTGTTCCTCAGAGAAAAATGTTGCTGCTCTTGTGGCCTGTTCTGCAATCCATTTAGAAACACGCCGCTAAAAGCATTAATTCCATTTTGAATTTCCATTTTTTCCGACCTTTTCAGTCTTCTGCTTCTTCAGCATCCTCCATCCCCGCTAGCTTTGTGTCTCTTCTGGAAATTATTGATGATCTTTTTTAATGGCCTAGACAATGCTAAAAGCTGCTCCTCGGCAGTTTAGAAGCTTCCAAGAGTGAAAAAAGATGATACTTGATAATATCTGAAAATTACCAGCAGGGGTCAGGCTTACAAATAATTTAAGCAATTCAAGCTGCATATTTATAAAGGAGACATTTCTGTGCTGAACATGTTGTAGATCAACCAGCTTCTATGGAAAAGTTTGTAACTTTGCCCAGTGAATAGGAGAGACGACTTCTTCATTGTACCTGAAATTTCTGTTGCATAATTTTGAGATATTGGCAGATGGGTGCACTGTTTATTGTCACGGTGCAAGGATTTTCAGCTTAATTTAGATCATTTAAAAGTGAGTATTATCAAGCAAGATAATTAATGTTTTAAAAATATTCTGGAAAAGGATCCTGAGAAAATTGAATGCAAAGATCAATGATAATATGCATTAGTTGCA